>NW_027395958.1:600000-973833 GCF_047715735.1 Aspergillus multicolor
CGGGCGACGAGGGAGCCTGGACGTCAATGGATATAAAGCTTTGTGTGCTGGGTGCAGATGAGGGTGGTACCTCGGCGATAGCTGGCTCTAGCTCGGGCTGGGATTGATCGGATTCGACCTCGGCCGGCAGGAAGGTGTCCGCCGTCGGAGGGAACGCATTCTCAGGTGAGTTGGGAGTAACAACCTCCGGTTCTGTCTGTGTCTGCGTGTCGGGCCGAAAAGACCCAGACGGAGTTGGGGCTTCTGGGGCTGAAGGCGCCTCGATACCGGCTGCTTCTGGTTCTCGTTCTGGTTCATGCCTGGCATTCTCTGGGTCATTGGAGGGTGAGGGTACAATGACAATCGCATCGCTTTGTTCTTCTGCAATACTCCCAGCGCGCTTATTCCCATGCACTGGGTATTCAACTTGAAGAACCTCTTGACCGTAACCAGACCTCTTCCCCCCCTCATACAGAGGCAGCTCAGCCTCTCTAGGATTACACTCAAACCAGGGATGGTCCAGGACCTGCAGAATATTCGGCCTCATCGCCGGATCCAAGCTCGTCATGGTGAAGATTAGATCTTCAAAAAGTTCTCTCTCCTCCTCAACAAGCGGTTTATGCCATCCGTATCCCCAGCTACTGGATAACTTGAGAAGATGCCCTATCTCCTCGGCCATTCTCTGCTGCAGGGTCCGTCGCCTCACAGAATCTCCGTCCTCGTAGAACGGGTGGTCATCATTCTCAGGGTCGAAGTTCTCAATCTCCAGCAAAGACAGTACAGTCAAGTCCGCGCAGTCCAGCGGCGGCTCTCCCTCTCGCTTTTCAATGGCGATGGCGGGTTGCGACCATAACGGCTCGGGGAGTTTGCCTAGCTGATGGATCATGGCGGCGAGATACCCGGCTAAACTTGATTCCTGGGTATAGAAAAATCGCGACCCGAGGCGGATCTCGAACATTGTGGCTGCTAGCGCCCATATATCGCTGGCGAGCCCGAAGTCGTTCTGCAGGACGAGTTCGGGGGATGCGTAGTCGAAGGGAATGCCGTTGCGGTCTGGTTTGTGGTCGAGGTTGATGTGGAAGGACTCGCCGTAGTCGATTACGCAGAGTTGGTCGGTGAGGAGGCGGGTTGACATCCAGAGGACCGGGCGGAGGATGTATCTAGGTGGATTTGCCTCTGGGTCTGCGTCTTCGAACTTGAGAACATGCATTCCTTCTGGCTCGCCTAGGATCTGTTCGACTTCTTGCTCCGTTAGGCCGTCTAGGCCCTCGACGCGGCGGAGGAGATTCGAGGGTCGGAAATCTGCAGTGGCTTGTGGTTAGTATTTTCACTCGTGCCTAGCGGGACTGACTAGATAAGCCACGGAAAAAGAAAAGACATACCTCCATGACAAATACAATTTCGATGAAGGACAGCCATCGCATCCGCGGCCTGCCTTGCGAGATTCCGCAGGTAGTCATGCGGTTCCGACACTGTCGCATCGATATCCCCCAAGGGGGGCCCAGCAACCGGATAAACAAGACAATCGTGGAACCCATTCGGCCCATCATGCTCGAAGAATTTGTAAGGAAGAAGGCAGTACTTCTTGATATCGGGATCCGTTTCAGCGAGCTTATGCAGACGCCGCACGTTGTCAACCTCTTTATTCTGCAAGCCGGACAGCCGTCCCTGGACGATCTTCAACGCGACGTATCTTGTGGGCTCGTCGCCGAGAACGCGACACAACCAGGTATTCGCGAACCCGCCGTTCCCGAGCTTGTTGATCACCTTGTATTGATTCAGGGGACCTAAGCGATCACCGAGGTGCACTGGGTGATGGCTGCCGGGGAAGTAATCCCAGGGCCCTTCGCAGCCCTCAAGCATGTCGCTGACGCCCATGCCGTAGTTGACGGGACCGAAAGCACCGAGTCGCGAAGGCTCGGGCTCAATGGCCGGGTCTTCGGAGCTGTCTTTGGGGGGTTGGCTGTTTGATTCCTCGCGTGCATCCTGCTCCTGCTTTTCTGGTCGATACTCTGGTGTTTTGTGATTTGCGGCATCTAGGGCGAGGACCGGGACTGGTTCCGGGCTGGGTGCGGGACAATCGAAGTCCTGTGCAGCGCAAGGCTCATATTGGGCCTGAAATGACATTTTGCTGATGCAATGAGGAAGTCGAGGTGTTTGCTGGTGATTAGATGGTTAGATGAAAGTAAATCGAAATGAAACACAGAGCAGCTACAGGGGATGAAGACGGTCGAGGGTATATGTACGGACTCGGCTTTGCAGGGAAAGTTGAATGTGGTTTTGAAGATCTTTGTTGAACTTGTCACAAAGAAACATTGAAACACCGCAGCTTCGAGTCGATACCCGTAGATCATCGAGGATCTTTGTCTCTGAATCCGAACAGGTACCTGGCTTGCTCTTACGGAACCTGGCAGCAAAGCAAAAGACTCCAAAAATATCACTGTCAGGACAATGAATGCGAAACGTCAAGACCATGGAAATATAAAGCCGATGCTTATGCTCACGAGGTCCAGGGTTGTAGACCTCGAATCCCGGTGGGCCTATCATAAGTCAATCTCTCTACACCAGTTGCCTTTTTAAACGGTACATGGGCATCGCACATAGAGATTTGTGTGCAGCTCAGAGGAAGTTCTCTTCATTACCTCCTCGCCATATTAAAACGCCTTGTCAACACCTCAGCAGACAAAGGTAAAGGTAAGGCAAAGGTCTTTCCCATTGTGCGTGTCATGGCGGCTTTGCCATTCTTCATGTCTCTATTCCTCTCGGAAAAGAACCAAGACAACCCAAGTTTCCCTGGAACAACCCTTTCACATACGTTCAATACATGAACGAGATGCGAAACGCGCGGCCCAGGGTAGCTACCACATCCTCAAAGAGGGTATATCGTGCAGATGACCACGTCATGAAAGGCCCTTTCTACCCACACGTTTGGAAGGCGTCAGGCATCATCACTGGAACCAGTTATGACAATAATGAAGAGGGTCTGCTATATATGACATGAAGGAGCAAGGTCAAGATGGCGAAGACGAATCTAATCTATACGCACAATACTTCCACACTGAAGAGATATACACCACTTTCTTTACTACGGTACTACTTTCGCGAAACTATCATGATGCCTGGCCTTTCACCCATCGTCGAGGCCCGAGCCTCGCAGACCCTAGCCCTAGCAAAGGCCAAAAGCAGAGCTATCGCCTCCAAAGACTCGCAAAGGCCCGCTTTGCCTTTGCCGACTGCGAAAACGGAGCTTGATTTGAGGTACAGCCACAGCCCTACATCCCCAACCCCAGATCCATACTGCCATAGAAATTGAACCTGACGTGAGCCTCAACACAGACAACCGAGCGCCAGCGCCAAAGCCGGACTGGGCGTTTTGAGCTCGAGACCGGCCATAGATCTATATGTCCCGCCGCATAGCAGACTGCGCTCAGATGCGCCCGCTGCACCTGCACTTGCTTCGCGGCTCTCTAGAACCGCAGCAGGGGCAGGGACAGGGACAGACCGCTATGTCCCGCCGCACTCGAGAGCAGACTACAAGTACTCGTACCCCATGGCGCCGCCGACGCACTCCAGGGCCGGGGCTGACCGGTACACGCCGGCTCACTCCAGGAGCGGATATGCGGCCGGGAATACGACCTCGACGCGCTCTCGGGCTCCTTATGGGCGCGCGCAAGCGCAACGCCGCGGGTCGGCGGAGCTGTTTATGAATGATAACTGTAACGGGACCAGTTACGCCTCTGATGAGTCTGGCGCCGGCTCTGGCTTCGGCTCAAGCTCCACCGCTGGGGGTGAGGAGTTGCGGGAAATGAAGCCGCGCGGGTATGTGCAGGCTGTGCAGAATCTCATGGGGAGGCTGCTTGATAAAGCGGAGGGGGAAGGAGAGCCCTCGAGGTCTGGGTCTTTGGAGAATCCGAAGGTATGCTTGTTGCTTGTCCTTGTCCTCTTTCGTTTTCCCTTTGCAGTATTTTGCCGTGCCGTACGTGGCAGTGGCAGTGGCAGTGGCGGGTTCTAACCTGAGTACCATCCATGGATATAGGTTCACTGGTTAAGAAGTGCGACCGGGAAGGGTATCAGCGACTCTCGCCGCGCTGAAATCGAGAGTATCTGCTACGACGTCTGTATCAAATACAACGTCAGCAATGCTTGGATCCGGTGAGTCCAGTCCAGTCTTTGTTCTTTCTGCTATTGTCCGGGAGGTACCGTATGCTAACAGCCCTGTCAGGTGCGTCGACCATAACCAAACCCGCGTACTAACCAAGACAGCCACCGGTGTCGTCGGCGTCATCAAGCCCGACGATCCCCATATCACTGCTCACCTAGGCACCACCACGCAATACGAATTCGACGCCCATATATATGTCGCCTATAATAATGGCAGCATGCGTCTTGCGCGTGAAGACGAGCGCATAACCATTAACCCCGACGGAACCAAGAAAGCCCTGAGCATCCTTGACCGACGAAATCTGCGTAGAGATGCACGGAAGTGGGGGTGGCTGCCGGATCCCGAAGGGAGCAGTGGTTCTGGATCCTGGAGAACTCAGGCTCAGACTCACAGTGATGCTATTGTTGTTGCTGACGCTGAAGCAGGAATTGGCTTTAGGGATGTTGCCCCTGCACCAATCCTTAAACTAGAAACCTCGATTGCTGGACTGACTTCCAGGACTGGGGATTGCTCGCTAGACACTGCGAAGCTGAGAACACCTGCTACGGCGACTAACACTTCTAGGACACCGGTTGCGGGGTGAGTTTGGATATTCGGAGACTGATCCACTGTTTGATGTTTACATATTATGGTTTGGTCTCGTAGACTTGATTTGACTTGATTTGATGTTGGCTCCTTGGGGAGCCCAATTGGAATAACAGGGCGTATAATTATGGATTTAGACTGCTGGGAGTATTTGGAGTATTGCTGTAGAGTGTTATTAGCCACAGATGTGGAGAATGTAGGATCTTAACTTACTGAGTAATTTCACAGGGCCTTGGTTAATCTTCGTTCCATCGATCATCTTTTAGCTGGCTAGGTAGAAAGGTACCATCAGTTTGTGGATGTTGTTCGAGTCTGAACGGGCGCAAAAAGCCCAGAGATATATCTCTTGGTTACGACAAGGACCCCAAATCCGCCAAGATCGCAACCTCGGCACATTTCGTCATGCAATGTCAATGCATGGTTGTTTGCGAATACAATACGTAATAACGAGCACATTTTCCAACAAGTTTCCATAGTCTAGTGGTTAGGACGGCGGTCTCATATTACATGACGATTCCTATCTAAAGGAGTTGCAATCCGCAAGCACGAGTTCGATTCTCGTTGGAAGCATTTTCTTTTTCGCATTAGAATTTTTGTTTGTCGCCGTGGGTGTCCAGTGTCCACTACCGTAGCTTTGTAGGCGGGGGTGTGGAGAATGGGCCTGGATGAACCGGTCATGGTAACCCGGCGACTGGGCAGGGTCCTACGGAGTAGACCCAGGCTGGGCATGGCGCTTTTTTGGCATCTGCTATAGAGCCACTCCGGCCTGGCACGGAAAAACTCACGGTTCGGCCGTCAGTCAATGGATCTCACATCCTTGACTGCGCGACTGTTGCATCATCAATCCTGGCGAGCTTTATGTCTGCCGGCCAACGCCATGGAGGAATGAATTGCCGGCCATGAGTGGACAGGGAATAAGAGGCATGGGCTACCGAGATACCGATGCGTTTATGCCTTGTCAAATACCTATGGGCAACGTGGTCAAGTGCAAGCGCGTGGTGTGCTGTTTGATGCATTGCCCATGTATAGAGTCAATAGCCTCATGTACGTCCGCGGCAATGCACAGTGACGTTGAGAGGTTATAGTGCCTACTGCAGCGTAGACACTAGCGAGCCAAGTATCCCGAGGCATATGATCAATACAACTACCGCGGAGAATGGAGAAAAGAGTCATCCCAAAGAAACCGGGTATCATTATTACCAGTACGTAGCAGTAGCAGTAGCAGCAGCAGCAGTCTATAGTACAAGCCAAGCCTGGCCAAGCACGCAATGCAAACCCATCCCATCTTGATCCCATATTAGAAGTACAGTATAGGTGGTTGTATCCAACGTAAAGACAAAACAAAGGAAAGAAAAAAAATGAAAAAAAAGAGCAAAGTCGTAACCTCGTACCAGCGCCATAACGCTTTTATCTAAGCATCCAAGCTCGAGTCTAAGCCATCGTCGACTCAGCACTCCCGCGTCCATTAGCGTGGGCCTCTTTATCAGCGATTCCGCCATTCTCGAGACTCCGGCCGTACTTCGACTTGGGGCCGTACTGGTCGTCGTGGTTTTGGGATTTCCAGAGGATGATCGTGCTGGCACACGATCAGCAAAGTCGATAGGAAGCAAGGGGTTGGGGACTAGCATACCTAACAACGCAGAAGACCCACCCGGGCCAGGCGAGGACCACGGCGGCGATGACTTTGGGGTTATCGTGGTAGGCTGGGATGTGTTAGACGATCCACCATGGAAGATAAGGGAAACACAGATGAGGACGTACTGTAAGAAGGCTTCTTCGTATATTCCAAGCGATACGTCTGCGCAGTCTCGGGGTCCGTGCCCGTAACAACGGCATTGTGTAGAGCGCCGATGCACTAAGACAAACAAGTCAGCATCACCATTCGCATAGCCGCCTTTCCTCCAATTCCCAAGTATAAATCCAGGAGGTGAGCGTACGGTAATCGTCAACGCCGAACTCAGCATCATTATCGTAACCACAACGGACGAAATCTTCCAGCTAATGCGCACATGCTTGCACTCGTGTCGCTCGGGCCAAAAGAGATCGAAGAAGAATGCTGCGCCGAAGATAAACGCCACCGCGATGCCCACGAAGATGTTGTATGAAAAGGCGCCGATAAAGCTATTGTTGTGGATTTTGACCCCGGGGTGTTGGCCTTGGATGTAGCTTTGTTGGTCGAGGTAGTCTGCCACGGACAAAGGAGTTAGTATTGTGTATAGTGACATTGGGATGGGAGAGGAGTATGAGGCGAACCTGAGAACGCAGCAGTTCCAACAGACTCCGAGCAAACACAGAGGATCATAGCGAGCTGGTAAACAATCATCTTCGTACGACGCAGATGGTACGCTTTATTGAACATGTTCGCGGACTTGAACTTGCTGAATCGGATCTCGTGGAGATCCAGGCCCCAAATGACTGTCATTTTGGCTGAATACTTTGTTGCCTGCTCGTTTCTTTTGGGAGGATGGGGTTTGAGGCGTGAGAAAAACTCTGATTGAAGTCGGCTGGATCGATCTAGAAAGGAAGATGGAGAAGGAGGAAGGGAGCCGTAAAGTAGGCAGAACAGAAATGGAATGACAAATTCACCGCTGTTGCTCTGCAGTCTGATCGTTGCACTGAAGCGCTCTGATTTGGCCGGGCAGAAGTGTATGATGAAGTGCGAACCAGGGATCAAGCTCAGGGCAAGCATTTGGGCCTGACGGTGGGTGAGGTCATGGTGGGTTGCACGGTGATGTCATCGCTCCTTGCGGAGTATGCGGCCGATCGTGACAACACTGACAGCACACACTGCAGTGGTTCTTCATAAGAACCTAAATTTAGGCTATTACGACTATTGAGAAACTACCGATGTCGTACAGGATAATTAACAGCGTGACTCTGTTGCTCGTACGTGACCTCGCGACTTGTTGACTGCCAGCGACAGCATTGTTTTGATCGCGAACGGATATACGGGAGCAACGCCAAGCTCTACACAACCACCATCCCCTGACTCGTGATGATTGGGCGCCCCTCAGGGATCATCGACTCTTATTATAATGAAGTCACTGCCCAGCCATCGCGATCTTCACTACGTACGCTACTCCCGCCCTACGGCTCGGCAGCTCAGAGCTCCCCCTTCAACGCCGCGACAACCGCGTCACCAAACTCCTTCGTCCCCGTCTTCCCACCCAGGTCAGACGTACGAATGCCCTTATCCAAAACAGTCCGCACCGCATCCTCGATCTGTCGCGCCTCGGCCTCCATGTTGAATGAGTACCGGAACATAAGCGCGACGCAGAGGATCATCGCTGTCGGGTTCGCGATGTTCTGACCAGCGATCCTGTTATTGTTAGCGATACAAACTCGGATCTATTTCTTAGGCGAGTGACATACGTCGGCGCGGACCCGTGCGTCGGCTCATATAAACCATGTACCTTGGTCTCCTCGCCCGGCTTCGGCAGACCATCCAGACTCGCACTCGGCAAGACGCCCAGGGTTCCGACCAGCGAGCCCGCTTGGTCAGAGACCATATCGCCAAAGGTGTTGTCGGCCAAAATAACACCGTTCAAGACGCGCGGGTTTGTTGCCATGATGAGGGATGCTGAGTCGGCGAGCTGATGAATCAGCTTGACCTGCGGGTACTCCTCGGTCATTGTCTTCTCGACAACCCGCCGCCACAGACGCGATGAAGCAAGGACGTTTGCTTTGTCGAGCGAGATCACGGGCCAGGGAGGATCGTGCCGCAGAGCGAGCTCCGCCGAGAGACGCGTGATGCGCTGGATTTCGGGCGTCGAATAGCCCCATTCGTCCATTGCTGCACGAGTTTAGAAGAAATATCGATCAGAGACTCGGGACCGACGTACCGTAATCATCTTCCTCAACCTTCTTCCCGAAGTATGCCCCTCCGCAGTTCTCCCTGACGACCACAAAATCCACTCCCTCGATAACCTCCTGCCGGAACGGACTGAAATCCCTCGCAATCTCCCTGCTGGGGCTATCGACGGAGCAAGGCCTCAAGTTCGCGTAAATGTCCATCGCCTTCCGTACCTGCAGAAGGCCTCCTTCAGGCCCGTCCAGTCCGCGCCGAATATGGTCCCATTTCGGACCGCCAACCGCAGCAAAGAGCACCGCATCCGAGGATACTGAGGCATCGAGGACCGATTGAGTCACGGACTTCCCATGCGCATCAATGCTGCACCCGCCGATAAGTTCGGTCTGCGTTTTGAACTGAACCGAGGAATTGTTGAAGAGGGAGAGGATCTTGACGGCTTCAGCCATGACTTCGGGCCCGATCCCGTCGCCGGGGAGGATGAGGATGTTGTATTCTTTCGCGGCCATGTTTGTTCCTGCACTCTCGCGATGGTGGGTACGGTGGAGGTGTCTGGGGTTTAGTTAGGGGACAGCACCCAGTATTTTATAGAACAGACCAAGAGTCGGAGAGTAGACCGAAATGCGGGGAAGGCCACCCCCCACCGGAAGACCCCCGATATCGCTGTCTCGGTTATATGATGCATGCTCGCAGATCTGAGGCGTTGCTAAAGTTGAGTCGGCTAAAGCTCGCTTTCAAGTTCTTGAATCAGCTGGAGACGATCGTGATGGGCTGTCGAGTCTCTTAGCAGAGTGAAAGAAACGAATAGCGTTGTCCATAAATATATATTGGACCTCTCACTTCTGTTTTGCCCATGGGAAGTAGCACATTTTTGATTAACCTGACACGCTGGCACCAAGATTCAAACGCAAGCAGAACTATTTATCTTGGTATTTCTCCAAAGGTGAGCCTCAAGACACTTGAAAAGGCCGTTGGCAGGAGCGAGGTTCGAACTCGAGGTTGGGCAGGAGCGTTCCCTCGGCAACCTTCCGACTGGGGCCTTAGAGCCTTACCATCGATAAGGCACCAAGAGTAATCTTTCCACGGGCCACTGCCCGCACTCCCCCACCTCAACCCCAAAGTCAGCCAGGAACGTCGCCCCTCAGCCCGGGGGTGGGAATACCGGTATCAAATCATTGATGAAAGCTCATGGCAAAATTCGAGCACACAGATTAGACAAAGCACAGCCTGAGCTGAGCAAATGACCGCGTCGTTTCCTCATTCTCTCGCTGCGAGCATTCTTCGAAATTCTAACCGCGTCCGATCGTTTCTGCGGCACACGCCTTGAACTTACCTCAGGTATCAATTGGCATCGAACACGAGAAAGCCACAACGTCTCGATGACATGCTGACATACGGCGCAATCAAGTGTCATACTGAGCTGTTAGCCTGGACACGACCTCGGCCGCCACCTACGTACTAACTTAATCTACTAGTCTCCAACTCCCCGAAGCCAAGTGATCACGCGCACATCCACGATCCATCGTCTCCTCGGGCCCCCGACTTGGCAGGTCGCTCGAGGTACGGCCCGTGAAGCCGACGGCACAGCCTCACGATAACGTCTTGCCATCCTACGCTCGGCGAGCCGATAATCATCGTCGATTTGGAGCTGGCATACAGCGCTTTGTTGATTGTCCCGAGTGGGGCGATGCTAGTCTACCGGAATATCGAGTTTGAAGCCGAAGTGAAGAGACCGGATAACGACATCATCATCTCGCTGGGCTTCGGGCTGAATGAATCCAGGACGCAGAACTCATAGCGCCTGATGGCCGATTGCCAGATGCAGAAGCCCTCCCGGCCTGTTCTCTGTTGGGCCTGCCATATGGTCAGGTGCGGAACTACAGCTGGGTTCAAGAGCTGGGATGGACTGCTATAGCCGATGTTATTTGCGAAACAGCCAAAGCCGGATCGCGGGCAAGCTAGCAAGCGACTGAGCATAGCAGTGATAGAGCATTGTTGCGATGCTTGTTGTTGATGCTGCAGGGTGCCAACGTCCCCCGGGTTCCCTAATCCTCGGGGATGGGAAGGTCGAACCGATAGACTGAGACCGGGAGACCGTTTAGCCGCCAGACTAGCGAAGAGCAGGTTAGCCGCATCAGCGCGAAAAGAAGAGAGACATGGCGGGTTGATGCGATCAAACAGAGTGAACAGGGGAGGTCGTGGAGTGGCCGAAGCGCTCTGACTTTCAACCATATAAGATTGTGATATCCCAATCTCATCAAACGATGTCTCCAGTCGAGAAAAAGTATGGGGTGACAAAACTGAGAATATCGCTCATCACGGTTGAACTTTGGTTGGGTGAAACAGTGAGTGATCTTACGTCGTTAAGACTCTACCAAAGAGGAAAATCATGGACACATCCCATGCTCACGCGAAAAGACCCCACCTGCACCTGGGGTTCAAAGCCAGCCTGGGACGTTGTGGCGTATAGCGGTCTGAGGATGATTCTGGCACCATGCAGGAGAACCTGACGACGGGCTTGACAACCATAATTCAAGTTGAGACGTCACGCCGCGTAGAGACTCGCGAGTCCTTGTTCTTGATGCCTGTCAAAACGAACATTCTCGGAATTTCGAAACGTAAGAATGTGTCGGCGATTGGCCCATTCGCCGACAAAAGACCGGGCCGGGGCAGGTCTTGGGGTCAGAAGGTCAGCAGCCCGAGCAGAGAATTTTAATGAGCCGGCCCCCGCCAAGTCTCCGGATTTCTCCGTATTTCGGTCCGAGTCCTTGATTGCGGAGCCCCGGAACACCACCACTCCAATGCCGTCTTACCTATTGGCAGCTCATATGTTCAGCAACGCCAGCTAAGCGAATCCTTTGCGCTTGTTGTCACCAGTCGCTGAACCTTTCATGCATCGTCGAATTTCTGGAATGTCAATCATGCCCTGGTTGAGCACGCGACGTCCCCGCATTGCCAGACAACGGCCTTGTGTGGTTAGGCCAGTCTGGGGCCCAAAATCTCCGCGCGGACGAATTCCGAGGGGCGCTTGGATTTGGTTAAGATCCTCGCGCTAGTCCAGCAAGCCTTCGCCAATTTTGTCAAGAATGCCGGCGCCCTCGAGCTAGCAAACCATGTTCCAGGCCTTTTTGGCCATTCAGCGCTTGCCGATGGGGACCTGGGGATTTGAGTCGAGTTTCGGCCTGGCACCTGCAAGTGCGACCTTGGAAAAAGGCCGACAGACGTGGGCCGATACACGCTGTGCCTGTTAGACGGCTTTTGGCGTGGCCTGGGACTGCAAATGACGACTGACAAGTGAGGAGTTTGATGGGCAGACATAAATAACCGGGGTCGTTTCGCCGTACCACACTTTCCCCCGCTCTTCTTTCTCCAATCTCCCCAGACATTTTTTTATCCCCCTCCAACATTTTCTCTCAGCTTGATCGGACCTTTTTCACATTCACACTGCTCTGGTAACACGATGGCTGAGCCTGAGAAGACAGAGCTCGAGGCTCTTGAGGTCGTGCGCGAGCGCGCCCAGGATGCCGACGCTTTCATCGACGAGATGGAGCAGAAGCTCCAAGAGGCTGGTGGCCTTGAGACCGGCTTCTTCCACATTCAGTTCAAGAACCCTAAGCACTTCACATGGCTGCTGGTTGCCTTCGCCAGTATGGGTGGTCTGCTGTCGGGTATTGACCAGAGTACCATCTCTGGAGCTAACCTTTACCTCCCCAAAGATCTCCACCTGGACTCAAGGCAGAACAGTCTGGTCAACTCGGGTATGCCGCTGGGTGCTGTTGGTGGTGCTTTGATTCTGTCGCCTTGTAACGAATACCTTGGACGAAAGTGGTCTATCATTATCTCTCTTATCTTGTACACTATCGGTGCTGCGTTGGAGGCTGGTTCTATTAACTTTGGTAAGCTCCCTGACCATATCCAGGATCGGTTTAGGCTAACTAATTATCTCTAGGCATGATGGTTGCTTCTCGTGTCATCCTCGGTGTCGGGGTCGGTCTCGAGGGTGGTACTGTCCCCGTCTATGTCGCAGAGACCGTCGAACGCCGCATCCGTGGTAACCTGGTGTCGCTGTACCAGTTCAACATTGCCCTTGGAGAGGTCCTTGGTTATGCCATCTCCGCCATGTTTCTGCGTGTTGAAGGCAACTGGCGATACATTCTTGGATCATCGCTTGTCTTCTCGACCATCATGTTCTTCGGGTACGCATCATAGCCCATAAGCTCTTAGTACCTTGCTAACCATCTGCGTCTTCTGTATAGAATGCTCTTTCTTCCCGAAAGTCCCCGTTTCCTCATCCACGCCGGCAAAACTCTCGACGCATACAAGGTCTGGAAGCGCATTCGTGGTATTGAGACCGCCGAATCACGCGACGAGTTCTTCATCATGACAGCGTCTGTCCGCCAGGAGGAGAACGAGGTCAACGAGGGTGCTGTGAACAAGCGCTTCCCTTGGATGGACTTCTTTACGTGCGTCCCCGATCATACTCAACAATTTATACCCATCTTGCTGACATCCCTCTGCAGTGAACCCCGCGCCCGCCGCTCCCTCATCTATGCCAACATCATGATCATCCTCGGCCAAATGACCGGAATTAACGCCATCATGTACTACATGTCCGTCCTGATGAACCAAATCGGCTTCAACGAAGAAAACGCCAACTACATGTCCCTCGTTGGCGGCGGCTCCCTGCTGCTCGGAACCATCCCCGCCATCTTCCTTATGGAGTCCTTCGGCCGCCGTTTCTGGGCCATCGTCACCCTTCCCGGCTTCTTCATCGGTCTCGTCCTCATCGGCGCCAGCTACCAAGTCGATATGAAGACCGACCTCATGACCGTCGAAGCTCTCTACCTCACTGGCTTGATCGTCTACCAGGGTTTCTTCGGCTGCTACGCCTGTCTCACCTGGGTCGTCCCGTCTGAAGTCTACCCCACTTACCTCCGTTCCTACGGCATGACCACCTCCGACGCCCTCCTCTTCCTTATGTCCTTCATCGTCACGTACAACTTCACTTCCATGCAGGATGCCATGGGTAAGACCGGTCTGTCTCTTGGCTTCTACGGCGGTATTGCGGCCGTCGGCTGGGTGTACCAGATCTTCTTCATGCCTGAAACCAAGGACAAGACGCTTGAGGAGATTGAGGAGGTTTTCTCTCGTCCTACTATGGATATTGTCCGCGAGAACTGGGCTGGTGTCAAGGAGACTTGCGGACACCTGGTCCGTGGCAACTTTAGGAAGGTCTTTGTTGAGCAGACGAAGCGCCGGATGAGTGTGCACGAGGCGGAGATGAAGGGGATGGCCTGATTGATCTGTGATCCACAAAGAATGGAATATTTATGAGATTTTGCGGTCACGATCTGTGATGGCTATGACTATGATTTACATTACGGATATATGAGATCTTATTTACAACATCATGAAGAATATACAAAGTCATATACTTTCATCACTAATTTTTCTGCTTTAGTCACTGAAGATAGGATCTGCGTTTTTTCCGTTCCACTGGGCCCTGAGAACGAATGGGCAGTACTTGACGTTTGCCCTCACCTTGTAATGAAAACCATCGGGAGATGTCTGAACCAATTGTAGCAACCTCTGCTGTAACTTGCGTAAAGGCATGGGGTATGACCGTCGCAAAATTGCTCATTCCAAAGTTTCTTATCCGGGAGAGGACTTGTCAAGAAGGAGAGATACATTGCAAAAGGTTACGAACACGGTCAAACCGGCCCTACCTGGCCGCCTCGGTAGATGAGGTATGCTGGGCCGGCTCTACATAGTGCTAGTCTTATGGGGGTTAAGGTGTGCTGCATCCCAGATAACCTTCGTACCTAGTATTGGAGTAGAGCTTATGACATTAGATTGGATATAAGTACATTGCCCAAGCATTACGTAGCTTGATCCATCGTCCTCGTATACGTGGCTGGTATGATGTCATGCACGTGCGGGAGTATACATACAGCGTCACGCTATCCTAGGCTGTGCTAGGCTGTGCGACTAACGAGCTGGGCAACAAAACTGTCTATGGCGTATGTATAACAAGCCCAAAAGCCATTCTAAGCGCAGCCGCCGTTCAGCCCTGGAATCCATATCGTGGGGCCATCTCCGACGGTGTCTTCAAACCTGGGGTATCCATACCAAGATCTCGCTAACCACTTTGGGCGAAATGCGGCGCTCTCCAATCAGATTGGTACAGACGTTAGAGAGATGAGGTCAGCTTACAGGGATCAGCGCCCTGGGCGCCCCTAAACACTGGGTCTAAGACCGTTCAGGCAGAGTGCAGCGACACAGGTCATTTTCAGATGGAGGCTAGGGGCATGGCGCAGGAACGGTGCTGGAGAGGTCCATACCGTCATCCAAGGCTGAGCCCAAGGGTCTGAGCTCAAGCCTCTGTTGATCGCGCCACTGCCTCAGTCGTGGGGATATAAGATGGGCCATGTCCCGTTACTCTGGGTTGGTGTCTGTATAACTTCACTACAGCCAACCACCAAGATGAGGGCCTACACTTCTCTACTTCTGACGACACTCAGTATCCCCGGCGCCCTCTCTAACTTCCTGGGCCCGATCTACCCAGCGCCCACTGACCTCACCAGCAGCAACAGTCTTGTCGCTGCAGCCTGGAAGAACCTCACCACAAGCCTCGACAGGAGCTTAAATGGCCAGGTCAATTCAACTCTATCCGAACTCAGCGATCTCACCTTCTCGGTTGGACTGTTCTCAACGCACGACTCAAAGGCAGAGCGACTGCAATACCACCATGCTGCGCCTGAAACTCGCAACGCCTCAGTCGGGACACAGGAAATCGACGGGGACAGCATCTATCGCATCGCTAGTGTTTCCAAGCTGTTTACCGTCCTTGCCGGGCTAATTGAACTGGATCTGGAGGAGTGGGAACGGCCTCTCTCAGAGATATTCCCCGAATTTGCACACCTCGTCCGCGAGAAATCCAACACCCTCGACGCCATCTACGACACCCAATGGAACGCAATCACCCCCTTTGCTTTAGCGAGCCAGATGGGCGGAATTGCACAGTACGCCGCCCCTTGGACCCAGGACATTCTGGCATTGTATGTCCTTGAACCCCTGGTTTACGGTACCTCATCGCCCGAAAACAACCCAGCCATCTATGGCCTCCCACCTGTCGATCTGTCTGACCCCGCGAACGTTGCCCCCTGCACAACGCCAGAAGGATTCCTAGCAGGGGAATGTGATGCCGAGACCTACGCCGAAGGGGCATCTACAAACCCACCCATTGCTCTCCCCTGGACGAGTCCGATTTACTCAAACAACGGCTTTACCCTCCTCGGCATGGCGATCGCAAATCTAACAGGCAAGAGCCTCGACGACGTTTACCAGGAAAGTATCTTCGACCCTCTGAACATGGACTCCTCGTACTCTGTCGTCCCGCCCAACTCAACTCTCCCCCGCAGCGTCGTAGCCGGCGGACCGGGCAATTTCACCATAAACAACGGCCTCTCCAAGTCCTCAGGAGGCCTCTACTCAACTCTAAACGACCTCGCCAAGTTTAGCACCGCAATCCTCAACTCGACGCTCTTGGACATCCACACAACCCACCGCTGGATGAAGCCCGTCACCCACACCTCAGACTTGCACTACGCCATCGGTGCCCCGTGGGAAATCTATCGCTATGAACATTCCGATACCGGTCTGGTGACAGACATTTACACGAAGCTCGGCGACTCAGGGAACTATGGCGCAATGGCCCTCTTCATTCCTGACTTTGACGCAGGCCTCAACGTCATTACGGCCAGCTCTTCAGCTACAAGAGGCCAGCATACCCTCGACCTCGTCCAGGCCGTCATCGATGTTTATCTCCCAGCATTAACAAAACAGGCCGCCCGCGAACTCGAGCAGAAGTACGCCGGATCCTACGTCTCAACCACACCAGGCCTAAACAGCTCCCTCACACTCATAGCCTCAAAAACGTCCCCGGGACTGGCTATAACATCCTGGATCCAAAACAGCACCGACATCCTCTCCCTCCTCTACAACACCCCCTTATTCCCCTTCAACTCAACCCTGCGCCCCCTGATTGCACCATCCGGCTCCTCGAATAAAATCGCCTTTAGACTCGCGGCGACCCCCGTGAATCCGGTTCTCCCTAAAGACCCGAGTAATCTGTTCAGTGCGTTCTATGATGCGGATCAGTTTGCGCAGCTGGGGCAGTGGACGTATGCGAATCGGTATATTGGGGAGTTTGTCTTTGAGATTGATGAGAATGGGGCTGTGAGCGGGGTTACGCCGGCTGCGTGGTTTGGGAGGTTGGAGAAGCAGTGAAGGGGTGAAAGTGGAATGGCGTTTGGGTTTTTGTTTGGGATTTTATATAGCTGCGTTGCATAGTTGCTAAGTGAGTCCCTGAGTCTCTATATTGATCAAGATGTGACATATATCTCAATATCCCGACATTTCTCCCGCGTAACGATAAAGATGCTAACCCAAGGTATGATAGAGAGATTTGCCCGACAGAGCGAGAGATAGGCCTATTTGACCCGTTGGAGGATAATGTTAGCAGACAGCAGCAAGCCGGCAGCCATTGTCTTGTCGTCTGAAGGTGCGACTCTGCTTGGGTACGGTACCTGCATGTGCAGCTAAGATCAGCTGAGAGATTCGGCATCAGCAAGGCAACTTCACTAGTGTCCTTCGTGTCCCTTGAAGCAGAACAACATCGTTAGCACAGTGAAGAAGTCATTTCTGTCTTTGCTGCTCATATACTATTTGGAAACTCAGCGGACATGCTGCCGGAGTTCCCCCGACCCTCAAGTTGGATGCTGGCATTACTCTAATATGAGACGAGTTCTCCTGGAGATCGCCTCATATCCGCCGAGTCTCGTCCTCTCATCGTGCCTAGGATTCTTAGTTCGCCTATCGAGACCCGACCCCGCGACATTACACATCTGGCTACTCTAGCTTTCCTCTGAGATAGAGGATTTGGAGAAGATGAAGATGCTATTTTCGGGGCGGTCGCGTTATCGCTCTTTATCTATGGTGATGAATCCCGCAGAAAACCCCTGGACGTACAAAAGCTCCCTCGGTCGCTCGAGATCTAAGCTTGAATGCCTCTGAGCAAAAATCCGGGCGGCAACTGCAACCGCAGATATGGATAAATCAGCGCTTGTCGAGCAGGCCTCGACGCCCGTCTCTCCTTCCCCTTCTCCGGACTCTAATTCGCCGCAAGACGTACAATCAACCTCTCTCCGCCGCCGTCTTCAACGCGTTCTATGGGATACGTTCGACTACTCGCCTGAAGAGCGGAGGCTGATTTTCAAGATTGATTTCTTCATCCTGTACGAAGCGAATATGCTCTGCCCTGCAAGACTCATCGGACGGGCTAACAAAGGCAGAACCTGGGCGAGTTTCTCGTACTTCTCGAAGAACTTGAACTAGAATAATCTCTGTAGGTCCTCATGGACTTCGGTCGAGGTCTGAAATACAAGGGAACTGACAGCATCCTAGCAAATGCCTACGTCTCTGGGATGAAAGAGGAGCTCAATGTCGTCGGAAATCAATACCAGACCTTCACGACGATGTGGACAATGTACGCTTCGCTTCGCTCCTTGCGCAATGATGTCTGAAAACCTGACAGAAACTGGATAGCGGCTACGTGATCTCCCAGATCCCATCCCAGATGATTTGCACTCGCGGTAACACCTTCCTCCCCTCCCCTTCTCGATCCTGCCAACTAACCATCACGATTTACACAGTCCGCCTCTCCCTCTGGTGTCCATCCTGGGAATGCCTTTGGGTAATCGTCACCTTTGCCTCAGCCGCCGTCAAGACCCCGTACCAACTATACGCCTGCCGCTTCCTCGTCGGTCTCGCAGAGGGCACCTTCTACCCCGCCGTACACACCGTGCTAGGCGGATGGTACACAAAGCGCGAGCTCGCGAAGCGGGCTTGCATATTTTTTGGGTCCGCGTTTGTTGGGAGTATGTTTAGCGGGTATCTACAAGCTGCGCTGTATACCGGGATGAATGGCGTCCACGGACTCAGCGGCTGGCGTTGGCTCTTTATCTTTGACGGCGTGATTACCTTCCCGATGGCGCTTTGGGGATACCTTGCGCTTCCGGATTTACCATCAAACACCCGAGTACCTTGGCTGAAGCCTGAAGAGAAGGCACTCGCACTGAACCGAATGCGCAAGGCGGGAAAAAGTCTCGACGAACCGATTACCTGGAAAGGCACGAAGAGGGTGCTGTCGAAATGGCACTTTTGGGTCTATACTGCATACTATACGTGAGCCCAACCCCTACCTAGAACACGCTTAGAATATATGGCTAATCATAATCTATGGTACGCAGCTTCTTCATCTGCTCCGAGAATATCGGCGGCTACATGAATCTGTGGCTCAAGAGCCTGAACCGGTACTCCGTCTCGCAGATAAACACCTACCCAACCGTTACCAACGCGATTACGATTCTGACGAGTCTGGCCTACGGCTGGACGAGCGACCTCTTTCAGATCCGGTACCCGATTGTGTTCTTCTCTCTGACGGTTTGCTTCTTTGCGGCGATGAATCTGGCGATCTGGGATGGGGTGCCGTTTGGGCTTAAGTGGGCGAGTTATTATCTAACTGGGTACGTTGCACTCTCTTTGCAGACTGTATTTTATTTGCCGCTCAAATACTTTGGATGATTGCTGATGGAGCGTAGATTTGCGCAGGGATCAGGTCCGGTCTTTCTAGTAAGTTCCTACTAAAACGCGACAACGACTAGGTACTGACTGAATGTAGACAATGGTCAACGAGATCTGCGCAGGCGATAGCCTCGAGCGAAAGATTATTCTGGGCTCAACTAACTCGATCGCGTGCGTTTCTTCCTTGGTCCTATCTCTATCATGTTCTTCCAACTAACCTTGAGCGCCAAGATACACTTTCAACGCCTGGATCCCACTGATCTCATATAACACGAACTACGCCCCGCGGTTCCTGGTGGGAAACTCGGTAACAGTGGGGTTGATCGTCGGTGCGGCGGCAATATTGGGTCTTGCTGTTTATCTACAGCGGAGGGATGAGCGAAGGCAAGATACCGGTAAAGGCGCCAGTGGAGGAACTGGACAGGCCCTTCGAGCGGAGGTCTAATTTTAGATGCCCTGTGGCTTGGACAAAGCGTCAATGTGTTGGCTCGGTTTCTCGTGTTGACTGTTTGTGCATCACCTGAAGTATCCCTGCTCTTACCACTATACAGTTGGCATCCAGGCAGCAACATTCAAGACTAGGCGCAAACAAAGATACAGCATGAGTCCAATGGGGGCACAAAGCAACCGGAACAACAGCTCCGTAAGGCAAAATGAGCCAAAGGCAAGTGCCTAGAATATAGTCATCGCAATGACCTACATAGCACGTTCAGAGGGTCCTTCATGAGCCGGCCAAGCTGAGGTCCTGCCTGAACGAAAACTAGACACGGAACAGGGGTTGGGCTGAGCTTTGAGACAAGCGAAGTGCTCCGCCATTTACCTGCTAGCACAGTATACCAATCAACTCAGCAAGCGTCTTCTGCATAAACTGCACAAATCATTACCATAACAACATAAACGCCGAAGAGCGAGATGCAAATCTAAGAAAAAATAAAGCCATCAAGCACAGACCAAGCAAGCTCTAAGTATAGCTCCAATGGACCCAATCAGCCTCTTTACCGAACTCCGAGTGGATCGATACGCGACACGAAAGCGAAAACGAGAGCGAGATCCATCAGGCAGCGATCAGATCTAGGCCTTGGCGGGGGCGGTGCTGTTTTTTTCTCTATATAGAAGTCAAATCTCCTCAACCTCAGTACATAGCACCGATTCAACCGAAACAGACCTCACTATGGCAGGCGACGCCAATAACATCTACGGGTACAACCCGTCCATCCCCGCAGCGGCAATTTTCATCTTCCTCTTCGGCGTCTCGACTGGATATCATCTGTATCAGCTGCTCAAGGCGCGAGCGTTATATTTCATTCCGTTTGTTATTGGGGGTGTTTGTACGTCCCTCTCTTTCACCTCCCTCAGTCTCAAAAAATGAGACTAACTAGAATACAGTT
Source organism: Aspergillus multicolor (assembly GCF_047715735.1). Classification (NCBI taxonomy): domain Eukaryota; kingdom Fungi; phylum Ascomycota; class Eurotiomycetes; order Eurotiales; family Aspergillaceae; genus Aspergillus; species Aspergillus multicolor. The sequence continues at coordinate 620,567 of NW_027395958.1, forward strand.
CAAATCCTAGGCTACCTCTTCCGCATTCTGAGTCACAACCACACCGATTCAATCCCGCTCTACGCCCTCCAAACCGTCCTCATTCTACTCGCGCCTGCCCTCTATGCGGCATCAATATACATGGTCCTCGGGCGTTTGATTGAATACCTCAACGCACAGGAGCATAGTCTTGTTCGCGTCAAGTGGATGACCAAGATCTTCGTCACGGGCGATGTCATTTCGTTCCTCATGCAGTGTGGAGGTACGGCATTCCATCACCTCTCCTTCTATTCACCAGAACCAGAAGATTAAGAGTGCTAACAAATGGTCAGGCGGCGGCCTAATGTCCGGCGACAACACCTCAACGCGCCAAACCGGCGAAACAATCACAATCATCGGTCTCGCGGTCCAAATCGTCTTTTTCGGATTCTTCCTGATTACCTCGATCGTCTTCCACATCCGCCTCAACAAGACACCTACTTCGAAGTCCCTCGAGATGAAATCTACCTGGCGCGGGAACATCCTGGCCCGTAATTGGGTCACACTCCTCTTCACCATGTATATCGTCTCAATCTTGATTCTTGTTCGGTCGGTGTTCCGCATGGTAGAGTTCATTGATGGGTATGGCGGGTATATTATGACGCATGAGGTGTTTATCTATATCTTTGATGCGGTGCTTATGGTAATCGTGATGGGGGTGTTAAATTTCTGGCATCCGGCTTTTGTTTTATCGGATGGGAAGAAAGGTCGATTGGCGGATGGGGGATTTGAGGAGTTGCCTCTGAGATAGGACAAGAGGCAATCTTCTTTCTTTGTACTCTATATACCACTAAATATCAATACTAGCTCTTGTGACGTTCTTCGAAGTTCAAGAAGGCTTGATGCAGCATTGGGGGTTGTGCTCTACGGAGTTTCGCACTTCGAGGAGCTTCAGCCAGGCCGTGAGAATTTGGTAAGTGCTGATGTACAATCAGATAGGCTGACCATACAGTAAATGTGGTATGTACTTCGGGATCTATATGAAGCAATTGCACACTGGATCCTCGAAATCTCAACGCCCAACCAAACCTAGCCAAATAAGTGGCAGGGGAACTGCCTGAGGTTATAGGTTGAACGCGTTGCAGTTGACACCATAAACGATTAGATATTAACCATGGTAATCCTCAACTCCAAGTCCTTCCGAATTAGACACTCCACCCTCAACGTTGCACACTAGAAAAGAAGACACATCAAATCATCCATATTGCTCCCTCAACGCTTTAAACAAGCGTAATACCACAAACCCACACCTCACTATTTCCCCTCCCTCCCCGCAAACCTCCCAATCAACCCCGCAACCTCCCCCGCCCTTCCCTCCATCGGCAAATGTCCCACACCGCTAATCCACAGTCCCCGCGGCGCCCAACTAACCATACGATCCGGATGAATTGTGCGCGTCAACACAGCCTTGTAATCCCGGATCAGCTGGTCCTTGTCCCCAAAGACAACGGCGACTTCGCAGCCGTCATTTCTAGTACCTTGTTTCGGGTATGTGCCCCAGTAGCTCCGGACTTGGTCGTCTTGTGCACTCAGGCGCGTCTGCACGTTCAGACTATCCCAGTTTCCTGGACCTGTTAGGCCCTCGAGGAGTTTCCAGGCTCTTGTGTTCCGGAGCGTGAAGAGCACGAAGCGAGGCAGGGACGGAATGGAGTGGCTGAATCGCGCAATTGAGGTCTTGGAACTCCGCGGGAGATCTTTGTACGGGGCTGTATAGTTGGCCACTTCGGACTGAGACAATGACGGCGCGAGGAACCGGTGCACCAATGATTCAGGGAGATATCCGCCCAATAGACCTGTACTGCAGTACCAGATCCTGTTTAGCAGGCGGTAGTGTAGACTTTCGTCGCTCAGACGCGGCGGGAAGAATGTGTTTAGGAGGAAGAGGCTGGTGACTATGTTACTGGGGAGGCGCGGGATTGTGCAGAGGGCGATGCAGCTACAGCCGATCTGTCAGTATGTCCCTGTATGAACGATGAATGGGAGTGGGAAGGAGGAAAAATGGAATGAAGAAGGAAGGAAGAAACATACCCGCCCCAGTCATGCGCCGCAACAATCGCATTCTCAACCCCCGTGACGTCAAAGAACGTAACCAACGTATGAATATGCAGCTCTGTCGTTATGGCCTCCGTTTTCAAGATCTTGTCGCTCCGCCCATGACCCAGCCAGTCAATTGCGTAGACGTCGTGACCGCGTGAGAGGAGGGTTGGGATCACCTGTCAACAACCTGTATTAGCACTTCACACCCTCGAAATGGCCCAGAGTGGAAACGAGGTAAGTGAGTGACATACGTTTCTCCACACAAAACTCCAACTCGGATTCCCATGCAAAAGCACAATCGGCCTATGCTCCCTCCGCCCATCCTGCAGAATCGAAGAGTAACTCGCCCGCAGATAAACATACCGCACCTTCGCGCCGCAGACTTCGAATTCTTCTGTTTCGTTGGCCCAGGGCGCGGAGTCCATCCAGCCGCGACTGTTTTTCGTGACGTGGAAGATTTCGTCAGCCTTAAAGCGGTACGATCCGTTTAGCTGCGATTGCGCGAGGGTATCGGATTCATTCCGGTAGTTGTCTGTGTGGTTTATTAGACGGTTCCAGCCTGAGGACCCGATGAGGAGGTAGATTGAGTTCTTGAGTGTTGCAGGGAGTAGAAGGAGGAGGAACTTGTAGAGGTATAGTGGGAGGAGGATTGAGGTAAGCAGAATTCGGGTGAGCGTGAACGAGAGGATGAAGGAGCTTATGTGCCCGATTGCTGATAGGATTGCTGCCGTGAGGACTTCGGTAATCGTGGACGCGAGCTTGTATGCTCGGTCGACGTGGAGGATGTTCAGGTTTAGATGAAGGGGCATCTTGACATTATTAACTCAGTAGGGCGGAGGCTGGAGGGGAAGATAGATAGAGATGGTCGTGGTGTTTATCAAAGGGGGAGGGGAGGGGGAGGGTGGATTCATCACGACAGTGGTGACATCATATACACACGACACCCACGTTCTAGAAGCACGTCCTTATCTCTGTCCGCATTATATGGCATGTTTAGCAGACTCTAGGCTTGGACTAATTAGCGAGATTATGTTTAGGAGGCTGAGGGTTGCGGCCATGAGGATTCAGCTAGAGGGGAAAAATACGAAGGATTTCATACACATGTTTCTTCTTCAACGGCATGCTATCCCAATCCAGAGCTTGCTATATGCCAATGAAATCTATTTTGAGCTCACGTTGGCTACCTATGTTATCATGACCATAGAATGGCTTGATTGTAAGAACATCGCCTTAATCCTTGTCGACCGTAGGATCCCACGCACAAGGCTCATACTTGCCCGTATCAAGTTTCTTCATATCCTCATCGCTAAGCTCAAAGTCGAATACCTCGCAGTTCTCCTTGATCCTCGACGGCGTCACTGACTTCGGCAGCGGAACGAAACCCTGTTATAGTTAGCCATCGCCCATTCCAATTCCCACAAATCTACCACTCGGAATAGGTAGAAGGGGAAAAACTCACCATCTGCAAACTCCACCTAACAAGAACCTGCGCCGGCGTCTTCCCATACTTCTTCCCCAGCTCTTGCAGAACAGGATCATCCCCCCTCGTATTCCTCACAAGCGGCGAATAAGCCTCGACCACAGCGCCGTGCTTCCTCAACCAGGCAACGATATCCGGGCGCGCAAGCCACGGATGGATCTCGTACTGTCCGACATCGATTGCGCCGCCGCCGCCGGAGGATATGTAGTTCTGCAGCTCGTCGAGATGGTGGACGCCGAAATTCGACACCCCGATCGAGCGCGTCTTCCCGGCTTTTTGGGCTTCTATGAGCGCTTTCCATGTGCCGAGCCGGCCTTCTTTGCCGCCGTAGGGGGCGTGGATTAGAATTCTATTGGAGTTAGATTTATTCGTTGGTGGGGGGAAAGAGGGAGGGAAGAGGGATGTACAGATCGAAGTAATCGGTGTCCGCCTGCTTGAGGCTATCCTCGATATTCTTCTTTGCGGAGTCGTAGCCGTTTGCGCGCGGGGGGATCTTGGTTGTTAGGAAGACTTCAGAGCGAGGGAGGCTGGCTTTGGAGATTGCGGCGGTGACTTCTTTTTCGTTTTTGTAGGCGGCTGCGGAGTCGATCTTTTTGAAATTCTTATTAGCTGTTGGGAGGATGGATGGAAAAACACGTACGTGTCGATAGCCGAGTTTGAGAGCCTCGACAGTTACATTTTCGGCGACGTTTGTTGGTCTGGAGAGTGTTTATCAGCATTCTTCCGGGAGCTTCGAAGTAGAGGGTGGCTGTACGTCTGGTAAACCTGGTCTTGATTAGCTCAAGCTTTTAGGGCCATTCGAGGCAGGAAAGCTTACACCGTATCCTAGGATTGGAATTTCGTAGCCCGACAGGAGCTTCTGGGTTGATTTGATCGTGAGGTTCCTGGCCATGATGATTGAATCGTGATAAGGAATTTGGGGTATGTCAAATCGGAGAAGGGCGATTGACCTGTTAAATAATCGCCGAGCGGTTTCGTCATACTTAGGTACCTTGCTGACATATGCGGGATTGGCTCCAGTTAGTTATCTCCGAGTGCTGACAAGGTGCCTTAGTTTTTGCTTCAGTGGACGATATTCTATAGCTGATAAAGGATTCTTCTAGTATCTCTGCGATGACTTCGCTCTTCATAACGTAGGTCAACCCTCCATCTACCTGCGGAATGATGGACACTGACATTAAAAATATGCATTAGCAACAGTTTGTCTCGCAGAAGAAGCATAATGGACATCAAAGGACATACCAAGAATCTTGGTGCAAGTGGTACACTAGCTCCTTAGCCAAAATGGATCATCTTTAGCTTTTATTGCTTGGGATGGATAAATGCAAGCACTTGTCCTAGTTCAGTCCTATGGTAGCGGTGGTTACCTAGGGCTAGAGTTGCTGTTGCCAAGATCCGACCGGCGGTCCGTGACGAGCCCTAACTTTCAGGCCGGTCGCAGTAGCAGCAGGGTCACAGGGATCTCTAAAGTGCGTAGAGTTCAATTGACACTCTCTTGACTAATTCTCTCAAATGGGAATGAGCAACAGAGGAATAATAGGTCTTCCACTTTGAGTCTTCAGCCTTTCATTGTGGGCTGACAGATTAAGCTCGGAAAGAGTAACTGCGACCACAACCGCAACCGCGCCCGTCGCTGCCGTAGATGGTACGATAGCCTTAGTTCATGGTCGCATATTTTGAATGTTTCTCCACCACGGCGGCTATCTCCCGTACTCCAAACTGATCGAGTTTCAATGGTGAAGTTCTGCGAAAAGTCTGGACAGGGAATCGAGGTAGGCGTTCCAGGCAAAATCGAGGTTGCTGTTCGGGTTCGGTTCGGGCGGTTCGATGGATCGTTCGCTCGCCATACTATATATCTAAAAAACTCATCAGGAGTGTCTAAAAGTAGAAGAAGGCTCAGCCGAATAAGAGTTTGCGACTGTCTCGGCAGAGAGGGGTACGTAGTGAGTCAACGAGAAGGGAATTTTGGCTCACCATGATCTCACCCGACTCATGCAAGTATCAGATACCTCAAGGATGGTCTTGTAGAACGACTGTAATCTTCCTAAAGAGATTGCACCGAGTCCGTCGTTGGTCTAACGTCCGCGGCCTTCCTGAAGAAGCAAAGTCGGACAGTCTTGGAATTCTCGTTGAGCGCCTCGAAAGAGGCTCGAGACGGATCATCTCCGCGACATCACAACACAGCGTATACGATGCGGTACGTGAGGAAATCTGGTCAAGCTCTCGAGCGCCTTTGCCGACCTAGTGCTGTATGGATGAAGGTAGAGCGGATGCTTCAACTGCTGGGAGGCGCGAATCGGACAGGCAACTCGATGCAGGGATGACAACTGTGAACGACGATTAGAGTCTGGCGAGGGAGAGATGTTATCAAGTTGGTTATATGTAGTCTTTGAGAGTCTTCCGCACTTCAAGATCATGGTTGACTTCTAGAAAATTTGTATTTTGGCTTCATTGGTTAGTGATCTTGCGGGGGTAAATTGTAGGAGTGACATACTGGTCACCTGAGAGACGAGGTTCAAACTCAGCATGCATAGAAAATGACAACGGTCCGAAATGCATGCCCTGTTAGCATTCTGGTCGAACTGCTAAGTTATGGGAGAGGAGAGAAGCACAATACTCCGCGGAAATCTATTGTGTTCATAGACACGTGACCAGATTCACTCAAACTCACAACAGGGAGAAATCTCTTAAGTCAACAAGAGTACGAGTGTACCTACAGTTTAGTGGCAACTTAATGCCTGAATCAAGGCAAGATCAAGGCTGTATAGGCGGATTGTTCGCACGCGAAAGAGTCTGGGTTAGAAACTACGTTTTGACTTCGAGTGGGAAAGCTACAGGGTATTCTAGCTTAGTGAAACGGTCTATATTCCTAGGACTGATAGTCATAGTTTATAGTGTAGCCTACTGATATTATAATGGAAGAAAGTGGTATGCAGTTTCATTCGATTAATAAAAACGAGTTTCCTGTTAGAACAACAAGTTGAGTGCCCATGAGCTCCCAACAATTCAACAGCCCGTTAATTGAAAAGAGAAAATGAAAGAAAAACATGATTTATTTGGTCCGCTGAGACACCTCTAAAGACGCCGTAATTGGAGTCAGCGCATAGACGCGAGGTGTCCCATTGCAGGATCACAAAAAAAGACTGATAACATTGAAAACTGGAAAGAACCTCGCTCGTTCATAACACTTGCATCACCGAAGACTTGTAGACGGATCGATTGATCAGATCACACCAGAGAAGCCAGAATAAATTTAGCAACGGCTGGAGCTCTCCTGGGCGATAACAGACCACATGTCGGGGTGGGTGAGGTAACCTCCAGCAACAAGGTGACCTTGGTAGCTCTCAACGCATTCGGTGAGGAGAACATGGACACCCTCAGCCATGTGGCGGACCTCCATGGTACGAGAATTGTGGGGATCCTTTGAAGAACACTGTTAGTCTTGTCTTATGAAGAAAAAGAAAGAAAGCACATACCTCATTGCACCAGCGGACCTCAGACCTGGAAGTGCAGGCAATACGCTCGCATGAGTTGGGGCCGAGAGTGCGCTTCTTGGGAGGCGGAGTGAGCTCAGGAGTCTGCTGGGCAGTACCGTCGGCGACCTTCTCCAAGTAGCGGGCAAGCCATTTGAGGTCCTTGTAGTCGGCGGCAACGGCTTTTCCGGCGCAGTTGACGGTGTGCTAGAGGCGTTGTGTTAGTCTTTGGACAGATAATCAACAACGGGTGGGGAGAACTCACGGCAGACGACATGGTGGCAAACATGGGCAGAGCCGCGATGGCGAGGAGGGAGGTCAGAGAAAAGCGCATCTTGGCTGATCGGAGTTTGAAGATGGGATCACGAAAGGACCTTGAGAAACGGTTGTAAAAGGAAGAGGACTTGGTTGCAGGTTCGATCCAAAGTGCTGAGAGCTGAGAACTGAGAGGCTTGAGGGAGGTAGAGAACTGGGAAGATGGTTGCAGATGAAGAAGAAACTCGGTGGGTGGAGAGAAGCAGAAATTTATAGAGGTTCAGAGGAGTTCTGGAGGGTTGCGGGGGTCGAAGATGGTGTGGTGATCAGGATCATCGAGGGTGACTTTGCCATTTACTGAAGCTGAGCAGAAATGATAAGCTCACTCTTGGATAGCCAATGGGTGTTACGCAAAGAGAGTGATCCTGCAGTGAAAAAATAAACGCAGTGGATCTGGTTGCATCCAGGTTGATAGTGGAAGCTGCCAGAAGGCAGCCCTTCACTAAGACCTCTTTATACTAACACTGTGCGAATGAGCAGGGGAATGGCCATAGATCTCGAGGCAAAATACAGGACGTCCAATATAATGTTCAAGTCACGTATATTTGAATGTCTAGGTAAGGGTGGCCAAAGAAGAGCATTGAGACGGCCAATCTTACGAGCATCTTTGGACCTACTGGGAGGCTTGGGTTAGAGTATACGCAGACGTCGAGGTAGCAAGAATGAGAACTCTCTAGCTATAAGCCTCATTCCATAGAGTCAAGCAGCGAGGACAATTGAAATTTGTGAAAACATTGAACCAAGCCAGTCCAGCATGACGCCAGTAAACAGGATTTTTAACATTCCAGGTTCTATGTTCATACACCGCACGTCCGCTGGGGACTGCTATTTTTACAGGACAGATGCAGATATATTAACTACCAGCGTGCTAAGGAATCCGAGCACAGCTTGCAGAGCCCCTATATATCCCCCGGGATTAAGATACCGAGCCGAGAAATTGATAGGTGCCCCTGTTCTACAATAGAAAGGTATCCCACAGCCAAAGCATGAGGACACGAAGGACATCAACGAGCAGGAAGTAAGCAGTGGGAACAAGCCATCTGCTTAAAGACATGATAATATTATATTGCGAGGTTGTGGCTATTAATTATCTTATCTTCTGCACATCCTTTAAAATATCACCAGCGTGACCGTAATTGAATCCCCTCCTCGCTTGCTTGTTTTTCTTCCTCCGGCTCACGAATCTATCCCCGAGTACCCAAGGGGACTAGGGGCACTGGATGTAGAATTTGGCGTTCGTACAATCAGGTTCGATTTCGAGGAAGCGTGGTCGTAGGTGTTTTAAGGCTGTTGAGTGCGGTATATAATAGCGCGTCTGAACAATCACTCTTGACAATTCAAAGCGCGATATAGGACTAGGAATAAGACGAATACAGTATTGAAGGATGCTGGGGGTAGCAATAGCCTCTCTGTAACAGGATAAACGCTGGGGCACTCACAGCATCAGTTCGAGGACCAGCTCTGGCCAGCAGAATAAGGCTAGCTATGGGGACTCTAAGCCTGAGGTCTCAATTTTAAAAGAAAACGAAAAACACCACAAGTGATAGATATGGGCTCTGACTGAACTATCCTGTGAGCTTCGGCTCCTAATAGCTGCCTGGAGCCATTGCGCAAATGCCCAAGCCTTCAGATTCCATCATGATGTTGTGCAAGGATCTGCTTCCCCAGAGGCGGAGTGAATGAGGCCCTGTGACACAAGCCATTCACTTTCCCCAGGCCAGTCACTTTGCCTACCTGGTAGGTACCATCAACTCTCTTTCCCAAACTCGCTCTCATCTAATATAAATTTCTCCTTCAACCCTGGACCTTGACTCTTCTCCATCTGCCCACCAACCTTCTCTTCCTCCTCTATCTTCGCAAGCATTCAACCACCATCAACTCTCTGACATCACGGCACCATCTTAACATCAAAACACTTTATCAAACCATCGTGACATTTGCAAAAACCATCAAAATGCGTTTCCTCCTCCAGGTCGTGTCCATCCTAATGACCCTGGTCGCCATGGTCGACGGCGTAAGTCTTACCCCCCCTCCCACTTCTCATCCAATCAACCAACTAACACATCCCTAGCACACGATCAACTGCGCCGGCCGCACCATCGCCGCCGACGCCCTCGAGTTCCGCGCCGCCATAACCCAGCTCCGCTTCATTGAGCAGAATTACATCCTGCACGGCAAGCACGGCGAAACAATCCTGCCCTCCGAGGGGCTGGAACCAGGCAAATGCGAGCACCTGTACTGCAGTCGCGGCACCAACGTGCGCTGGTGCAACGACGACCCCAAGCGCCACATCATCATGGAATACGTGCATTTCCGCGAGGGCGCTGTCGCGGTTTATGATACTTGCCTTACCCAGTATAAGGGCCGTGATGTCTCGGGGGGTGTTATCAGCCATCCGGATAATTGGAGCCTTATTGTGCAGAATTGGAATGGGTGCTAAGGGCGACTCGGCTTCTTTCAAGGTCGCTGGCTCTTTGATGACGAGATGAGCGGCGTCGATGTTGGCGTTTGAGGATCTAGGCGTTCGGTCATATAGTCTGAGCTCTACATACATGTTTCGTCGGTTATCATGTCTTTTCTCTTTCAAGGTCCTCCAACAGGATCTATTTTCCTTCGTGTGTCAGGGCGAGAACCTACCTCACGTCTTCATCTCCTCCGGATGGACGGGCTTCCAACAGCCGGGTTCCTCGCACGTACTCCCTGCAAATGTTTTTCATTGTCCTAAAAGCACCAAATGGAACCGCAGCTTCCATAAACTGTCTCTCTGTTCCGAGTAGAACGTATTCTTCATCTAACTAAAGTGACTGCAGTAGGCAAGGCCGCAACTCGTCTGAGAAATGGGCTATAAATCATATAGCGAACTACCTAGCCCTACTGGCAGTTGCGCATACCTGCGAAGCACATGTATGGTAGAGAGTGCCTCTACCAAGGAGGTATAGATATAAGCAATGACGTCAAATTTCAGACGTAAAGGAAACGGAGAATCGTTTACACCAAGGCCTACGTTGTTACAATGGTCAGAAGCCAGTACAGAAGCTTTACATGGCTAGGTGATCCTTCACAGAGGCTTGAATTACCAAATTCTGTCTTCAACAGAACCAGGGCCAAATTGCAGACCTCAAGGTGAATTCGGAAGAGTAGCGAATCGTTGGAAACAGATAGAAGCATCAGGTGTAGTGGAGCCAACCAAGCATCTTGCCATTAGGTTTGCCTGGACAGGAAGAGGGTCACTGAATCTGTGAAATATTTTATTTGATAAGATTTGTGAACTATATAACTTGTAGAATGGCGAGTGATATGGGAGGTGAATCAGTAGATATATTGAAAACGATGGTCTAGAACCCCGTTCCCAAGAAAGGTCCAAGGTGATTAGCATTGGAGTGGATGTTGAGGGGCCATAGTATGCCCAAAGCAGAGTATTTAACTAGGCGTCACAGATTTAGCGAATTCTCAGACGGCCTGAAGTCCAAAATACCCAGTTGCGATAGCAATGTCTCCAGCTTGGCTTTCGCCTCATCTCCAACAGCAACCAATCCCTCTCCGTTCGCATCGGCGTTAAGAACATCAAGATAAGCAGCTCCGATATCTCTAATTTTCGGAATGAGACTGTATCCATTCGCTTCTAGAATTTCTCGCGGAAGATGACAGAGAACTTCGAGTAGATCGCTCACGATGCTCTGATGCTCTGATCGCGCCTGCGTCTCGTCTTCTTGATCAAGGATAGAATTCGCTTTCGATTGCAGGGGATGGCCAAACTGCTGCAGAAGGTTGGAACGCACATAAAGACTAGTCACAAAGATGTTTGCAATCTGTACGTCGTGTCCAGGTGTTGCACCCGCAGGGCGTGAGAGGCCTCCGCGCCACCGAAGAGGCGGAGGAAGGGTATCGAGGGTGTTTTGGACATCGGTGAGTGCTGTCGAAAGCACTTGAGACCGAGGTTTGTAGAATTGCGCCGTTTGGCAAGTAGTCCAGGTGCGAAAAATGGAGAGGAGATGCGTTAGACCGGGGACGTATGTGGCTTTGTCGCTTGGGGAGGGCGGAATGAATGAGGGGAGCGTAGTGGAAGGGTCAACGGCGAGGTCTTCGTCACTGTACGGCTGCGGAAGATATGAAGAGTTGCTAGGGAGTGTAAGACGGCCAAGGACGGGTTGACCGATCATGTCGGCGTTTCTATGGGATCCGCAGTATTAGAATGCAGTTGCAAGTCCGCGGAAGATTGCGAATGAGACGGACATTAGGGTCACCTCAAGCAAGCACCACAATCTCTTGAGAAGGTCTCCATGCCGCACGCCCATTTCCTGCAATTTGTAAGAAAGTAGGTAGCCCGTTCCAGTGACCGCTTCGCCAACCATCCGATGAACAAACGGATCACCCAGCCCCCTTTGAGCCATCGATGCAGTAGCAAGGTTGTATTTTGCGATGCACCAGTCAAGGCAATACCCGGACTCCGCTGGAAGGAGGTCATGACTTAGGACGAGCTCGATGCATCGGCCTGGCGTTATAGGATGGTACTCGGCGAAGGACTTTCGTCGCAAGGTGGCGGTGGTAGCTGCGACAATGCTAACGACCAGGCCGGTGAAGATGGGGTCAGCGGTGTTCTCGGCGAAGCGTGTGAGGAAATCTCGTCGGTGTAGGACCGGGGCGAGGGGATGGATGTGGCTAAACCAGTCGTTCAAAACGGTGGTAATCAGCGAAGAGGGGGCGAGCAAGGAGAGGACTTTGGTTGAAGAGAAGCCAGCGACTGTTGCTGGGGAGAAGATGGTTGAGGAAGGAGAAAACGACTCGCTTGGAGATGGTTGAGCAGCATGACTGGAGAGAGTTAGCATCATCAAAGGAAGGAGCGAAGAAGAGCACCTGCCGATTTGGAGGACCCCTCTTCCTCCGCGGCCGATCCGAGGTGCAAACAACTCCAAGGAATCTGCACCCATCACAAACCTCCCCTTCTGTAAACCGGCACTTGACGCGACGACTTCGGCAAATATCGCAGGCCTTCTGATTTCGGGTATGCTTCTTGATTTCCATTGTACTGACCTCAGTGGTATGATGCTAAAGGGACTAGGAAGGAACAATCTCGCATTTATCGCCTAAACCTCGCATAAATTCCCCAGATCCTGCTCCGGACTAACCCCGCACATTCCAAGGAACATCCCACCTACTTTCGATCCAGAATGGCTTCCTCGTGGCATGACACCGGCTGCTCGGCCTTCTCTGCCTTCTCTGCCTTCTCTGCCGCAATACTCGCCGGAGCGTCCTGTCCATCGAACAACACCGCGATCTCCTCGAGCGTCGGCCCCCGCGTCTCCACAAAATAGAAACATATCACCACGCACTCGATCACCAACACCGCCACATACACGAAGTAAAATTTCCACTGCAAAGCCTCCAGGCCGAGCGGGTTTACATACTGATTATAGATTCCAGCCAGCGCAGCAACGCATGTACAGAGCGTCAACCCCTTGGCGCGGATATTGAACGGCAAGATCTCCACGGTATATGCGACAGTCAATCCCGGCCACGCGGCGCCGGCTGTACCATAAAACAGGAAAATCATGGCGAGGACGGCGCGACCAGCGGGTGCAGACTGGGTTTGGGAGTAAACGGCACTGCAAGCAGTCCAGATACTGAAAGAGATGAGCATTCCGACTCCAGCAAAAAGAAAAAGTGTTCTGCGTCCAAAGCGGTCGACCAGGAATGCCGCTGCGAGCGAAACCAGGAAACACCAGATGGTCAATCCGCCATTGATTTCAGCCTGAGTTTTGGAGTCGGTGAAGCCGATCGTGTTCAGGACTTGCGATAGATAATACGAGACAAGACCGTTGCCGCTGCACTGGGAGAATATCGCGGTGAGAATGATTAGGAAACATCGCTTGCGATTACCTTTGGTGCGAATGAGCTCCATCCATCCAGTCGAGGCTGCCTCCTGCTCTAGCCGCAATGTTTCCCTAATCTCAGCAAACTCCCACCTCACGAAGGTGTCATTTTCATCGCCATTTCCATGGTACTTGGTGAGGACGGCGCGCGCCTTGTCGAGTTTGCCTTTGCTGATAAGCCATCTTGGACTTTCAGGAAGAAGCCATATCCCCATCAGTTGAATTCCCGGCATGAGCGCCTGCAGAGCGGTCGGCAGCTGCCATTGGACATCACCGCTGAGATTCTCGAGCGTCCCAAACGCAGACCAAGCGGCAACAATTGCACCAAGATACCACAGCGTGTTATAGATTGTCGTGATTTTTCCTCTGTGCTTGGGGTGAGCCACTTCGGTGATAAGCAAAGGACAAGCACCGTTGCAGATCCCTGAACCAATTCCAACGATGATTCTGCCTGCGAGATACATCGCGTCTCGGTTCGGGTTCGAGGTTGGCGGGAATGATTGAATGAGAGCACCGAGCACTATCACCGCAGATCCGATCGCCGTTCCAAGTAGTCGTCCCAGACCATCGGAAAGGTAGGGAGCGATCAAAAAGACAGCGAATGTTCCGATTCCAGGGAGCGCGCCAAAGAGGCCGAGACGACTGCCAGTGGGATTGTCAAAGTCTGTTCGCTATCAGCAGTGCACAAAAGCCCAATAATGGAGAAAGGAGGGCACTACAGGCAGCCCAGGTGTCCATCGTCTGAAGTCCATTCAACAAGCTTGCGTCATACCCAAGACTTGTCGAGGCGAGGAATAAGATCACCATTTTGAGGTACAACTGGCGCAGTTTCGGCTGCTGGTACCAAGGGATGGGATTCGCAGTGACATCTCTCGGATCCTCAGTGGGAAGGAAGTCTGTCTTCTTTTCCGTGGAAGTCATGATGCGCGTCTATCAGTTGTCCTACAGGGTTCTGGGATGTGTCAACAGTCCATGTGGACCCTTATATACCCATCTCGGATATTATGCGGGCGATTACCCCAGACCTCAATCCCCGTGGGACAATGAGATGGGGCCGGACATGACAGGGGCTGGAGGGTTGGCGTCAAGATCGGCTCTGTGCCGCACTCGTCCGGCCCCCCTTACTGGATCTAAGACCTTGAAAGTTACACTACATAGGATGTGGCGTCCTAACCGGCCAATACGCATGGCCCTGCCAAGGTGATAGGGCAACATCCGAGGTTTGATCGAAATTACTCCCATCTAATGCCGTATCTTCCGTTGGATGGTATATCCGAGGTTTACGCGAAGTTTTGGCAGCGCCCTGGCTAAGTGAATGTCCTTTGGCTGAAAGAGAAGCCTCGCGGAATACCTCCAATTGAGTATCCCGAAACTGACCACCGTTTCCTCCTTCAGTGGAATCTAACAGCTACTCTTCTCACTACCCAGGGTCTCCAATCCGCTCGAGGCCATACTTAAACCTCCCTTTCGTCGGTGATAATCAGGAGCAGAGAACACAAAATTATCTTCAAACAAGATCACTTCGCTATGTCCTTCCCCCACCTCGCTCAAACCCCGAACGGGATTCAACTCTTCGTTAAAGATAGACCGGTCCTTCTCCTCCCCGGCGAACTCCACAACTCCTCCCTCTCCTCTGCTCGATACATGTCCACGGTCTGGAGCGACCTGAAAGCACAGTCAATAAACACCCTTCTTGGATCCGTGACCTGGGAGATGATTGAACCCGATGAGGGCCAATTTGACTTTATTGAACTCGACGCCGTTATCGCGGACGCTCGCAAGCACGGAATTTATCTTGTCCTTCTATGGTTCGGAAGCTACAAAAATGGCATCTCCACGTATGCTCCTCACTGGGTGAAGCGAGATGTTGAGCGCTTTCCCAGAGTACATGTTTGGGACGCCGACAAAGGAGGAAAGAGGACAATCGAGATGATTAGTCCATTCTCCGAGGAAGGATGGGAGGCCGATGCGCGTGCATTCGGAAACTTTATGGAGCATTTAAAGGAAGTCGATCGCGATCATAGTACGGTCGTCATGGTGCAGGTTGAAAATGAGACAGGCTTGTTAGGAGACTCGAGAGACCGTTCAGTCCTTGCGGAGAGGACGTTCGCGAAAGGCGTCCCAACAGACCTCCTCCGCCATCTTTCAACCTCGAAAGAGCTTCACCCGCGGTTTATCGAACGGTTCGCCAAGGGGATACCATCTTCGGGCGAACTTGATCAAGAGAGAACCTACACCTGGGAAAGCATCTTCGGACCCCGCACCTCCGCCGACGAAGCATTCATGGCTTACTACATCTCCAAGTACGTCGGGCACGTTGCAGCAGCGGGGAAGAAAGCGTACCCAATTCCTCTCTACACAAACACCTGGCTCAACTTTGACGACCCTTCGGCTCTGGACTTACACGGGTACCCCGTCGTCGTTGGTGGCGGAGCGCGACCGGGAGTCTACCCCTCAGGCGGCCCTTGTCCGCATGTTTCGGATATCTGGCGCTTCAATGCACCCGCCTTGGACTTTCTCGCCCCGGATCTGTACTTTCATGACTATGAGCGAGTCTGCCAGGACTACACTTTTCCCGCAACAAATCCGCTCTTCATCCCGGAGCAGCGACGCGATGAGCATGGCGCGAGACGGGTATGGCTTGCATATGGAACATATGGAGCACTCGGGACAAGCCCATTCGGCATCGATACGGAGGCCACTATCCTTGGTATGGAGTATAAGCTACTCGCTCAAACTGCAGATTACCTCCTAAACTCCAAGCCAAGTCAACAGATGGGCTTCTTCTTCGACGAGATCCCCGAGTCCGGCTCACCAAAGGGGAAGCAGGAGTGGACGAAGACATTCGGGAACCTGGAGGTTATTATCGAGCGTGCCTTTGTCTTCGGCAAACCAGGACCCGGTGGGGGCATAATCATCCAGCTCGGCGAGGAAACCTCATATCGTTTCCTTGCCGTCGGACGTGGTTTTCAAGTTCGCTTCCGCGGACTGGATGAGAATGTCACGTTCACTGGCATTCTAGACGCGCGAGAGAAAGAGTATGATGACAGAACCGGGGAGTTGAGGACATTGCGTGTCCTAAATGGCGATGAGACCCGCAGCGGCGAGTTCCTGATTATGCCGAATGATGAGCCCGATTATGGTGGCTTTCCGATTGCGGTTACAATTCCAGCAAGGACTTGTATTGCGGAGGTGGAGGCTTATACTGTTTGTGAGAAGGTTTAAAGGCTTGGAGTCGTGTGCGCTAGGACGGTACTCTTCAGCTATACTAGAGTCGTAAGGAGTTCACGCTGCTATTACACTAGATGGTCCTGATATAGCGCCCTAGTACCTTTGCCTTGCATGAAAGCTTTTAGTTGCCTGGTACTGAGGAAGTCTAGCTAGATCTACATACGGTCTGTAAACCAGAGCCCTCACAGATCCTAAATTCGTTCATGCTACATTCAATGGAGGAGTATATTTCGGTAATCAATTCTGTGGCCTTCAGGGCTAAACAAAATAGAAACCTCTCGCGTTGGCTCGAATGCCGGAAAACAAGGACATACACCGTGGAGCCTGGACATGAGGAAGATGCACAGGACACATTGGCAGCCTAGCCACTATACATAGACGAGGAGTTATAAAACAACAGGTAGGCCTTGCTTATTTACAGGCCAGGGAGCGTAGTCGTAGGATCACTGCTCAATTTGTGCTTGCCAAGTGCTACCACCAGAAGAACTCTTGACGGTGAGAGCTAGAATTGTCATGTAGCGTTAGCCCCGTCAGAAATAAATTAGACAGTATATACCATTTTATAGCGCCTTCAAAAGCCCCTCGTGCTTCACAACCCAGTCCCCGTTATCTGGGAAGCCTGGCGCGTGGCCTTCGGATCCTTCCCAGCCAGCTGCCATATACGCAACTATGGTACCTTGTCAGCGAGGTTTGTTTGTGTGATGTAGAAGGCACATACCAGCGAGAAGATATCCCGCATTTCCAGGCATGAAGGGGGGCGGTGTTCCTCCTGTGGCAATATCAGCACCTCCTCATCCAATCTCTAGACGTAATAAATAGATTAGAGGAAGATGTAGACGTACCATCACCACCTCTTACCGCAAACCCTACCACCCACGCATTAGCACAAGCCCAACTCAAACCACCACATTCAAAACAATCAGAGTGGAAGAATTCATACCCGCATCATCGAAAACCCACCTCCCACTCGTAAGATGCCTTACCGCGCGTTCGCGCTCCCCAATCCTCGCGCTATTAATAGCCAGCACCACTCTTCCCCAACCACGGATATCCTCGTCCCTCCACACCTCATCCACTTTATCCGCTGTTCTCTTTGCAATGGCGCTATCGACTGCGGGTGTGTCGGGGAGGATACCCTGCAGCATAATCAAGCTCCGTGGGTCGTCGGTTAGGGAATAGTCGGTCCACCAGGTGCTATTTAGCCCGGAGTAGACGGCGTAGAGGTCCGAGATTATAGGGGGTGGAGAGAGATTGAGCGCGACGGTGGACCAGCTGGTTGGGATGGGGGCGTTCAAGGCCCTTTTCCAGGATATTGCGGTGTCGAGGGCGTAGCGCCAGTATGCTATCTAACACAGAAATCTGTTAGTCGGGGAAACAGGGGAATGGAAGGGGCTGGGTACCTCGTATGCGAGATTCCGTGTCTCGAGGGGTGGGGTATTTTCTGTGACGCCGTATGCCCTGGACAATCTTGTTAGCAGCGAGAAACGAAGAAAGAAGAAGGGGAGATGGGTAGAGCGTACGGAGGACCGAGATCGTATAGCCCCGAACTCTCATTAAACCACGCGTAGCTCGACATGTAATCCGCCGTCGCTGTGATGACGCGGTCCCATTTCTGTAATGTCTTGCGTGTCGGAGAAGCCTTGTACGCGAGATTGGCGAGATACATCGGATGAGGCTGCACAACTTATCAGAACCCACACCTAGAAAATCTGTCAAAACAAGAACAGGGTAACCAACCTGCTGCCAAAGCAAAAGCCCATTAATCCCCCCCGGCGCCGACCCCCCCGTATTGATCTCCGTCATCTTCGGCCACCTTGCCCCCTGCCAACCCATTTTCCTCGCTCTCTCAATACTCGTCGGTAGTAACTTCTCATAAAGCGCTGGGAAAATCCTCTCAAAATACTCACTCCGTCCCCAAGTTACCCAATGCGCATTATGCCACACCACCATCTCCATATGGAATTTCCCGTACCACCCGTTATTCATGAGCCCGCTTTCCTGCGGCGATTGCGACGTTGCGGCGCTGTTCACGCGCACGTGGTATTGCGATAGGATTATCCGGCGTTGGAGTTCGTTTGCGGACCTGTGCGGGGAGAGTGTTAAGTCGATGAACCCGCCTGCTTTCCAGTAGGCGTTCCAGGCGGATTTGTTGCGGAGGGAGATTTTGGAGGGCGGTGCGGGCGTGGACTTTAAGGGGGTGAAGAGGGCTGTGAAGCTGAAAGAGGATGTTGGAAGCCGCGGCGTGAGGGTGTAGCGGTGCTTCGCCAGGCCGGTTGCGTTTCGCGGTTGAGTTAGCTGGAGGGGTGTAGAGGCTGGCCAGCGGAGGTTCACGAAGTAGTTAGTTTCCTGGAGTTCGTGGTAGATATGCGCTGTGTTGTTCTCCTTGCCGGATGGGGGAATGATGGATGTAGTATGGTTATCGGGGAAGTCGTATACACCGACAAAAACCTCGTACTTATATTTCGTTGAGTGGATAGGCGGATATGGGAAATCAAGCTCAACGCTCAAATCGCCCGATTCAATCAACGCAGACTCAATGCTAAATGCGACGGCATCAGACTCGAAGTCCCCTTGCGTGACCACTTTGACGTCTTCCCCGTCAACTTTGAATGTTGATGTAATGACTCCATTCCACAGATCGAGTTCCTGTCGCGGATCACTGATCTTATCTGCAGAGAGCGTACCATTACTGTACCTCAGTCCAATCCGCCCTAGATTAACGCGGTTCGGGTTTCCGATCAGCCATTGCGAGACCTCAGGGAGGTCGGGGTCAGGAATATCGTAGGAGACATTTCGGCCGTGGGTTAGTCTTGGGACGCCGGTGTAGTCGGACAGCTCTTCCCTGCAGAACTCTATGAGCCATCACGCAAGCCAAGGGGACTGAATTACGGAGCTTACCCGTTCGTAGGCAGCGAGTCGTTGTGCCAGCCCCAGCTCGATAGGGTGTTGAATGCGAGGAAAGTCTGAGCGTAGGTATCAATCCGGATTCCGAAGAGGATAGTGGTACTGAAAGACATACCTGCATTCCCGTATTATCAATGCCAAATGCAAAGTCCCCGTTTCCGACCTGCAGCGGCGTGGTCTCGTTGTCAATCAGACTGGTGCGCACGACGTTATACTTAGAAACTATGCTCTGCCTGATTCCGTGCGGTAGTTCATTAGCACACGCGGGATCCGTCCACCATGGCAAACTAAACTCAAGGCTCGGCCTACCGATCAATTCGCCCAACAACCAAGGCGGGCAAAATGCCCAGAAAAAGTGAAGTGGCCAGATGCATCATTATCCGGTAAGGTGGTCTTACATTGTATATTTCAACGATGACGGGCGGGAAGACCCTTTAAGGGGAGCTCGGCGGAATAGCAGCCGACGATCTGGGGTCGTTGGACCCCGCAGAAAGACATGCGCTAGCATCGAATTAATGCACCAATCTTGTTATGCTTTATGTACGTCCCTGGTAATCAGGCTAAATATGACGATCGGGTGGCCCATCTGACTAAGGCGAAGCGAGAGCGAAGTAACTTAGTCGCACAGTAGGATATAGAAGGGAAGCCGAAGGAAGCAATAGGATTGAAGTCGACCAAACGATGGCCGAAAGATATTAAATCAGTTTGTAGAAAGAGTTGGGTCAGTACTCATAGTCTGACCACTCATCAAGCTGGAAATCCAAATCGCGGCCACCAAAGTTCCGCATCTGAATCCCATGCCCTGGGGAATCGGTTTCTCGATTCCCTGAATCTCTAAAAGACCCGAATGATCAACATCATAACTGCTCATGAGTTCCGCAAGTTTGCGGTCGTGATACTGGTTTGCGCCCCGCTTGTAGCCGCGGATGGTGAGATGCTGGAGGTTAGGGGGCAACTCGTCGACCAGATTAATGTGAAGCGGTTTGCGTTCGCCGTCGTCAGGGCCTCGGATCTCCTGTGCAAAGTAGAATAGAGAGAAAACGCCAATCTCCAGATGGGTCAGGGTTTTAGAATCCTTAAACGAACCGGTTTTACCCCATAATGTGTCGTCCAGTCGCCAGGGGATGTCTGGATGGCTGACAAGCGTTTTATCATAAACGTCATTAAGGAACTCATCCATGGTGAGGCGGTAGTTGATGCCGAGCTGGTAGTCGTAGTCTGGATCCAAGCTCTGTAGGGTTTCATTGGGGCGCAGGATACACCGGAAGAGGGTTGCAGCGTTCATTGTAGGCATGTTCTTGCTCATGTCAAGTATTCGGCCATTGTTTGATTCGACAAGTCCCGCTAGTATAAGTGAACTTTTGCAGTCCGTCGATAGATCACAAAAGAGAAGGAAAGAAGAGAGAGCTCAACAGTGATCGGTGGAATTCCAGCACCTTGATATGAGTTCGTGGAGGTGGCATGGCATAGGGCTGTGCCTCAAGCAGCCTCATGCCATCAATGGAGTTCTTTTCGAGTTTGGGAAGTCCGGATACTTTCGCGACGCAATTGTAGAAATCGCACGGAGAATACCACTTCTTGCCAAGGTAGGGCCGGGGCAGGAACTCAGTGGTACGGACTCGCTGCAGATAGGGCGAGTTTGACGATTGTTGAGTGACTTTGCTGAGAAGCTCCGACATCGGGAATTTGGGTGGCGGCAATGGGATATTTCTTCCCCGTTCCATGAACTCGTAATAGGAATAATTGTTCAAAGTCTCTTCGACCGAATGGGGCGCTCCGAGGACAAGGGACTCCAGCTCGGGACACACACTGATCAGCAAGACCGCGATCGCCTGACCGATGAACGTCCCCCGGACTACCTTGACCTCTTGCTTCCTGCCGTCAAGTTCAGCGAGGCTAGACGATACTTTAACAAAACATGCCAGCGAAGCCCGTTACTAACAGGCTCAATGTTAGTTTGCGTCTGCATCAGCATATTCAGTATGGTGTTTTGCGAGTATCCCAAATCCCCCGCAGCTTGAACCGCGTCCTCGAGCTTGCCCAGATCACTTTCGCTGAGGGATCGCCGCCAGTTTGTCTCGACATACGGCTCTAAACTCAAAGGCTGCCGGTCGACCTCAAGATGGCGTACATACTTTCCCAGTTTCGGATCACGCAAAATCGAGATCAACACGTCAAAGGCCGGGCCAAGATGCTCATCCTGTCGAATTCTAACCTGCTGATATTTTCGTAATGTGGTGAGATCATAGAGGCTGAGCAATCGTCGGTCCTGTATGCACAACGCGACAATGTCCTTGTAGCTGGTGAGATAGGATAGGATCATGAGCAGAATCTCGTTTGGTAGCGATTGGAAATGTGGCATTGTGAGGGAGCAGATAAGAAGAGTGTATTGTATAAAAAGAAAGCAGCCGCTGGAGGTGAGAATATAAGACCGCCGAGAAACTGACGTCTCGAAGTTAGCAAAGGATGCTAATGACGGACGCGTCTCGGTTGGCCGCGGAAGACAGAGGGCTTAAGGAACGCTCAACTCAGACTGTTCTGAAGTTATAAAAAGTTAAATTAATGCTCGCTAAGTATCAAGAAAGAGAAAAATCAATTTGGAAACTCGAACAATCGCCGCAATGCCGGGTGCGCGTGATGGAGGAGGTTGTTGTGGGAGTGGGGTTGACATCGATTGCGGATCTCGCGGGAAGAAAGAGTGCGGCCTTGGTGCTTGAGGCGGCGACCTTCCCACTCTCGGATTTGGGGAAAGCGCGACTGTTCGTTCAACCCGATACCCTTGAATATCATCAGTGTATTACCCTAGGTAGTCGAGATGTTGGTGCTTGAGGTTGTTGCGGCTCGGGTGATGTAGCAGCTAACCTGTGGAATCGTTTCTAGAATCAATGCTTTTGCTTCGGTAGCGGTACTTAGTGCGGTTATATATATTTCGGAGTTTATGGTGGAATGTAGACGCTGGTTAGCATCGCTGTATTTGAGAGAAGTTAATTTATTACCATACACTCCTTGTGATTCATGAGAGTATACTACTAGCACTCTTAGTGGGAAGGATACCTGTCGTCTGACTGAACTAATCAAAATTCACACAAGCAAAATCAACACAAGAGTGAGGGAGGGTATCCACATCTACGACTGCAAATTAGAAAGAGCGTGCATGGGCCGATGACGAGCTCTTCCAAGGCTGTGAAGTCGGCGAGACACCCCTCCAGCATGAAGATCCCGCGCAGCTTGCTTCTATCGCGGCGGTAGGGGCCGGTAGTGCGCATCAGCTCGTCGCGGTATTCTTCCAGCGTGGTTCGGGAGGCGACGTAGCCACCATAAGGCGGATCATCGCGAAGCTGGTCATCGCAGTCAAGGTGGAGGTGCTTTAGAGTGTGGCGTGCGCTGAGAAGGAAGTGGAAGAAGGTGCGCGGGTTGTACTCGTTTGTGGGATAGTATTCGGAATGGGGGTTGGGTTCGCGGTTGGTTATGCTGTATGAGAATTCTTCAAGCTTTGCAACAGAGAAGATCACGTCAGCCAGGACGTCGGAGCCGGACCTGGACTCGATGATTACAATTCTCTTTGCGACGTTGGTGCTGCTGGTGAAGCGGGGGATATAGCCGCTCCAGCAGGCCCCTTTGACCGCTATCAGGTCTAGATTGGGAAGGTTCTTGACGACCTCCATCCGGTCGATGATTTCCATCTGATCGTAGACCCGGTGAGCGGAGCAGCATAAAGCATCGGGACTAAGCAGTTCGAGTGCCCACACCTTGCTCATGAATCCGGAGGTTGCAGGTGCCTCGTGAATGGCGTTCAAGACACGATTCAGAGGAAAGTTCAGGCGGCCTGGCCTGTAATCGGGGTCTAGCTTGTTTTAGTTATGACCGTTAAATCCCATGTCTTGCGCGGTAGGCGTTCCAATGGCTACAAGCTGGATGTTCGGACACTCGGAGAGTAGGATGGTGCCCACGGCACGGCCCCATGTAGTTTCTGCGCTCGGCGGCAATGGTGAACCTGGAAACGGAGTTAGCAAGGTCAGGGACCAAGAACCAGAGAGCTTACGGTCCATCTTTACTGCCATTATAATGACTAAATGGTTGAATCTGCAGGAGCATGTCCAAGACGCCGCGCGCCTCCTGGCCTTCGAACCCGGCCCTGTGGATGGCACTCCTGAGTCGCTGAACTTCTCCATCAGGCAGGTCTCGCTCCCAGATAGGCGATCGGTTGTGAAATGGTGCTTCCTCTTCGGTCTGCATGTTCAGGATGAGATGGTGGACGTAACTTGCCAGGTGACGAGTGCGGAGGATCTCAAGCAGATAGAGGGGGGCCAGCTCCCCGAACTCGGGAATATTGATGGTGTGAAACTTGCACCGATTCTTTAGATCGCAGATGTTATTGAACTGTTTTCATGACAGAGCGAGAGGAATTAAGTTATCATAGTCATCGTCCACGACTAGATCGATGATCTGGAGTTGGAGCTCGGTTGGAAGGTCGAGGAGCGTGCTGCCTCTACCCGTCAGAGTGGAAAGAGCCATCGTGCCGAGAATGGATGGAAGGTTCGACCCTGGGCTCTCGATGTAGAATACCAGATGGGAAGGAAGGTGAGGGATGAGAGTGGTAGGTGGGATGGAGGAGAACCGAAAGAGAGAGCGACAATGCCATATTTAACGGAAAGCTGGAGAAAGAGGATACAGAGGCCTTCCAGTCACTCAAAGAGAAGAATCAGTGAAGGGAATCTTCCTGATCAGAACATCCTTGCATGCTGGACGCTGAGTGGTTGAGTTAGGGTTGGTGGGGCCCTGCCTGCTGATATTCACAGAGAACCACAGCAAGACCAGCAGGCAGTGAAGTGCTTCTCTCCAGAACTCCAGCTGCGTGTCTCCTCAGCAGTCTAATACAACCTTCAATCAATGTTTTGATCCCCCTTAACATTAACTCTTCCCCCTCTGCCTCCCGAATTCGAACTCAGCCTTTTCTTCTTGAACCTCGACCAGCGGAACTCATTCAACAAAATCGCTTTGTTTCTCAGACGCAACAAAGATATTTGTGTCTGAAACACATTGGTAGGTCTCACAGGATATGTCTTCATCGACTCCGTTCCGTCCCAACCCCGAACGCAATAATAATCAACCCGCCGGTGTCAAGCGCAAATACGGCGAAATGATTTGTGCCTCTGACCGGGTCGAGGAAATGACCAAGGACCTCAAAAGTGTCGAAGACGCTGTTGGCAGTGTCGGTGAGATTGCTCGGAGCTTTATGAATGCCGTGGAAGGCTGCGTAAGCTTTGATCAGGTTCCTCATAAAGGATTGAAACGCAAGCTAACCGCAAGCTGTTCAAAGGACAATGACGAGCTAAATACCGATCCCGTCGTTGGTGCTATCGGCGCTTCCAACCCTGCTGAGGGAACAACTGCGATTGGCGGATATGAGGATAAGGATGACAATGCCACTTCTGGTTCCTTTTACCCCGGGATCGTGGTCGAGATTTCCGTGAGTCTCCTCTGTTCTCTTTATGCAGCTACACCACCTGCAAACTGGATCAGAAAAGAGAGCTAACACATTTCTCCTATAGGACGCCGAGACCGACAATGAAGAAAATGATGACAAGGAAAACCGCGACCCTGCTGGCCCTACGCGCTTGCCCTTCGACCGCGTTCGCGAGGCGGCTGTTTCAACGGACAATGATGACGAAGATAAAGAGAACATAGATCCAGCCTTCATTCCGCGTCTGCCCTTTGAGCCTATTTACCACTTGAACGTTTTGACTCAAGGCATTGGTGAAGACCAGGAAGATGAAGTCCATGAAGACGCCGGCTCTGCTGCTAGTAGCTCTCACCACGTTGCTCATGGAGTCAAGGCCAACGCTAGGTATCCACTGCGGGATTTGATTGAGGCATTCGAGTTTGAGAACCAGGAACTCAGCGAGGCACCTGGTCCGGATCCCTTCATCTACATGTCATCAGTAGGTTCGAATCTTTGCCCAACAATAGTTCACTCATTGGCTGAATTAACCTTTTGCTTCCCACAGGACGCGGAAAACACCAGCAATAAGGAGGTTCTCAAGACCATTCATAATGGATCTAAGCTAAAGGTCTACGACATTCTGGTCGAGCTTACTGAAGCCATCGAGTCGGAGAACGAAGATACCAGCGAAGCCCCTGTTCCTGATCCATTTGTTTACATCTCAGTAAGTTTTGCACTCTCTCCTTGAGTTGCTTTACGTCCCAAACGCTATACTCTCAATAGTGCAACTACTAACATTTGACCCTTAAAGAACAGCGAGAGCATTGTCAAAGAAGACTTTGCTCTATCTCCAGACTACGCGCCATCTTCAATCCCATCCTCACCCCAGACATTCCCCACTGATGCCGAAATGGACGGCAATACCAAGCTGCTCCTCGCCGCGCTCCAACTGGAGATAAACACAATTGACGTTTTCCCTCGTATGGTCTATGCTGTTACGGATATTATCGATGAGGTTAAGGGGCCGGTATGTATCTCCCTTCTTATTCCACAACAAACGTAAGCTGACCACCTTTCGTCTACTAGAAAACCCCCGAGCCAGCCGAGAAGCTAGCCCGGCTGAGGCTGAAGCTGAACCCTAGCTCTCGGCCTAGAGCACGCTCCTATTCATTCTCTAGCGACAGCACCGAGGACGCCGACGACTCTGGAATTGCAGACCTCGGGCGACGAATCGCGAAAGCCGAGAAGACAGCAGATCGCAAAGCCAACCTTCCCTCGAAGAAGGACCGAAAGAGGGCATCCAAAGCTGCCAAACTATCCAGGCAGGAGAAGCTGGATAGGCTCGCCGCGATGCCGGATCTCTTACCGCAGGTTGAGGCTATCACGAACAATGCACCCTTGGAATTGACCCGCGCCCAGACAGATCGTGCAGTCAAGGCCACAAATGAATGTATCGAGTCGCTTGGAGTAAGTATTCTGTATACCTTGACGCCCAGATCCGTAAAATATAATCAGGACTGACATTTCCTTTCCTTTAGCTCTCCAAATTCGACGACGTCCTGACCGCCGATGCTCAGGCAACCCCCGACGCCAGCAACGAGTTCCACTTCTCCTCCCTTGCGGCCTCATACCCCCCAGAACCACCCACCTCATCCACGTTCCACACGCCTCCTCCTACTACTACCCGCGCCGACATCAGCTGGATGATGACAGACATGTGGACCTGCGTACGCTCCATTCCTAGACACTATACCCCGAACCCGGACGGTCTCTAATGTGCTTTGGTGAGTATAGTGCCGCTGCCACCATGAGCAGAACTGGAATACGATTGACCCTGTTTGCACCGGGAGGTGGCACGGCGGATGGTGTAGCCATGAGTGCTGCAGCGATTGTGAGATGACTACGCTTGATAGCTCGGAGGATCAGCTTTTTGGCCCTCAGGCTTAGTCGCAATCTGAAGAATATGGCTTGAGCCCGCTCATGTCTTATTGGTCATCCTGATGTCCTACCTTTCTACTCTTGGTGTCGTTGCTGTTATCTTTTTCGTCAGTTTCGTCTTGTGTTAGGGCTGGGTCCACATTGACTCCCTGTCGGCACTGTTCTGGTCCTTGGCGCCCACCGTCCGTGTTGTCGTTGGCGTACAAGTTCTCGTCGAGCCGTACTTGTCCAACGACAACCGAGGCGCACATGTGTCTGGACGATGTTTATTCTGTTATTGTCGTTTTTCTGTTTCAATTCTGCTGGATCTACATAGTCGGTTGTCTAGCTGGGCTCTCGGGTCAATCCCCACGGGGCACCGGAGAAGCGGCCCGCCAATGAATTGCATCCAGACAAGCCCTAAATCGAACCGGCTCGTGGCTAACTCGAGCAGATGTCAGCAGGCCATGGTCGTAGGATGTTCTGCAATATTCCACTGTTCGCAATCCGCAGTATCACGTAGAAATTCCCATGTTCATTATTCGAGCCATGGTCACATTTCATTGCAATGGTAATCTTCAATTGTTTCTACCAATTAGGCCAAGCAGCCTGCACTACAACAGACACATGTGCACTGGAAAGTGCGTTCCATCCCGTCCTAGGTAGCCCCTAGCGCATTGACCTATTCACAATCACAAAAAATAAATCATGGAAACAAGCTAAATGGATCAACAGCTAACAGTGATTTAGTGTAATTTAATTCCCCACCAAAACCCTCATCTCCCTCCCCATACTAACCCGCCCCACAACCGCCTCCTCCCCCATCCCCCTCAACGTATCCCGCATCATCTCCCTACCAATGTACCTTACGCCCACAATGACCTCGTTCACCCTCGATCCGGATATAGATTTCGAGCCTGATCCCGACCTCGACGCCGACCCAGTCCCACCAAGAGCAAGCGTTCCTCTCGCCGTTAAACCCGGCTGACTCAACGCCCACCCCTCGCGAAACCAAATATGCCTCTCAGCTTCCGTAATCAGCGTACACTGTGCCATTTCTAGATTCTTGAATTCATTCACGATAGTAGAAGGGAGCCCACTTCCAGTCGTTGATCCCTATGAGGTTTATTTCAGAGAGACTGAGTCTGCGGAGAGTCAACGCGTGCCGCCGGAGAAAGAGGAGGTCACTGGTATTTATGGGGACCATGGAGCCTCGGAGACTTAGTTCGGTGAGGGTATACCGGATCTCGGAGGTTAGGATATGCGGGATGAGGAGGTTAGAGACAGGGCCTGGTCCCAAAGCTAGCGTAAGAGCCGTAAAGAGCGTGCTTTGGCAAGGAGAGTATAAGCGAACTCGCTCTGTGCGGGATCGGAGACTGTGAATTCTAGTTTTGACATCTTGACGGACGCCCAGATTGAATCGAAGCCTTTTCGTTTGAGGGGGGCGAGATGGATACCTGTTAGAACGACTTCCCCCTCTCCCTTCCCCTCACCTTGTAATTTCGCACGCTCACGCATAACAACACCGAAAGACTCTATCCTGCGTCTCTCCTCAATCACGAACTCGAGTAGCATAGTCACAACATCACTAGCCAGGAGTCTTCTATCCGAAGTAGAATGCGCATGGTCCGGCCCGTCCCAAACGACATCCCGACGAACTTCGAAGGAGCGGCAATT
This sequence comes from Aspergillus multicolor, assembly GCF_047715735.1. Taxonomy (NCBI): domain Eukaryota; kingdom Fungi; phylum Ascomycota; class Eurotiomycetes; order Eurotiales; family Aspergillaceae; genus Aspergillus; species Aspergillus multicolor. Next base: position 648,932 of record NW_027395958.1, read on the forward strand.
CGCTAACTTCTTGAACACATCTTTCCATTTTGCCACGCCGTCACTCGACATGTCGAGGCTGCCGAAGAGGTCGCGGCCCCATGTTAGTCCCGCGCCGAGGTTGCTGCGGTATGGGTCCGCGATTGTGAGGTTTGTTGTGTGTGCGGCGATTTGCGGGTTTAGGAGGGTCGTGTTGGTTTTGTGTAGGCTGGTGGAGGAGAGGTCTGTTGTTAGTGTTAATGAGAGGTTGTCGGGGGTTGGGGTTTGCGGGGTGCGCGGTTGGGGGGTGGAAAATGGGATGGAGGGCATTGCTGTGGTGTTGAGTTTGTTGAGGGTGGTGGGTATCTGGGTTAGAAAACTAGCTCTGTGGGGATGGTTTAGTAGGTATGGGGATACACCGTCAGCGTCAAAGGTTTCAGAGTCGAATATTACATCTAGAACCGGCAACGGCCGACCATGGCTTTTATACACCCTGAGACACTTTGCTAGAGTACAAGGGGGCTTTAAGGGGAGTCTGGCCTTGCGACTGACAAAGCGCGCGGAAGACTGATGGTGTCAAAGAGACTAAGCACGAGATCTTACAGCCTACGACATAGCTGGGTAAAGGCTTGGTAAACACAGTTGAACCTAGAAAATTGGAAACATTGCATTTGACATAGACATCCAAACAGAACTACGAAATGAACCAGGTCCTAACACGAAAAACATAAGCCTTCTCCAACCATTGTTAGATCCAGCATGATGACATCGCCCCCAGGCAGATTTTGGGCCATGGCCAGAAAGCCAACCCGGCAACACACCTCACAGAGACAGCTGACTTGCTCATGCCTTCTCGTGTGATCCACCGCGACAAGGCCTCAAAAAAGCAGACTCAATCGCCTTCCCCAGAACTTCATCCATCTGATCAACAACGCCATAATAACGAACACAGAATCTTTCCTCCCCAGCCCGCAGCACCGGAGCATCCATACACACAGGCGTAAACTCCCTCTCCGGCAGAAAAGAAAGGTGCGTGTGGCGCAGCCGCAGAGGAACCAGATTCAACGCATCATCCTCATCAACGCGCTCCTCAACCTCAAGACCACAAAGATGCACCTTCCTCAAGCGCAGGAACTCCGCGTCCCTAATAGCCCGCATCACGACCACCCACGGATTCACCCCCTCATGCTCAACATCCCCATCCCTAAGACGCAACGAAGCAAGCCTCAGCATAAGCCGCATGGTCGCCAACTCCAGAACCTCCAGGCTCTGCTTCTGCTTCAGAAGAAACGATATCACCCCATCCCGATACACCACATGCGCTGGCACATTCGCGGCAACAAGCTTAAAGCTCCGCAGCCGGAACAGACACCGGAATTTCTCGGACCAATGGAGCAGCTGGTCTGTGATGTAATCGCCGTCCCAGGCACCGTTCAGATTAAGGTTTAGATGTTTTAGCCCTGGCGCGTGATGCATCATGTCACCCACGAAGTTCGCTTGCAGGTTGTTGTCCAGCGCGTAGTTCACCTTTAGGCTGTGCAGATCGCCGAAGAAGGACCAGGGGTACGCGGTATACCGGTGCAAAAAGGGACGCCCGATCTCGTTGAGCCCTGTGCCGTTGATGTCCTTGTACGGGACGAGGAGGGTGAAAGATGTCATTTTGCGATTTAGTCGGATATGCAGCGTGAATAGGATCGAAATCACGTCGGAAATCACGATCTGCGCTTTGGGCGTGCAGTTCCAGGGGACTGGGTTCTGGAATTTCGTCTTGTCATCGTGCGACTCGAAGTCCACTCCGGATTGCTTGATGCTAAAGGCCTTGCAGTTTATGAACCCGCTTAGAGCGCGCGCGAGCTTTTATGGCCCGCTGCGTTTCGTTCCGGTCCATCTACCTGCCATCCGCGGCCAGAGGACTCGATAGCCTATGGCGTTTGCGGGGTGGGATGGTTTGAATGTTAGGTGTGTGACGAGGTTTGCGAAGCGGGATTCGCTGAGTTGGATTAGACGATTGAGAGAGGTAGAGGAGAGGTCGTTGGAGATTCTGGGGAAGGCCTTCTTCTCGGAATCGGTGCCGATTATGGTGAAGAGGCGCTGGTTTGTTTGGCGGAGGGCGCCGAGCTCGCGGGCTCATAGGTGCGAGGTTATGAGGAGGAGGAGCTCGACGGGGAGGGTTGCGAGGGAGACTTTGGGTTCTTTTTCCTCTTCCTCTAGGGGCGTGGAGGTGAAGGGGTAGCACATTCTGCCTTGGTAGCAATGAGAGTAGCAGAGGTGATGTGTTGATGGTGTTGATGGAGCTCTGGGCGACTTGGATAAGTAGAGGTTCAAATTGATGGAGGAGGATGGAGCAGATGGAGGAAGCTTACTCAGAACAAACAATTAAAGGTCCCAGAACGAGTTCTAGAGCGTTGGCTTTTCCTTTGTATGAAACAAAGTTTTCCCCCAGAAGTCATGGTGAATATTGTGCATTCCTCAGTGAAGCCATTTAGATGGCGCTAGACCCTTTACGGAACTTCACCTAGTCAACCTGGGAACATGGAAGCAAAAGAAAACCCAGACAAGCTGACACCATGGAAAATGGATGGGTTGCTGATGATCGGAAACCTTTTGTGCACCATTGACTGAGCCATATAAACCCTAGTCATCTAGTGAATTTTCAAGAAAGGGTAGAGAGACTCAAGTGACGAAGCAAAAGAGGATAAGGAAGTTTGTATAGACATCATAACATCGGGATCCCGTCTTCGCACTTTCTAAGTTCATGATCAACATGGTGGCCTTTGGTGAATGGCTTTTGGTTAGCTGGTCGATGAGCTACCCTGACACAAGACTAAACTCCGCCATTTGCAACACAAGGCGAGGCAAAGGCAGCACAACGCGGTCTCTATGTAGCCTATACCATATTAGGAAATCCCTTTAAGAACTAGTAGCACAGGGCAGGCAATGAAGAACCGTTAATTCAAACACTATATGGCATATATACAATGTAGCTACGCAAGTAACACTTCTACGAGTCTACTTCAAGCAAAGGAATTTGGATGGCGGTTTATTTAATTTGATAGACAGCTCAAGAGTGCTATACTGTCTTTTCTAGTCAAGAAAACTACCTAGATACGTAGGAAATGAGACAAACGTCGATCTCGTACACAGGTACATGACTGATATGCCAAAATATCAAAAGCCCCAGTCCCTGCTAGCGGAAAAGAAACAGATATCCGAGCACTTTGTCGGTGCATACGCCTGAATTATCGTAGTGGACTCCTCGGATGGCCTTGCAACGACGGATGGTGCCTGGAGGGGTGCCTATCAGCCGGCCGTATCCAACTTCAGAGTCGTCGGCATCGTACCACTCATCGGAGCTGTCGAACGTGGTGAATGCAGAGTATTTACCACCATCGGCTCCAGGGCGCTCAACCATATAATTCGGGTTCTCCTCAATGCTGGGGTGAAAGCACAACTGGCTGCAGTGGCTGGCTACCGTTCGGATTTTGGCCGGCTGAGTCCACTGGAGGCGTGCGAGACGGAACTCCTTTAGGCGATCGAATTGGAAACAAAGATGCATGACTTGTTTGTTCCATCCACCGCTGTCACTGTCTCCGATGAGGTTGATACCGGCCAGATCAAGCTTCTGGAGTTCGTCCTTTTGCAGCAGCAGCGACAGGCGCAGGTCCATGGTGTCAATGTGAATGGCGTTATCCTTTGTCCCGTGCAGCGTCAACTCTCGCAATGCCGAAAAGTAGCCCTTCCACACTGGTGCTGGATAATTCAATAGAAACGGCCCTACGGGCAAGGCGGGATTGATCTCAGTCTCTTCCGCAATCGACAGGACTAGCACTTCTAAATGAGTGGCTTTTCGCATGATAAGCCGGACGAACTCCGTGTGCCGCAATTTGATTGGGAAGCGGAGTGTGGGCGAGCGTAGGTTGTTCCAAAATGGATCATGCAGCCGCGGACTCTCGCGCAACGCGAAAATATTTACAGAGTTCACGATTCCGCGGAGATCAATGCCATGGCTATTGTGCAGGAATCCAATCCATCCCTGCGACTCCGCCCCTTTCGCATCTTTGATCGCGCCATGGCCCGGCGTGGGGATGCCATCCTCCCTAATTATTGGCATCCCGGACACGCCTTGCAGATCAACGGTAAACCGCTCAACCCGCCGCGGGAGACGGTGGATGATTGTCAAGACGAGATACACGACGTCACTAATCATAATACCGTTCTCTAGTTCCTCAGCGGTGGCGACCTGCTTCATGACCATGCGGTTGTCTTGCTGCACGGGCTTTCCATGGTCCGCGCCAACTTGGGAAATGATAAAGCCGTCGCAGGTCACGAGACGTTGTATGATGCCCTGCACCACAGTTGCCACGTTACCGTTCACCCAGTGCTCACCGAAAACCTTAACACTCCAATCCATACCCTCGCCAATTTTATTGCCATTCGGATTGTCGGGGCGGGGTGTGACGTGGAGGGTCTTGACGTGGGGTCCCAAGCGAGACATTGAGATCGAGTGCAAACGGGAGAGCGAGAGGACTGAGAGATCAGTGGTGCAGGTGTTGAACAACGATTCAAAGATAGGCTGTGAGGCATTGTGGAACTTCTTGTTGACCCCGCGAAAGGCGCAGCGGTCCTTGACGTCGAGAAGCTTTGCGGTGCGCGATATGAGTTCATCTGAGAGCATCTGAGAGACGAGAGAAGGGGGAGCTGGAGAGCGCTTCCTCGGCGGGGTTGTCAGGGGCCGAGGGAGGAGCGACCGAGAGCGACATTGTCGCCGGGTACTTCGGGGCTTGCCTCGTTTGAATGAAGAAGTCAGGGTCTGTGGAAGGGGTAACTACTAAGATGGAGCGACTGTTAGAGAAAGAGCGACGGCTGAAGAAGGAACGGGAAATGGGGACAGACCACTAATAGAGAGCGGGCGACTGCTCGAGAAGGACGACAGAGAAAGAAGGACAACAAGCAGAGGAGGATAACAGACAGAGGAGGACGACACAGGAAGAAAGACAACAGACAGAGAAGGACGGCAGGCAGAAAATGACAACGGACAGAAAAGGACAACTGATCCAGAACAACTAGCGACTGCTCGAGGACCAACGCCTGATCCAACTGCCAGAGAACAAACAACTGCTAGAGAAGCAACAACTAATACAGAATGAACAACTGATACAGACTCAACAATGGATCAAAACTCGCGACGAATGATGCTGATGATGACGATTGCGGATCGTGGGTGGAGGAAAAAGCAGAGATTTCGCGGGGTGAGATGGACCTATTTATACCTCTCCGTGGACGTGGACTTGGACGTGGATCTGAATGAAACTAGTATCAAAGAGGCAGTTGAGAACAAGTGAAGGAAAGTGAGGGCATAGAGTTGGGGAGTCTCCCCAGTCAACGCTTGCTATCACTTCAAGCCCGGAACTAGGAATGGCATAGCACCTGTTCTTCACCGTTCAACCCCTTCATGGACAGAGGCAACTGATATCTACTATAGCTACCCAGCTATACCATTACCTTACCAACTTGAGGCTTTTATATATGGTTATATGTGCTTATCCAGAATCCAGAGTTGGTGCCGGCATCCCGTGAATGAATGAGCCCAACAACAGGCCTAAATCTGCCAGTTACTGTGACAGCCCTCAATTCACGGCATGCCGATTCCCGGTCTTCAGAATAGCCCGACCCGGCCTTGTTTTCGGGCCTTGCTTTTGGGCCGGTCACGGAAACCTAAAGAAAAAATTCAGGAGAAGGAGGTGATCTCCTTACATTAAGAGACTAGGTGAAGACAAGACTCTATTCCACCAAGCCCTCCATCCTCCACTCATAGAGGGATTCTTTCACTCTTTGCAGAGGTCCAATACCGTACTCAAAGCCCAAGGCCACCGGCTCCTGTACGTATCCTATCCGTCAACGGCGCTTCTACAGGCCACAGGCCTCTCTGACTCTGACGGTCGTGTCAGCGGCAAACTTTAGTCCTGCTCGAACGAAATCACTTAAGGATCCCGAGAGCCTAGAGGTATATTGGGTCTGCTGTTTGGGTCCATTCCATTTCATTCCTCAGTCCACAGTCTAGCCCACAAACAACTCAGTAGATGGCATACCGGTATATGGGAGGCGTAGCTTTATGCATGTTCTTATAGATACGCCATGAGGACGATCGGTGCTGGAGTTTCCACCCTGTGTTAGGCTTGACTGATCAATTGATTTATAATTTAAGAAGGTTTATAGTCTGTCCCTGGGTTATCGTTTGTTTCCAACCCATCCTATACTAAACTTTTACCAGGTAATTCATACAGGCGGTATTATCCTCGCACTCAAAGCTATATAGGGTAGTAATTCCACACCGACCACTATAACGCCATTATCTTTATAGTGGGCCCTTAGAAAAAGGCTACCAAGAACCCTTAGTACCCTGTATAAGTGCTAGATATAGAAATTCAAGCAGGGGGGGCAAGATTTTATTATCTCTTTTCTCTTAGGGAACCATGCTCCTCCAAGCTTATGAATTAGAAGCAATCGCTCAACAGCCCCTTGGAAATGGTACGACATTTCTGACACCGTGGTTACTAAAGTATTGGGTCAATTGTGCTCTGGTTATTCCACTTCGCAAGAGCCTTACCTGTAACCTTCGAGTGTTCGGGTACAAATTGTTGCGACTCGACTACATTACCTCAAGGCTGGACAATCCATTGCTGGATTAAACTCCCTGATCTGGCGAAGGAAAAATTATGATTCCTAAGATTTTAATAGCTGTCTATTATACACGGATGGACGTTGACGGCGCGAAGCCCTGCACGCTCGCGTCAAGTCCAAGAACCCCGAAAGAAAAGGAAGTTGAGAATTCATTTTAAGCTCAATCTCCTTCGCTGCGCTGCCAGTCTCACCGCGCGACCTGCACAACCCACGCGCCATTCCCGTTACCCTGCGCAGGGGCAAGATTCCGGTGATGCCGGAAGACGAGCGCCGTAAGGTTTGCAACGACGTGGTCCATCTGCGCGGCAATTCCCCAGCAGGAATTGAGATTCCGCAGCATCGACTGCAGGTAGTGGAGCTGGTCGGGGAGGTTGATGGGTGTGAAGGGGACTCCGGCTTTCGGTTGCAGTGCAATTAGGAATTCGTCGGCTTCGGTGGGGGGCGGGAGCGGAGGATGCTGGAGGTAGGGGTGTGAAGGTTGAGGTGGGGGTTGCGGCGGACGCTGGTCTTGTTGCATTTGGGTCTGTTTCTGAGGCCGCTCTGATTGCTCGCCAGATTGGGTCTGATTTGGCCGCTTTTCTCGATCTTGGCTATGCGTCGAAGCTGGCTCTTTCGCCATCGCATTCTCATGCTGCTCGTTGTCACTATCCTGCTCCTCGTCCTCGTCATTCTCATCGTCGTTTGGCTCATAATCCTCATCTTTCTTCCGCTCTGTTTCATCCCGCTCTTTGCGTTGCCGCTCTTCCTCCTGGTCCTGCCACTCTTCAAGCTGCTCCCGCTGCTTTCGTTGCCGGTCCGCCTCTCGCTCCTCCCACTCTTCATTCTGCTCGTCTTCTTCCTCACCACCCTGCTCCCCTTGGCTCTCTTCCTCCTCCTCTTCTCTCGCGTCATCTTCGTCTTCTTCCTGATCTTCCACCTGACCCTCGTTTTGCGTGCCTTCTGTCGCCTCCTCTTCCTCTTCTTCATCCTCTTCCTGCTCTTCTAATTGGCTCTCATCCCGCGTCTTTTCTCTCACCTCTTCTCTCACCTCACCTTGCACCTCTCCTTGCACCTCTCCTTGCACCTCTTTGGGGTCTTCCGCCGGGCTCTCGTTTGGCGTCTCGTCCATCATCTCTTCTTGGGCGTCCTCGAAGCGCTCCTCTTGCTCATCTTCTCGCCCCTCTTTCCCGCTCTCCTCTCCTTCCGCTCGGCTCTTGCCTTGCCCCTCTCCTGATGCTTCTCCGCGCCCCTCATCCTGATTATGTTCTTGCTCTTGCTCTTGGCCCTTTCCTTGTTCTCTCTCCCCTTGGCGCTCATGTGTCGGTCCCTGCTGTTGGGGCTGATCCGGTTTCACTGTCTGCTCTGGTCGTAGAGTCTGGCCCGGCCTCGTCGGCGACACCGGACCCTGCCCTCCAGCATCCGTCAAGTCTGTGCGGAACAACCGCTCCCACACATACACCCACTGCTCTGTCACCGGAATAACAATGCTAGGCGTCTTGTACATACAGAAAGCGCCAATAACCATCGCGGAGGAAAACATCGCCATGGGTAAGACGGGCGCTTGAGCGGGATCGAGCGAGCTGACGCGAAGCAGGTTGATCACGGCGATAGCGTGAAGCAGTGACCGCGTGGCGTCAGCCGTGTGCACCCAGCGCATCAAGTCCATCACAGAAGGCGAGGTGTATCCCGCGCTTCTACCAGGTATGCCAGGAACCTGGAAAGCTCGGCAGAGGGCTCGGCAGATCTCGTTTGACGGTGCAGCGATCTCCATGAACGCGTTGTGCCATCGGAGCTGATTACCGTGGCTGAGGGGGTAAGAAAGGTACACACGGAGCAACGTTTGCACCAGCTTGCGGCGTGGTATCACCGCAAATGTGTCATCATCAGCTTCTTGGAGCTCAACGATCAACGACTGCACTCCTTCGAGGATTACCGATACGGTAAGCGATGAAGCCATGGGCGGGCCTTGTACATACGCGTCATCGAGAAGGTTGGCGTAGATTTTTGACACTGGAGTATGCACCTCTTTCGATCGCCCCATGACAAACATCCACTCATATACTGTCGTGGCTGCGAAGGCTCGATCTGAACTTGCAGACACGACGGGATTGAGAATGTGCCGGGAGCTTGTTGGCGCCCCGAAGTTTTGCGATATTAGTCCGTCCAGAATGTAATGCCCGTGGACTGCTCTCCGTTGTACTTCCAGCGCTGCCCATTTTTCCCACCGGTGTTTGTTCACAGTTTCCGACAAATTTGGGTCGGGCTGACAGTCTGCCATGTTGCCGCTCGCGAACATCCCGCAGGTTCTGGCCCAGAAAAATCCTAGGCCACGAGAGACAAAAGTCGTAGATCGAATCTCAGGATTGAACGACATCAAAGCGTAGATCTGCTCAAATAGTGAGCTCAAAACGAGCTGCACTCCTTCGCACTGGTCGTAAGGGCCACGATGTGCGATCAAGCCCCGCCAGCAGTTTGTAACAGCAGCATGTCCCAATCGCCACAAGATCTCGCCTCGATGAAAGGCATTCGGAATAGACGTAAACAACGACCCTAGCGCAAGCATGTGGAGTAGAAGCGTGGGAATCATTCGTTGCGAATCGAAGGTAGGTGCATGGATTACCGGAAGACCAGGCCATACTCGCTGAAAGAAGGCATGCAGACAACCTTCCAGAAACTCAGTTGTAAGTCCAACCACACCGCCCACGGGCGTATAATTCCTCAACAGATCGGTAATAAGGTAGAACGACTGTTCAATGTCCGGTTGAGGCCTCCATACGAGGTTTCCATTTGGCGGTAGACCAGGACCACCGAATCTAGCCATCAGCCACGGAAGTAGGTTGTCTGGTTGTGGCAGCGGCGGCGCCGTTGGAGCGGCATTCACTTGAAACTGGGAGATCCTTGGGCGCTTAGCTGGAGGGGGAGGAGGAGTGGGAGGGTCCGGCGTTGGGTCGCCCGGCGGCACGACAATTGGTACGCCGGACTGGAATACGAGGTACGGCTTCCCTGTGAAGGGATCTTGCCAGACTCGGTCTTGTTCCGGCGGTATGCGTGATTTGCGCGGTTTCTTCGCCTGTCCTGCTTGGTTGGACGGAGTGGGCTGAGTGGCCGGGGGTCCCGGCGGTTGCGTCCTCTCTACACCATTTGGTGGAGCGTTTTGAGAAGCCGGGGCACGTTCCGGTGGCCTTGATTGCCCTGCTTCATGGGACGACATATGTTGCCAAGGTTGAGATGGTTGCCGCGACCGTGACGGCGATACCTCAACGACGGACGAATCGTCCAGCGAATAAACTGATGGCGAAGGCGACCCCGACTTTTCTCTCCCAACAAACGAGTCATCTCGCGAGGCCTTGTCTGCCGCGGGGGGTGTCCCCGATGTTGGCATCGAGTCGCGAACATGCAAGTGTTCATGCCGTCTCAACACATCACTCCGGCTGAACGTTTTGTCGCAGCCATCGAATTTGCATTTGTACGGTCGGGTATTGGTATCTACTTAGTTAATAGGGGATCAAAAAGTAAAAGGAAGTATACTAACGTGATCGATCATGTCTCTATGTTTTGTTAGCGGGACAAGGCGATGCGGTTGCGGGCTAGGTCGGGTAGGTTACATACGTTGAGGTGTTCCTGTTTGGTGTAAATTTTGCCACATTTATGGCACCGGTAAATATTGGGCCCGGTCACCACAAACGAATCGCCCGTGATATGCGGAGAGGATGACATGGTCGGGCTAGGCAGGGCAAGGCTCAAGCAATCAGGATGCAGCCTTGATGGCCGTGTCGGCCGGGGCGATGCGGAGGGAGGATGCGCGAGGTTGAAGAGCGCAAGTGGGAAAGTGGGAAAATCGTTCCAAAGATTTCGCTCCCCACGACGCGACCGCCCAATCAGGCTTAGCTCCGTACGTTGGCGTGGCCCCACCTGCCATCTCCGACTCCGACAAAGATCACCTGTTGCTCTATAAATCATCAACACCTCCTCCAATTGAGCGATCATCATGCTTCAGATTCTTCGAATTGAATATACCGTATCCTCAGAGATTTCTAGCTGAAATGTCCCGTTCCAAAGTCAACGATGAACGGTTCGACGAGGAAGTCTCTATACTCATCGTCGGCGGTGGCCCCTCCGGACTTCTGCTGGCGTTTCTACTAGCACAACTGAATAGTGTCTTTGGCCTAAAATCACCCACCTTTCCATTTCGTTCGACTGACAATTGTCAAAGTCCAGACGCTTATTGTCGAACGATATCCGACTCGTCTCGCAGCCCCTTAAGCACACGCTTTGTCGCCTCGATCGCTGGAGATATGCCGCCAGTTCGGTCTCGACATCAACGAAATCAGAGCCTTGGGTACATCTCGCGCGGATGCGTTTTGGGTCAACTTCATCACCAACCTCAGCGTTAAACAGGTTGGGCGGCTGCCGTATGAACGCATGGACCCAGAAGTGCTGGACGCAACGCCGGCGGTATGAGCTCAAAACATTGAGAAATGACCGATCAACTAATAGCCTAATCAATCTTCGCTAGATGATTCATAATATTCCGCAGCCCGCTTTTGAGGAGTCTGTAGCCGGAGAGCTTGCTCAGAAGTCGCTGAACGAAGTTCGAAAGAACCACTCTTTCGTCCGTTTGCAACAGGTATTGCCATAACCTCTTAGCTTCTTCCTCCGAACTAACCCTTCCAGCGCGAAAGCTATGTATTTACTACCATCGAAGATCGCTCCTCCAATCGCGAATACATTGTCAAGTCTGGACATGTGGTGGCTTGTGATGGAGTGAAGAGCGCAGTGAGAAGGTTCCTCGGGGTTGACAGCGAAGGAGAGGATTCTTGTCAGTACCTTTCAGGTCTATGTGATCATCCAGCCTTCTGAGGTGCTGATTGAGGCAGACGAGACCATGATGACGATTCATTTCAACGCCGAATTGCGACTGGTGGTGGGCAACCGCGTCGGGATGCTACACTGGATCATGGACCCTGAGGTTGCGGGATTCGTCATTGCGTACGACCTCTCCGGAAACCAGGTTCTCATATGCAACATCGATGTGAGACTTATTCTTGTGTTGGCGATTGATGTCTGACGATGCAATAGCCCAAGAAGCATCCGGTTGGCTCTTGGAACGAATCGCTGTGTCGCAAAACCGTAAACGCAGCCATTGGCCGAGATATACCATACGATGTCCTCTCCTTTCGACCGTGGATCCTGAGCAGGAAGGTTGCGAATGAATATCGTGTCGGTCGTGTGTTCCTGTACGGTTTTAGCCTTCTTCTTCTCCGACATATCTGACAAGTTATCGTTTAGAGCCGGCGATGCCACCCACTCGTTTCCCCCTACGGGCGGACTTGGCCTAAACACCGGTTTAGGCGACGTTCACAATTTAGCGTACAAACTGGCTGCAGTCCACCAAGGATGCGCGGGTGATGCTATACTGAACACTTACGAATCCGATCGGCGGCAGGTATCTATAGTCAATGCCCAGCAAAGCGTCAAAAATGGACAGCAGATCTTCGGACTACTGAAAGCTCTCGGAACCACAGACGAGAATGTTGAAGTCGCCCGGCACAATCTTCACCGGAACATCCAGGATCCGGGTGCGATGGTCGAAATCAACAAGGGTATCGAGGGACAGCGGGAGCACTTTGATATCCTGGGCCTGCATATTGGGTACGTCTATGGCGACACTCAGATTCCCAGAAATGCTTCTGTATTTCGTCCGCTGTGCGTGCCGGGGGCGCGGCTGCCACATGCTTGGATTCGCCTTCTACACTCCGAGTCGTGATGCTTTCTACCCCCAATTGATTCTTCCTACGTCTCTGAGCTATCTCAGGAAGACGTGGAGCGGAAGCAGTTCTCAACACTCGATCTATGTCCGTTCGACGCTTTCGCCATATTTGTCGATTCAATGTGGGCTGACAAGTGGACATCGTATATTTCCGAAATTCGCAAGCACTTTCCTACAAGCCATAGCCGCATGATCAAGATTGTCACTGCCGTCGCTGGTGTCGACTTCAAGCTTCCGCCGGGCGAGCAGGGGTTGAACTGGTCGAGATTAATGCGACTGCGAGATGGCCAGGCCACGTTGGTACGTCCGGACCAGCATATTCTAGCCACTTTCGATTCGACAACTGCCAAAGCTGTGGACCTCGTGGGCTCCCTGCGAGAGCACCTTGCTTAGTAAATGATAAATCAGGGCAAGAGAAACACCTACTCCTCCCGCCGTATCTTCGGATAATAGAGTTCCGCCAGAATAGAGTGCTAATTACCTTATGGGAATCTGCCGATATAATGCGAGCTGTCATTCCATAGCAAGCTTCAATCATTCCTTTCGGCTCTTAGCGTCCCTATCACTTACCAAGGAGCTATTCATGGATGAATTTAAGCCAGCATCAACTCGTTACAGAAACTGCAGTAGCTCTGAGGCCAGCATCCCGCGCGTCCATGATTATTTAACGAAACGAGATGGCTGGCCCCGTCACGGAGGCACTCTACGGATCATCCAACTAGTCCCCAGTCTCAATGGCTACCCCAATTACCTAGGAGGGTGGGACGGCGGTGGGATCAAACAGGGATCTGACAAGGGTTCAATTCCCCCAACCACCTTAACTATCGGAGTGATTCCATTGAAGGCTCTTCGCTGTGCTCCCACTGATGGACAAGACCGCAAACATAACATCGACATCGACAATGAGGGCCTAGACTTCTCGAATTCACGACGAAACAGGCCCAGGGACACAGCTCCTCATTGACCATAGCAATTATGGCTTAGGCACATCGGAGCTTATCAGCATGTTACATAGGGCGATGGCCGAATTCTCCTCGTTTCCCAGCCCTCGATCTCAGATCCGAATGATCCCCTTCGGTGGAGCCTGTTGAGGAAGTGGTTGATGTCTGGGAATGCCCTTCTGTTTGCGTTTGATGGGGCCATGATAGGACCTATTATGGTGGGAGGTAGGTCGAACCCAGCAACCTACTGGCGAAAATTGGGCCTCAATGGACCCAGGGATGTTACAGCCGTCCGGGTCGGATGCCGCTCGCCGTTGAACTCGGTCGACGTCCAGTAAATCTAGCCATCAACTTCCTCATGGTGATTGCTTGCGTTTGGGTCGCTCTCGCTGCTGAGGAGATTTACCCCGTCTTTGTACTTGGGGAAGTGTTTCTTGGACTCTGAGAACCTCCAATCGAGGCGATTACTCCGAGTACGGTGACGGACCTCTTCTACCTTCACGAGCGAGGCGACAAAATCTCAATGTACGGGCTTAGCATCCTCGGCGGGAATGAGCTTGGACCGCTGGTCTCACCGTATACTACCCAGGCGCTGAGTGTGCGTTGGGCCTTGCTCATCGTAGCTATGTTCATTGGATTGAACTTCCTGACTATGCTCTTTTTCATGCCTAAAACGAAGTTCACTAGGCTAGACCGATCATTACACCAGCCCTGAACCTCTTCCGCAATAACTCTGAATCTGAAAAGAGAACCAATGACAGCCAACCGGAAGGAAATACATCGAAGAATCGGACAAAACCAAAGGTCAACGCTGGTGCTATTACTCCGGAACTGGAAATAGAGTCCGCCATCAGAAAGAAGACCTATCTCCAAGAACTATCCTTTTGGCCTCTCAACGATCCGAGTGTTATCAATCAAGCCACCACGAGGCAACTTGGGCAAGCTCTTCGTCTGAAGGTGGTTAATGTTTCAAGTTCGGAAACCTCACTGTTGAAATATATATTTGGTGCCTCTGACGTTATTGAGTTGAAGCGTGGTACCGTTAATATATACTATCTAGCAACTTCAGTCAAAAGAGTGGGAAGAGACCGATTGGAAGGCGATCAGCAATCAAGCTCTAGGCAGAGGCTTCGTTTTAGAGGGCCATTTTGTCTTATAGCGGGCATAGCTATCAAGCAAGGTAGTTCCTCCTATCAGCGCCCCGGCCCCCTGGAGTTGAATGCCAAGCAGAGTCTAGGCCTAGGCGGATCTCTTCAGACGTTTAAGCTCATCAATGCCTGAATCCCATTGGCTCCTGGTAATGCTGTCTCCACCGAGCGGGCGGTGAAATCAGACAGAAAAAAAAAGGGTTCCAGGTACCAACATTCCGAGCTGTCAGTGTCAACTTTGCTCATGCATCTTTATTTTCGAATCCTAAAGATTCGACAAGGTCCTGACCCTCATAAGATCCATCATGGCAATCGACATCGAACTCGAGCGGCTCAGACAAGCCCTGGTCAATCCACCAGCGAGCTCATCCCTGCGCAGCCGATTCCAACATCGCGTCCGCCGCGCCCACGCCTACCACGAAACCCAAAACCTCCACATCAACCGCCTGATCAAGGTAGCAGAGGACCCAACCGCCGCCCGACTGCTCGATGACGAACCCGACACTTCAGCCTTCCACATCAAAGCCGCAATCTACACCTCCATCTACGGCACAATTCTCGTAGCCGCCCTGCAGATCTACGCCGCAGCCTCAACCCGCTCCCTTTCCCTCTTCGTCACCATGGCCGAAAGCTGCTGCGAAGCAATCAGCAACATCGGACTGGACTACCTGCACCGCAAAGCCCGTAGTATCCACGACTCGACCCGCTGGCCAGCCGGTGCCTCGCGCCTCTGCAACGCCGGCAACATCTGCTTTGCATTTGCGCTGATGGCCGTTTCCCTTGTCCTCGTCGTGGAATCGATCCGCGCCCTCGCAAGCTCAACGCATGAACTAGCCCACTTCTCCATCCCCGCCATCATCGCCGCCGCCTGCGGCTTCGGCATAAAGCTCTTCCTCGCAATCTACTGCTTCATCTTCCGCCGACACAGCTCTCAGCTCCAGATGCTCTGGGAAGATAACCGCAACGACTGCTTCGAGTACGGCTTTGCGATTTTTACCGCTGCCGCGGGCGCAAAGCTAGAGTGGTGGGTTGACCCTGCGGGCGCGATGCTCATTGCGCTTGTGATTATAGGGACTTGGATCGGGACTGTCCGCTCCGAGTTCCTGGAGCTTTGTGGTGTTGGTGCGGAGCCAAGTCTTATTCAGGAAGTCGTGTTTATTACGCTTCGCCACTCGGATTTGATATTGAAGGTTGATTCTGTGCATGCGTATCATTGGGGTGAGGATTGTGTGGTTGAGGTTGATATTGTTATGGCGCCCGAGTGTACGTTGAGGGAAGTGCATGATGTTTCTCAGGAGTTGCAGGATAAGCTGGAGACTGTGGAGGGGTTTGGCAGGGCTTTTGTGCATGTTGATTATGGTGAGTCATTTCTTCCTATTACGGTATTCAAGGAGTACCACGGCATGGCTAATTTGGGTTGCAGAAACGTCGCATATGCCTGAGCACCGCAAGA
This sequence comes from Aspergillus multicolor, assembly GCF_047715735.1. Lineage (NCBI taxonomy): Eukaryota > Fungi > Ascomycota > Eurotiomycetes > Eurotiales > Aspergillaceae > Aspergillus > Aspergillus multicolor. The sequence continues at coordinate 664,862 of NW_027395958.1, forward strand.
CTCGCTGATCCCCAGGCTGTAATTCTGTCACCTAGCATCATCGAAGCCTTCTTTCGATTTCAATTCGCCTTGCAAACTTGGCCCCGGAATTGAGCGCGAAAGAAAAGCAGCCCAGGCACCCTTACGGTTTTGTCCTGGACCTCTTACTCGCAGAATAAGTGATTGCGATTTCACCAATCCATGGGGTTCGTGAGAGAGGTATGCGATGGGGCTGCCTAGTAAGTACTAACCCTGCAGGTAGAGTTCCGTATATTTTATAGAATTATAGATATAGACCTTTATATACCCCAGTTGACTAATCCATCGTTTCTCAAAAGCGAACCAAAGACTGCAACATCCAAACAAGATGCCATGTCATACTCAGTTCTCACAAGGTGATGTATCGCAACGGCCAGATGAAGCTCCAGTTCACACTTGAGTCAAGCTGGCTCGCTATTGCTTTGTGAACAGCAATCCCCAATCCTTCAATGGAGACATATCAATCTTGAAATACCGCAACATATCCCATATCACTGTGGAGACAGTATCAAACACCGGCACTCCGTGCTCTCCCTCCCAATACGCAACCCTTTGGGCAGCCCTAAGATTCGTGCAAAATGTTGTAACGGCATCAACCTTCATCTCCACAACCTCAGAAACCATACCATCAAGCGTGTCCTCTCCAATAGCAGCAAAGGCCGTATTTTTCGACATCCCCAGGTGCTTCTCCTTTCTCGCATCCATGCCAATACCCCTATACGCCTTCACAATAGCCACCTGCACGTCATCGGTATACGGCGTAACGAATCCCAACTCTCTCACCCCGAATATACGACACGCTTTATTCAGCGCCAGGACAGACGTCGTCGCCGGAATTCCCGTCGCTTCTGTGATAGCAGCGCACAGTCTCTCATCTGCTTCGAAACCCAGCCAGCCCGATGATGTCCCGCTCCACCCGATGATATCGACTTCGGCGTCGGCCAGGAGTTGTACGGCAGCGAGGATTTTCTCCGTCTCGAATTGGCCCAGCCCAGAAGCGTCAAGGCTGATTTTCGTTACGGGGAAGCGTGAGAAGTGCACGGTGATATTGGGGTTCTGGAGCGAGGATATTATTGCGCTTGTGAGGGGTTCGAGGCTGGTGTTCGAGGAGGGTGTCAGGATGCCGAGGCGGATTGGTTTCGACATGTTGGATTTGGTCGGTTGGAGAAGACTCCGCTATGTGGGATCTTCAAGGCCTTTTTTGTCTTCGTTCAGCATGCCTTCAAATACCAAACGCGGCTTATCTCTGTCGGCCGTGAACCGATGTCGCGCTATCAGTTGCAGGATTCGGGGTAGATGGCTACCCCAACTTTGCGCTTATCTGGCCGTTGCGGCGACTCGCAGGGGTCTCGGGCTTGATAGGCGGCCTGCAAGCTATTGGCTTGGTTGGCGGCATTATCTCGTACCCAATTATATGGAGGTGTTCACCCGCTGGAGGCAGAGAAAGAGGAACAAACGGCTATTCCCGAACACTCGCTGTTGAAGATGGCCAGTGTGACAAAGGTTCTGTCAAGTCCTCACAAGATTCTGGCCGCCATCAGGATTGGCAAGAGCGACCGTGAAGAGTCTGAGACTGGCCAATTTGGAAAGTGGTCGAACAAGGACCTTGACCCTTCCCCTCCAGAGCAGAGAACCTGGACATCCTGGTCCTTCTTTGCTTTTCAGTTTAGCATTGCCTTCTCGCCTACGACGTATAATGTCGGTGCCAGTCTGTTCGCAATTGGTCTGAATTGGTGGACCATTCTGATCGCTTCCAGTACGTATTCTAGCTTACCCTGGGCCGCGGGAAACCCGCTGATGTGAGCGTTAGTCGTGGTGTCCTTTATGGTCGCGGTTCTGTTGCAACTTAACTCCAGAGGAGCAGCTTGGTCAGTATGCCTATGTTCCCTGAGGGTTGTACACCCAATAACTGTTGTCTCCCAGGTACCATGTCGGATACCCAACCTTCATCCGGGCATCGAGCGGTATATATGGGTCGCTTGTTTTTGTCTTCATACGAGGCGTAGGCTATCACGGTCTACCTTTGTAGGGACTAAGTTAATGCTGTCAGGTCGTCGCGATTCTGTACATGGCTATCCAAACTCTTTACGCTAGCCGGTTCGTTGCCGTGATGCTGCGATGTGTCTTCGGCCATCGCTGGACTGACATTCCCAATCGTTTGTCCACCCGCCGTTTAGTCTTCCTTTTATGGCGCTGATATGCCTCAGATCTTCCTGCTGGTGCTGCCATAACTTCGCCTGACTTATTTGCGTTTGGTATACTCTGGCTACTTGAGTTCCCGTTCGCATTTGTGCATCCTAGCAAGATGGACATGGTATTCCGCGTTAAGTCCGTCCTGGCGCCAATCGGCCTCTTCGCAACGATGATTTGGGCGCTGGTACGTTTTCAGGCATTCAAACGTATCAACGCAAGGCTGACACCAGAGCAGGTATCGAGTCACGGCGCCAACTTCTCAGGCCTAAGCACCGGAGAGGCCGCGACTGGTTCAGCGCTCGGATGGTCGTTCATGAAGGCAATCAACACCATCGTCTCGAATATGATACCACCTCTGGTGAACATTCCGGATCTAGCGCGTTATGCGAGAAAGCCGTTGGACACTATGCCCATGTCGGTCGGCCTCATGCTCAGCAAGCCGGTTGTGGTGACCCTTGGTATGGTCATCACGGCTGCTGGGTATAAACAGTTTGGCGAGGTAAGTCCCTGTCATGACCGCTGCTGCACAATCTTCGCGCGACTCACGGGGTTCACCTAGGCGTACTGGAATCTATGGGACTTCTACTCCAGTATCCTTGACAACTACTGGAGCCCCGGCACCCGAACGCTTGTCTTCCTCGCCGCTGGAATTCAGGCATTTGCAACATTTGTCACAAACCTGACCAGTAACTCGATTCCAGTGGGCTGCGACCTAGCAGGCCTGTTCCCCCGTTATTTCACCATCGTCCGGGGACAGGTCGTATGCTTTTTGCTGGCGTGGGTTTGCGGTATGTTCTCGATATCCTGATACCATTCTTCTACCCCCTGACCCCTTACTGATTCCATTTGCAACTAGTTCCATGGAAACTGACTTATTCGGCAACATCCTTCATCACATTTCTCGGCTCATATCTTTGCTTCATCTGTCCGATCGTAGCAATCATGGTGTAGGTCACTACATTCATCCCTCAACTCGCCGCTAACAATCTATAGCGTCGATTATCTTCTCATCCGCAAAGGCAACCTCCACGTGCCGTCCCTCTACGCACCCAAACCCGGCACACCGTACTACTACACCCACGGGTTCAACATCCGCGCCTTCGTATCCTGGGCAGCCGCCATTGCGCTCGTCATCCCCGGCGTATCTGGTGCACTGAATCCTGGATCCATAGGCACCGCCGCTGTGCGGATATATGATCTGGGCTTTCTGCTTTCAACTAGTATGGCGGCCCTTCTGTACTATATTGCTTGTCGAATATGGCCTATACAGATCTATCCTTTTGAATATGAGGATGCAGATAAGGGTTGGGAAGTCATGCGCTTTACTGAGGGCTTTTTTGGGGATGAGGATGTGGTTCCGGGGTATTTGGGTGAGACTACGTTCTTGGAGGAGAGGATTGTTGAAGCTGCCAAGGCGTGATCATGATCGGACGGATGGATCACAATATTGAAACAATTGTAGTCTTCGTCAAGGGCAACGACTCCCCGGCACACAAGCCCACTTTGTCTTACTATCAGAAATAACATCTACCTCTCACCGGAAAACCCAAAATTATCTTTATCCACGGCACGTTCAACTAGGGCCTGGAGGTCCTTCCATAGCTCAACAATCTACTTACCATCTGAAGATACAGTACAATGACAAACGAGCCATTCTAAATCGAATAAGACGGTATAACCCTCGCCCTTCGTCGACGCCCCTCCACGCCCTCATAATGGCAAGTCCGCCGCCCCCGCGCTCTCAGCGCCCAATTCACAGCCGCATCCGCAACAAAATTCATCTCGCGCGGCACATGCCAAAACAAAACCTTAATACCAATCCTCTCAAGATCGCTAATTGTCCACTCCAGCTCCTGCTAGTGCTTCTTGTTCGCAACAAGCTTGCCCCGCGGTTGACCCACCCATTCCTCTTCCATTTCTCCAGGTGCTCTGTAACACCACGGACAACATACGAGAAGTCCGACTAGGTGATGACCGTGCGAGGCCGCCTCCCAGCCGGCCATGGCGATTCTTCATCTTCACCTTCGTTTTCGTCTGCATAGTACATCACTTGCATCGCGAAGACTAGCCACACAGCCGAAATGGCACCCTCCACCTCGGCGGTCTGGCTCGTTTGCGGCTGTGTTGCCGCTTGTCAGGGCGAGACGCCGACGCGGTCGGCGAAGTTGTATTTGTTTGCCCGGGCCAACGTACGCGGCTCTAGAAGAGACCGCGTCATACGCTCCATTGTCCATGCATGCGCCGTCGACGGCGATCACGATCGTGCTTCGGTGGGCGCTGTGCTTGTTGTACTTGCGGCATTTTGTGGGTCCCGGGCACGCTGTGGAGACCCATTCCCCCTCTGGGCACTCGATGTCGCGGGCCTTGAAGGAAGGAGGATAGATATTATTGGGAATGAAGCGCCAGTTTGGGGCCTTGGGGCTGGAGATGCGTGTTATCCCCCTTGGAAGCGCCGATACTGACATTGACGTCGTGACGGGCCGAGATGAGCGGTGCACCCGGGGACGGCCCTCGTGTTTCCGTGGCTGCGTTGACGCGAACATGCTAGGCAGGCGAGCCGTTATGATGTCCGAGTCGTCAACTCGTGAATGAGCTTGAAGCTGATCAGTCATCTTCCGGGGCGTTACCGATGCCTTCAAGGTAGGTAGACGAGCTGTTATGAAGCTGAAGCCGTCCGCTTGAGGTCGAGTCTGAGGTTGATTAGTGTTCTGCCATGGCTTTAAGGATGCCTTCACGCTAGGTAGACGAGCTGTTACGACATTCGAGTCGTCAAGTCGAGGCTGCGGCTGAGGTCGATATTTCTCCTCTAACTGTTTTGCGCATGCAAATACACACGCCGCACCCAGACGAGCTATTAGGGCCTTCAAGGCGTCCATTTGGACACGGCCATCTTCTTTTCGCGGTATCTTCAATGCGCACGACCTATTTATCAGATCCATAAGGAATTTGAGATCGCCGTCTCAAAAATTGCTTTTTTGAGAAATTTCTGCTTTTGCCAGGCGGATTCCGCCAGCCGAGCTCCGATTACTGGTGGCTCGGGGGCGTCGTCGGCTATTTGGGCATGGGTTTGTTGAGCTTTGCGGGATATGTCGGGTCTCCGCTGCCTGAATTATTCTCTTAGCTTAGGATAGTCTCGCTAGGACGCAGAACTACATACCTTGAAATGAAAGCTGTCAAAGCCCCGAGCTAGATAATCAGGTACAAAATAATGTACTAGTATAAATAAAAGAGAGATAAAGGTATATATATATGTATATATTCTTAAGGCTCTGTATAAACAGAGACTAACTCTTTCTTGCCTTACTAATTCTTAGTAGGTATTGGCTTTAGATACACCTTTAATTTAGTAATAATGTTATTACTATATAATAGGATAACAGGTGTGTGATATCTTATTTTATTCAAATTCCTTATTTTATTATTATTTAATACCTGTGGGTGTGATAACTTAGCTCTTTTTTAATTAAAATTAACCTAATTTTTAATAGATTTATGCTTTTTTAAACATAATTATTCTATACTTATTCTATAGTAATTTATTATTATTTCCATGGTCCCAAGTTATAGTTTCAGTATGGTATTAGTAAGTATTATAAGGATTATAGCTTAACTTTGTTATTATTCTTTTATTAGGATAAGGTCTTACTTAGTTATTTTAAAAAGCTGATTTACCTGGTTTTTAGTATATTCTGCCTTAGAAGCTTATTAGTCATGGAAGTATTAAAAATAGCTATTATTTAAGTAATAGTTTATAATGTTATAATAAGGTTATTGTATTATAAATAACTTTATATAAATAGCTAAATATAAAAAGATAAATTTTCTCCTATTTCTTATTCTTTTTTCTTTTTTATATTCTCCCTAATTCTTATATCTTATTTTTTTATTTTTTATTCTGCCTTAGTATTAATAAAAACTTTTACTATTATTATTTTATTAGTTACTGCAGTGACTCTTTACTACTAGGAAGGGTTTATCCCTTTTTTTAAACCTTGTTTTTATTATGTCTTAGTACCTTCCTCTTCTTATAGACTTTATAAACTTATAATATAGTGTTTATAATATTTTCCTAAGGTTATGATAGTACAATTTAACCCCTGCGCCGAGATGAGTTTTCTTATTTAGGTATGCTATTTATAAATTAGCTTAGTATTATACTTTACTTTTACTTATAGTCTTGAAAGGCGGTGGATTTTAATTATATCTTCCTTTTTCTATATTTTTATATAAAAATTAATATATTTATATCTTTAACAGGTACCTATTAATTATATTTTAAACGCTAGTTTTTTTGCTTTACTAAGTATAATTCCTTTTTCTTAATAAAGTTATAACCTATAATATTATTAACTTCCCAGACTTTGTCGTCTTCCAAATCCAGTATTATTTTATTATTAATTTTACCATGCCAAGGCCTACGTAAGGAAATATAAAAAATATTATAAATCTAGCTATACTTCTTAAGAAGTTATAGTTAATATATTACTAAACTAATTTTATTTTAATATATAAAAGGGGCTAATAAACTTAAGCTTAAGTTTAATAAAAATCTTAAGGTTTAGATTTCTAGTACTAAGCTTAACTGGTTATTTAGCTATAAACTTTATGCTTTTTTACTTTTAATTATAATACTTTTAATATTATTTTATATTCTTTCCCATTCTTTTACACATTTTATATAGATTTTGTCAAGTTTTTTAACTTAAGTTAATACAGTAAGTATTTTTATTTATTTAGGGTTATTCTTAAGCTATGTACGGAATTTAAGATCTTGGCTATACAGGACTTATAATAATAACATACTAAAAGTATTATTTTATATATCATTATAAGTAAATTATGTAGTTTTTAATAATACAGGCCAAACATGATAATTTTTTATAATAAAATAATATATATATTATTCTAGAACTTAATTTATGCGCTTGGTTCAGCTATTAGTTTAAGAGTAAAAATCAATTAACAGGTAAAGTTTAGTTTTATAATAAAACTATAGCTTTCCCTAATATTTACTAATAAAAAGGGAGCCTTAGTCTCATATAATACCTCTTAATTAGCTATGATATAAGGTCCTTGGCCTGTAGGGTGGTTTATGAATAGTATGAAAGGGTATAATGCGCCTAAATAAGGAAAGATTATGTAAGGCCCATGACATTGTACATAGCCCTTCCACAAGAACTTAAGAGATATCCGTGGAGGGTCTTCTGTAAATAGGCTAAGTTAGCACCCGTGCTAACTTAATATATATAAAGAATACCTGTCCTTTATAAGCAAAGAGTTTTAATTCTTAGTATTAATTTTATAATAAAGCTAGTTTTTAAAGAAAGGCTTTTAAACCCTTTTATTCTTATTTTTTTAGGTATATTATACCCTTTTATACTATTTATAAACCCCTTTTAAGGCCAAGGACCTTATAATTTTAATACTTATTAATATATTTAATTTATAAGGGGTAATTTACACTTATACCGCGAACCTAGTTAACCTCGCGGTAACTAGAAATAATCTCTTATAAGACTATCCAGGGAGCACCTGTTTACCCCTTATAAAAAGGTTTAATTATAGTTATTTATAAAGGCTTAATAAAATCTAACTTTAAAATTATTATATCTTTATATAAGGGGGAGCCACCCCTCTTACAGCCGCTTAAGGAACTATCTCCGGAAGAACTTTACAAGTAAGTAAGGTTATAAAAAAAGAAACTAAAATAAGTAAAGCTAATTTAATAGCTTTATAAGAAATATATTATAAATAAGACTACTTGCAGGTATATATAAGAAGAGTTAATCTCTTTTTTTATACCTTTAAAAAAAATTTATCTTAAAATTACCTAGTAAAAAGGATTAGTATAGTACTAAAAGCTATATAAATTATTATATATTTATAAAAAAAGTTTAGGCCTTTAAAAAAACTAATAGTTTTTATTAGAAAAGGTCTTAAACTTTATAATACTTTATTTTAATTTAACACTGTAAGATTTATAAAGTATAAAGTTTAAAATATTAAAAAATTTAATATAAATAGACCTCCGCGAGTTTCTCCTTAAATAGTTAGGAGATCCTGCGGATAGGTTATACACTGCGTGAAGTAAGGCTTTACGCATAAGACTAGCTAAGAATAAATTAAACTATATATATTTATAATATTAAAGGGAACAGTGGTTAGAGCTAGGAAAATAAGGAAATTAAACTAATATTATTTTTTTATAAATTTTTTTTAAATTATACTTACCTGTAATAAAGTAAAAGGTCCGCGAACAGCTGTACTTTTTAAAAATACTTGCAAAATTAGTATTTCTTGTTACCAAGCTTTAACTAAGCCTTTTTTATATTATAAGATTAGACTAGTATTAATTTAAAACCTATAAATATAAATTTTAAACTAAATAACTCTTCGCAGGGTAAGAACAAGGGATTTTTATAAAAAATAGGTAAATATAAGATTAAAAGGCCTGCTTTTATAAAAAAAAAAAAAAAAGTAAGAGCCTTAATATTACTACTGCAAGGAGATTAAGTATATTAAACTAAATTATTTATATTTTAAGGAGGCAAAGAATAAAAAATAATATAAGAATTTTATAATAATAGCTATAGCTATTAGTAAATAATCTTAGCTAAAAATAAATTAGGTTTTTATAAGGCAAATATTCTTACCTGTAAAGATTACCTTATTTAACAGGGTAGCCATGAATTATAAGGTGCTTATAAATTATAAAAGTAAAGTAAATATAGTTTTTTCTTTTTTTATAAAGCAGGCAGGATAAAAGATCTTGCCATACTAAATATTCACGCGTGCTATTAATAAAGGGCAAGTGCGGAATAAGGGTATTATAAAGATAAATATAAACCTTTAGAACTTGCACAGGAACTAAAAGAAGTTTAGGATACTTATAATAATTTTTCTAAATATAAAATAAATAATACTAGGAATACCATAATTAAAGATTTATAACCCATGGATTATTTAGGCTATAAAGGAATTAACCTTTATAAAGCAAGATTATTAGGTTAAAGGGGTATTTATAAAAAAGTTTATAAAAAAAATTCACGAGGACTAGTTATAATTCTTTTAAATTAATATAATAAAAATTAAATAAATTATATTAGGTAATAAGCTACTGGAATAGTATAGGGATCTTGTAATTATTTTTTTAAAAAAGAAATCTTAATAACTTTCACCTTATTATAAAGGGGTTAATCTTAAGATTAAGATTAAGAAAGGTAAGAAACCGCTGTTTAGGCCCTTATATTATTATTTTTTATAAGAAACTACAGCTATTTATAAGTATATATATATTATACTTATAAAAAAATAAATTTATTTATTTAAATCTTTAGCTGGGGCACTGCTATTATATATACCTAAAAAAATAGCGGAGTTTATGTATGCGTGGACTTCCGCGGGCTACATATTATATTTATAAAAAATTATTATTTACTTCCTCTTATTAATAAGATAATCGCGAGATTAAGTAATACAAGGATTTATATATAGTTAAATCTTTAAAATGCCTATAATTAGATTTAAATTATAAAAGGGGATAAGTAAAAGACAGCCTTTTATATAAAGTACAGGTTATTTAAGTACTTAATAATATTATTTAGGCTTATAAACACCCCTGTAATATTTTAAGGGTTTATAAACTAGGTCTTTTAAGATTTACTAGATATTATAGTAATTATATATATTAATAATATTATTATATTTTTATAAGATATAAATAATTATAAAAAGCATGTTTATAAGGTACTTAAGAGGCTTTACAGGGCAGGGCTATATTATAAGTAAAGTAAATATAGCTTTATTATATAAAGAATTAACTTTTTAGGGTATATTATTACACCTAACAAAGTTAAAATAAAAAAATTATAAGTAGCTATAATTTAGGAGTGGCCCATGCCAGAGATAATATATAATATTTTTATATTTTTTAGGTTTACTAATTAGTACCACAGGTTTATTTATGCTTATATAATAGTAATAGCAGTTTTTATAAATCTTTTTAAGAAGCCTAAGAATAGTCCTGCAAGAATAGTTAAGGATAAGAGGTTAATAATAACCCCGGCGGCCTGTAAGGTAGTGAACTTTCTTAAGAAAAAGTTTAGGGAAATAATAAGATTAAACTATTTTATAAAAAAGTTACTCACGCGGGTAAAAATAAATACCTTAAAAGGTGGTTTTTGCGGAATATTAACTTAGTTATATTTAAATAAAATATAAAAGCCAGTAGCTTTTTTCTTATAAAAACTTATTATATTAAAGTATAATTATATAATAGGAGAGCAAGAGCTTCTGGCTATTATAAAGTTTTTTTATAAGTAAAGGTACTATTTTTAAGGTATTATATAAAAGGTTAAGATAATTATAAACCACGGGGCACTGGCTATATTTTAGTTATTAATAAAGGTGCTCTCGCGGATATAGATTTATTAATTTTAGTTTTTGGCTAGGTTTTAGTTTTAAATTACTTATTATACAGGGAAATTAAACCCTGCGGATAGACCTTTACAAAGGCTTAACTATATATAAAATAATTAATATAAAGAAGACTAAGAGGGTCACGCGGAGTAAGTAAAATAAAAGCTACTTTAGTAATTAGGTATTATGAACACGCAAGGTGCCCAGGAGAATATATTTTTAAATATAATTATAAAAAATACTATAATATAGGCTTTATAAAAAGACCTGGGAAGGGACTGGTTTATAATTTATATAAATAGGTTAGGTCCCTAGTAGCTTGGGTAAGCATAGCTTATAGCTATAATTATTAATAATAATAATTTTTTATTAAAGATAAAGGTTCCTCACAAGGAGGTAAGAAAAATATATAAAAAGAAGGGGCTATTTAGGCTAAATTTCTTATAAAAAATCCTAAAGAGTTTACTAGCTCTTTTAAAGTAGGACCCCTTAGCAAGAAAAATCCTAGGTATAATTTATAAATATAAATTACAGGAAAGAAACCCTAAGGTATATAAAAATACTTTATGGCTATAAAAATAATAGCGTGTGTGGTAAGGCCTTTTATATAACCAGGAAAGATTATATATTTTAAATTATTATTAATTATAAATAAGAATTCTTGCAAAGTTATATAATAACTTATTTATAAGGTATTTTATAAAAAAAAAGGACCTTGGAGCTGGTTAAGTAAAGGTTCTTTTAGTTAAAAATATATAACTTTATTAAAAAGTACTGCAAGTTATATAGCATTTACTAGGGTTTAAGGGTAATTTATAATAAGTAATAAGGCTTACTTTAGCCTTTACCAGTACCCGCGGAGCCCTGGGAATAAATTAGCATAAATTTTATTATAAACCTGCCTGCAAGTATTAAAATAAAAGATCTTAATAACTCGCGGGAGGCATATAATACTATTTTAGTAGTAGTAAATTAAATAAGTAAGATAGCTTACTTTATCCCTATAAAAAAGTTAATTAAGGGCCATAAATTAGCTTACCTAGTAATTTATAAGGTATTCTGGTTACATGACGTGCCTGTAAATATTATAATAAACTGTGGGAGTGTTTTTGCAAAGGGGTTTTAGTTAAACTTTATATATTATATCTTGGTAAAGCACTTAATAAGTACTGTATATTATTTATAAATAAATAACTAAATAAAATACTTAAATAATATTTTAAAGTAGTTTTTATAAGGATATATTAACTTCTTGCAGGATAATTAGGTTACTTATCTGCCTTTTATAAAGTTTATATATAATAACTTATAGCAGGTATTTATTTAGAATATATTATTTTATATAATATATAAAATAAATCCTAGGGTTATTATATTAAACTTAGAACTAGGGAATAAGGTATCCTGTAAGGTGTTTAACTAAATAAGACACCTTTAAAAGATCCGCGAGGAGGCCAGGAAGGGTATTAAAGTTACTTAGGCCTTATAAATAAAGTATTATAATATAAAAAGGGTTACAAGAACCTTTTAGGTTAGTAACTATGTTTAAATTAATAATATAAATTAGTTACGGATAAGGCTAAACTAGAAGTTAGATTAGCTCCAGTCTGGTCCGCGAAAAATAGTAAAGTAAACAAGATAAAATGCCTATTATATGGCTTTACTAGCTAGTCTTTATGTATATAATATATTTTATATATCCATGCTCCGTAAACATGAGGAAATAAAGGGGGTGAACACTTGTAAGTATTATAAAACCAGGTTTATAAATAAAAATAAAAAAAAGTATTATATAAAGAATATTCTAGGTTTAGGCATTAAGAATCCTAAGTAGTTTTAAGTAAAGTAATTAAGATATAGGGAGGTTATAAAGAAGCTAGTTAGAAACTTAAAGTATTTACAGGTATATAAAAAGTATATAGTAAGAAGAAAAAAAAACCTTATTTAAAATAAAAAAAATAAAAATAAGGTAAAAATATTTTTTATAAACCTAACTAATAGCATCCTCCCCTTTTAAACTAATGCCTAACCATTCTTTATAAAAATTATTATTATACGCGTATGCCTTATAAGCATAGGGAATAAAGCCTATTATTTTTATAGGAAAAGGCTTTATAAGTGAATTAACTAGTAACTATTTACTAAAACTTAAGCCTGTAGTGCCTGACTAGACTACCTAGTCTTATATAAAGAATAAGAAGTTAAGTAATATAAGTAATTATTATATTTTTTACTAATCCCCCTAAAAATATATTTTATAAATATAGGTTAGCCTTTACTAATCCTAGTAAACAGGTAATAGTACTTAGTATACTTATAGTTATAAGGAGGTTTATTTCCAGCATATGTTATAAAAATAGCCTTGTAAGTTTATACATGGTTTATAATTTAAATCCTACTAGCATAGCCGCATTAATATACATGCCTATATACTAGGGCAAAAATTTATTATCTTTTTTAATTAAACAGGGGCTTAGTGCTGTCCTAGGGTGCAAGGCCAGGCAGGATTTAAGAGTTATTTATAAAAAAGGTTTTTTAATAAAATAATATATTCCCTAAATAATTAATAAACTAAGCCATAGCCTAATTATTAACTATTACCATGCCTGGAGGTAAGGTATCCCAGGCCTTCCTGAAAAGTGGCTTATCTTAGGCGGGGGGTGTGTTAATTATAAGATGGCCGGGTAACTGCAAGGTGTTAGTATATATATAAAAAAAGTATTAAAAATACTTATAATAGCTAGCAGCCATGTAATAATATTAAATAGTATTATAATTATATTTCCCCGGGTAATTATATAAGAAGAAAGGATATTTATTAAATTTAGTTAAAAATTAAAATACTACTGGTTATTAATACCTAGGCCAGCCTAAAAATTAAGGCCATAAGTAGCCACGGGCAGGGGTATAAGAAAAGCCGGGAACAGGAAAGTAATAATAGTAAAAGGTAATTTTAATAACTTAAAAATTTATATATAAGTTAATAATTACCTGCTTGCAAGGGCTATAAAAGTAAAGTAAAAAAGTATAATACTAAAGTATATTACTTAAAAGTACCTATAAAATCTTACTTGCCAAAGCTAACAGGTGGCTGAGAGCCAGGAGAACCTTATATAATAATTTTAAAATAAAAAATATATAATAAAAGGTAAAAAAGATATAAAAATAAAAATACTAAAGTATATTACTTATAGGCGCCTGGAAGACCTTATAAGCCATAGCTAGGAGGACCTTTTAAAGATAACCTAAAAATAATATAAAATAAATAATAATAAAAAATCCGCGAAGGAATAGCTATACTCACAGAGTTTTTAAAGTATATTATTAAAAAAAAAAGAAAGAAAAAAAAAAGGGAAGAAAATAAGAGGGTATTCTAGTATTAAAAACTAATATAAAAAAAATAACCTGGAATAATATTTCTCCTGTAAGTAATAATAAGTATAGCCAGCAGGTACTATTATAAAAGTTATAGCCTTTTAACCTTTTTATTAAACTTCCTAAATAATATATAAAATAAAAGGGGGGCTGGAAATACAGGATACCTAGCAGGATTTTTATAAAATTAATAATAATAAAATAGCCTTTATTTTATAAAGACCATGCTCGCGGAAGTATTATACTTAAAGTATAAAAAAGTATATAAAAATAATTAAATATATTAAGGCACCTGTAATAATAATACATGTTTATAATTTGCAAGAAATCTTAATATATAAAAAAATAAATAATCTTGCAGGGCAAGGCCTGACACTTTAAAAAAATATTTATAAAAACTTAATATAATTAAGAAGAGCTCTTAAGGCCGTGTATAAAAAGTTATAAGGATAGTAATATATTAAAAAGTATATCTTTTTTTTATTATATAGTAAGAATTCTTCTTTCCCTTGCAAAGGGTTTTTTTAGGCTGCCGCGGAGGTTTTTTAAGAATGCTTTAAAATATTTAAGCTAGTTATAAAAACTATAAAAATATAAGCCTTAAAGAACTAAGGCTATAAAAGAGGGGGATAGTTATAAGGCCTATAATATTATATATAGCCCTTTTATAAGAACTTAAGAGATATCCGCGGAGGATTTTTTATAAATAGACTAAGTTAGCACCCATGCTAACTTAGTATATATAAAGAATACCTGTTCTCCGCAAGGGAAGAGTTTTAATCCTTAGTATTAATTTTATAATAAAGCTAGTTTTTAGAGAAAGGCTTCTAAACCCTTTTATTCTTATCCTTTTAGGTATATTATACCCTTTCACACTATTTGCAGACCCCTTCTAAGGCCAAGGACCTTATAGATTAGTCTTATAATAAGTATTTTTTAAAAATATAATAAAAATAATAAATTAATCCTAAAGTCCTGGAGTCCTGGCCTTTATTAAAAAATAATATTTTTATAGGCTAAGTCAGCCTAAGACTAACTTATTATTATATTTATAATTATTCTATAAATATAATTAAGTTTTTTATAAAAAGTTTATATATACTATAATAGGCCTTATAATTACCCTTTTTTTATAATCTTAATCTCTTAAAACCTGTTCTCGCAGCCCTTATACCTAGTAAAATAAGTAAGTCACAGCACCCTTAAAAAGTCTTTATAATAATCAAGAACCTTGCACCCAAAGTGAAAAAAATACTTCATAATAAAAAAAAAGGTATACCATTTCCCCCTAGCTTTATGATTATAAATACTTTATATATATCCGTGAATTTATTTTTTTAAATATTTATTTAATAGTATTAATTATTAATCCTGTTTATAAATACTTTTTTAATAATATTAAATATTAATCCTATTTGCAAGTGTTTATAACCCTAAGTATTAGAATATTTTATAAGTAAGGATTTTGATATATTTTTATATTTATAGTTACTTTATTAATTTATTATAATAGGTATTATTTTTTTATAATATTTAATTCATTAATCCTGCTTCGCGTATTTTTTACTACAGAAAATATCTAGCTTTTTTTATAAATAAAACTTAGTATTACCTAGTTTTTAATACTTTGTAAGGCCCATATTTTATATATAAGGGCTATAAGCTTAAAGCTTTATAAAGCCCTTATCCTGTCTTAAAGCTTCGCAAGGCCTTTGTTTTATATAATATAAGGCCTTTTTTACAAAAATATTTCAACTTCCTTATTTTTTTAAATATAGTATTATAATAATTACATGTATATTTTATTAAAACTTTTACTAGGAGGTTCCGTGAGGTTTCTTTAGTAATATTAAAAAAAATGTGAGAAAAATCTTTTCTCTCCCTTCTAAATTTTTTTTAATTTTTTTTTAAATTGTTTACTTTTTAATATACCCTTTATAAGTTTTTTTCCTTAATATTACCCTTGCAAGCCTTAATCTTGGCCCCTTTCCTTATAAGCCTTTTCTTTTTTTATATATTTTATAGCCTTGCTTATTACTTATATTTCTTTATTTTTTACAAGTTTTATATACTTTATTATCTTGAAATATAAGGTCTTTACATATCTTGTTTTTATAAGCTTTATATATTATATTATATCCTAAAATATAAGGTCTTTTTATATCTTATTTTTATAAGCTTTATATATTACATTATGCCTTAAGATATAAGGTTCTTTTATATTTTATTTTTATAAGCTTTATATGTTTCTTTTAAAGTATGTTTAAAAGTATTATTTTTAAACCCTCTTTATACATAATTATTAAAATATTAAGTTATTCTTTTTTCTTACTTTTAAAGCTTTTATATTTATTATCCTCTTTTTTAAAAAATAAAGCCCCTTTTATTAAAAAAAGTTATAAGTTTTTTTAGCTTTTTATTTTATAAGTTTAAGATTTTATAAGTTTTATATTTTATAAGCTTCCTACTTTATATATTTTATATTTTATAAGCTAATATTTATAAATACCCCTTGCGGGAGGGCCAGCACCCGTGCTAGCTATAGTTATTACTCTTACTCCTATTCCCGCTCCCGCTCCTATTCCTACTCTTATCCTCGTGCCCGCTGCCCTTATTACTATTTATGTCCGCGGTTAACTTATTATATTAGGGAATATCTAGCATGCGCCTTTTATGATTATATTTATAACTAATAATCCTTTCCTAACCTTTACAGGCACTTTATAAATTATTTAAGATTAAATTATTTTATGATTAATTATTATAATATAATAGGCCTTAGACCCCTTTATATATTTACTTATACATATATTATTTCTATGATTTTTTATAGTTAATTTAGTAGTTATCCCAGGTCTGCCTTTTTAAATAAACTTGTTCCCTGATAATTAGATTTAAGGCATTACTATGATGTAATTATTAACTAATAATAAACTAATATTAAGGCGGGTAATAAATGATCCTTAAGCTAATACATGTATAAAGCATATTAATATTACCTGCTATTAAATTAAAAATATCATTTTAAAGGTGCTAATTTACCTGTTATATATATAAACTAATAATAATATGGTGGATATACTTACCAAGCTGCTTAAAAAAATAAAGTTTCACTATTTATGAAGCTAATAGTCATCATGAATCTCTCCACTAAATAAGCAGTTTAACAGGCTATATACACGGTTTAACACCCTTAGTTTTATAATATAATAATGCGGAGTTTTCCTGCGTTTTCTCTTAAATCATCACCACGGGACGCCAAGGATTACTAGATTAAGAAGTTAAGGTAGTTTTATAATTACTTTATTAAGGGGGTATGTTAAGTGCCTTTTAAAGGTGCTAGGACTATCTATTTACACAGCCCCTTATTACTAAGAAGTCATTGCCTTAGTAATAAGTATAGGTGTTTGCTTCCCTGGTATTAATACTAGTTCGCTAGCATGGATTATCCTAGTTCCCTTAATAATTCATCGATTACATGATCTTCATACTTCAGTAGTTTAATAATGATCACACGACCCCTGGTCCTATGTAATCACAGAAGTAGCTTTAGTTATTTAAATACCACTTAATTATATAGAGAATAAAATATATACATACAGCTTTACAAGCACCGTGAAGTTCTGTTTTTTTCAATAGCACACATTGCAAGTAGGATTTGACCTTCCTTCCTAATTAAATCTTTTGACTTTGTACGCGCTTTTGGTGGCATGGTTAATGGTTAAATTAGGGGAGTGTTTTGATCGCGGCCGAAACGCCTGAAGTAGCCCCGCTCGCTTGCGCATTGCGTTAGTTATCCTGAAATCATGTTGACGGATCTTATCTCGTAAAAGAGTGACTTAAAGTATCTACTGTGTAGATGATTCCAGTAAGCATACTCCAAAGCTCATGTGGGCCTGTCAGCAAGCTGCATTAGCGCCAAGCGGACCACTGGGCGTTGGAGATCTTGATTCTATTGCAAGCAACCATTGGCAGGATAAGCGATGGAGGAAGATAAAGGAGGGTCCAGAGATAAGCTTCGATAAGATGCAGGCCCAGAGATAAGCTTTTCCTGAAGATGCAGGTCCAAGAGAGCTTACCGGCAGTATTCAGCACCGTTTTGGGGTTCAATCAGAGGTGCTCCAACAAGCTAGTCTCTTTATGGGTTAGCGTAAGTTCCAACGCCCGATCAACCAAACATTGGACACAGTGATATAAATAGCCTAATTCCTTTGCATTGAAAGGGTTTTCGAATCGTCAGCATTCCTTCAACAATGGCAACTAGAATGGCGCTGCTGGGCGCATTCGCCGTCTTTGATCTGCTCGCCTCTGTTGGTGCAGACCATCTCGCCCATGGCCGAGTCACTGTGCTCGATGGCATTTCATACTATGTGGGCGACATCCCTGTAGCACATCTGTCGAACGTGCCCTCCTCTGCCTCGACTGCGCTTCCTGATGTGGACGTCGTGCCCATGACCGCCATGTCCAGTAATTCCAGCACCTTTGCGGCCGATGAGTACGATGCGATCATAGCAGACTACCTGGAGCGTGACGATGTATTCAGTACTCCGTTCCTGAATGGTGAGATAGAGGGCACTCCAATAATAAGCGATGGCCAACTGACTTCGACTAGCTGTCTACCTCTCATACACTGGAGCAGCGTCTCCAGTGCTGGATATAATTCCCATCATCAGCAAGATCCGCGAGAAGCACACGACTCTTTTCATGGTTGAATCATCATACACTGTCAATGCGACACAAAGCGTGGTTAAGGCCAGTTTGTCAGACGATCTCCCAGACGGACCGTACTTTGTGTCGACGAAGACTGGGAACGTCTTCAAGGCGCACCGAGTATACCTAGATACGCAGTATGCGTTTTTGGAACCAGCTGTCAGTGATGAGGAAGGTGGTTATCGTGCTCTTTCGGTGACTACTGAGGTGCTTTTTCTGATACCCCCTATGCAACTGTTAGTTGACGATCATGTAGGGTATCTTGGGACGGGGAATTGCTGTTCCCTCAAGGTTATACTACACCACAACGCCTGAGAAGCCCTTGGCTGGGGTACAAAATCAAAATCCAACTTCCCTTTCTCTTTCCCCGCTCGAGGCTAACTTGATGGTGAAATAGCTGCGAATGGGGGTCAAGGATATTTTCCATGTCAAAGGTCTTCGAACTAGTGGTGGCAATCGCGCATACTATTCCCTCTATGAGCCACGCAACACCACAGGAACTGCCATTCAGCGATTAATCGATCTCGGCGCTGTTTTTGTGGGCAAGATGGGAACTGTGCAATTTGCCAATGGGGACCGTCCGACGGCCGACTGGGTCGACTTTCATTGCCCTTTTAATCCTCGAGTATGGCGTGCTTCTAGATAACTCACCCCCCATTGCCTTTGGGTCATGAACACTAATAGCAATATCAGGGCGATGGATATCAAGACCCGAGTGGTTCGTCCTCCGGCCCCGGTGCTGGAATCGGCGCATACGACTGGCTCGACATTGCCATCGGCAGCGACACTGGCGGCTCAATGCGCGGCCCCGCCGGTGCACAGGGTATCTTTGGGAATCGACCGAGCACGGGCGCGATTGATCTGGATGAGGTTATTCCGTTGTGCTCTGGACTTGACACAACGGGGGTGTTTGCGAGAAGCGCTCGGACGTGGTCTGATGTTGTGAGCGTGTGGTATCAGGAATTTCAGCCTGAGTACTCTTCCTACCCCAAGAAGCTTCTCTACCCCAGTGCCTCTTTTGGAGAGGATGCCGTGGGCAGCCCAGAGGCCTCGGCTCTTATCGAAGGTTTTGTTTCGAGGTTTGCGGAGTTTCTGGGTGTCACTAGGACAGCAGTGGATGTAATGGCAGCATGGAACTCGACCAGACCTGCTGATGCGCCGATATCCCTGATAGATATGCTGCAATACGTTTGTCTCCTCTTTCTTATACATCTCAGTCCGAGCTGACCACGTCTAGACGTATGGAACACTCATCTCAGTGTACCAATGGCTCCACCTGGGCGTACCTTTCTTCCGCGACTACGCCGCAAAGCACGATGGGCGCAATCCGTACATCAATCCTGGTCCTCTCCTCCGGTGGGAGATTGGCCAGGATCGAGGACAGGCAGGATGGGATGAAGCCTGGACTAACAAAACCATTTTCAAAGATTGGTGGGACAGTTCCTCGGGCTTTGGAGCACACAGCAATGACTCCTGTTCTGAAAGCATCTACATCTATCCGAATAGTGTCGGAGCAACGAACTATCGGGATCAATATCTAGGGTATGTATTCCTTTGAGGCACCCCTATGCCAAACGTTGGTTCAAGTGTAGACATAACTGATTCACCATTGAACGCAGACCTCCAACCGCCCCATTCTGGGGCTTCTCCAATAGCAACATCGCAGTGTTCGCAGGCGTTCCCGATCTGGTTGTGCCGAGTATGTCTCCAGCATTCTTCACCGGATCAAATAATTAGGTTCCACTAACAAGAGACAGTCGGCGAAGTACCCTACAACAGCACCAAGTCCGGCAAAACCGAGTACCTTCCCGTCACAATGAGCATAGTTGCAGCACGTGGATGCGACCTGATGGTGGCGTCAATGGTGCGAGAGATGGAGGCCCAGGGCGTTCTGAGCCCGGTGGCTGCTGGAACCATGTTGTTTCCTTGATATTTGGATCGGGGTAAATGAGAAATAACGGTCTGATAGGCTCCAAGGTGGTGGGCATGTAATTTACACCTTGTGGACCCGAGGTTGTCCCGAGTGTAGGGAAAGCCGAGGCTACGCACCGGACCACCTACTTTGACTCCCAAAAATTGGACGTATTTCTCTGGGCTGCAGCGCATACTCTGTGAAAAAAATTTCCGACCGCCAGAAAGATAATAGTTGAGGCCAGTGACCATCTAATCCCAACTAAGCAAATACCGGTAATCAAAGGATTTAGATCGTAAACGGCGGCACATGGTTAAGACGCCGTCGCAAACTTGAGTTTAGTTTATCGCGTCTGGACAGCAATGTCTATACCATGCGGAGATGAGCAGGGATCTAGATTCGGCCCTGCTGCCCTAGCTGCCACTGACATGACATTGACAGCTCCGGGCCTGTAAGCCACTAAGCCAAAAACCCACTCACTGCCTTTTTAGCCGACTCCCGCGAGGGCCGAGACAAGTGCAGTAGCCGGACCATGCTACCACTATCGGATGTCCGACTGCGACTCGCTAGCGCGAACTGGACACGAGCAAGCTTCGCTGCTAAGGGTGGTTCTGGGACTGCGGCTTGATTGTAGCCTAGGCGCATCTGGGTCGAAGCGCGCGGAATATTCTATGGATTCGATGCGCTCGAACTTCGGTAAATGCAATCCGTGGGCGAGATTCCACCGTTCCTCAGGAACATTTAAGGGCAAAAGCTGTTTGCAGTGGGTTGTTAACTGGCTTATCAAATTGTTTGTCGCAAAGTAAGCTATAAAAATAATAAATATTAACTATTCAATTTATAAACAAGGCTCATATAACTAAAAGAAAAATAAAAAGGCACTGTTTTAAAATAATATATAAAAATTATAATACATTATAAATTATATTTATAATATAACTACCTAATCTTCCTTTAATAATAAGTCTTCTAAGTAATAGTATTATAATAGCTAATAATATCTTAATAAACTTATTTAAGTTTATATATAAGTTGTATTATTAATTTATTTAGAATTAAGATAAGGGGTTTGAATCATTATATATTTATAATTAAATAAGGTATTTTTAGAGATAATCTTATTACCTAACAAATATATTATCATTATTAACGCTATAATAAAAACAATATATTACCAAAAACACATTATTACCTTTACAGCTTGTAAAGGGATTAAATAATAATTTATTAAAATAACTTAAAGTTAAATATTGAATGTTATTATTTATTAGATAAAGCCTGCCGGTATATCTTAAGCCAGTAGGAATTAAGGATGTTCTATGCATATGAGTAGAAGGTATAAGATTTAAGGTTAGAAAGATTATATAAAAAAACTAAATGAATTGTAAAACGTAAGGTAACTTAGTTTTTAAATATAATAAATAAGAATTAAAATTATTTAATACTATAAAATTTTTTTGAATATATAAATCTGATTATACTTATTATGCTATAAATAGCTTACTTAGTATTTCACTTACTTTCATTATAGTTTTATAAGTATATTAGGCATATTTAATGATTATTGGGTTATTATCCTTTATAAATCTTAGTGGCATGACTAGTCCAGGTTACCTTATTCCTCATGTTATTACAGCGCTTGTTGCGGCACGGCTAATCTATTCGCTAATACCGGTCGAATTTCTTAATAATAATATTATACTAATATATACTTTAAAAAAGTAACCTTAATATACCTAATACTATAATTATAGTAAGTAACCCCTATATTAAACCCCCCCTTTTTTATTATTAAACTAATATATTATTATATATACTTATATCTTTTAGTTATTATAGTAATCAGGCTTTTCTTATTGGGTCAAATGAAATTAATATTAAGGCTAGAGCAGTTATTAAAGTAGCTACCAATAGGCTATATAAAGCTATTAGTACTAGTAAAGTAAAAAGGGTGGTGGCGGAGGCAAATATAAAGTTTTAAATGTAAGAGTTATATAAATCTTTCTTGCGGTTATACTAAAAGTAATCTCATTTTTATGAAGTTTAATAATTATTTTAATACTATATATTTTCTTGGATCTTTTTTATTTATTTTTATATTTAATTTTATATTATAAACTCTTGCACTTGCTATTATATTTCTATTGTTAAAGCCATGTTTAACCTGTTTTCTTATGCTATAAATTAGTTAATTAACTTATATAATTTTTTAAATGTAGCCTCTTAGTGTTATGAAAAATAAAATGATATAAAAGGTAGAAAGTTAGTCGTAATACTATATTAACATTTATGATATTTATTTAGGTTTTATATTATAATTGACTAATATAAATTTTAATAGTCAATTTAATACAAACTATTCATGTTATTATCATTATTATAGCGTCAGCCCTTTAGTAATCATATTTAAAATAAGTTAATTTTATAAATTATGCTTATATAACCTTTAAATTATTTTTAAAGGTAGCTTATATATCTATATTTTATTACTTGTGGCTACTTAATATTAGCTTAAAAATTAAAGGTATGACTAGTAAGGGCTAAATGAAATAGCTACCTTATTTTTAATAAATCTACTTAAGGCATAAGGTATTACTGCAATAATTATTTTTTAGGCAAAAACCATGTCTTCCTTATAATAGTTATTATATTATTCTTTCAAAATAGAGTTTCTTTTGCTGCGGCTATCAAAAACTTATTAAAACTTTCTATAGCCACTTTTATATTTAATAACTACTTATTGGAAAATAAATTTAAAGTCAGGCCCCTTAATAACTTGATTAATATTTCTAATTAATCATTGTTCAAATATTATTATATAAAAAGTTTTTTAAGTTATATTTAATAATGACTTATTTTATATAAGCTTATTAATAAGTTAATATTTTGAAAAACTTATATAATATAATTTACTTTTTTTATAATTCTTTTAAGCTTATAGCTAAGCTTTAAGGTAAACAAGAGTTTTTTTTCTAATGAGCTTTTACTTCAGTATATTTTTATTATGTAACTATTTTTTTATTATACAACTTTATGGCCACATGTTTTTAGCTAAGTTAAGATTCTTAAATCTCATACAAGTTAAATAAATAAAACCCCCTTAATAATTACCTTAAGATTGTTTTATTCTATTTTCTTACGTTTTTTATTATATAAGGCCTTGGCGTGGGTTTCTTTTGATTATAAATATATTTAACTACAGGTAAAAGGGCTGGTAAACGGGCTAGTAAAATGGCAATTAAAGGGGCCAGTAAAAGAGATAATAAGGCACCATTTAAAGTACTTAATAAAATAGCCAGTAAAATAACCAATAAAAAAGATAACAAAGAAGTTACTAAAATAATTGATATAAAATTAGAAAGAAAAAATCGCTTATAAAAATAGCTAGCTGAAGTAATAGCTATTAATGAAAACTTTTTTACTTTATTATAATCAAGGCCCGTGCTTTACTTTTAAAGTTTATATAACCTTATTATTTTAGCTCTTTTTTTCAAATACTAAATTGCCTTAGCAACCTTAATAAATATATAATTATTATTTTTTTTTATTTTTACTAAGCACTAGGAGCGCCTTAATATAATATATATATATATATATATATTATAGATTATATAGTATTATTACTAGTAATTTAGAATATATATATTTTTTAAAAATATTTTAATACTTTATAGAGATCTAAAATTAACTACTTAAAATATTCTTTAATACTTTATATAGCTTTAAAAACAACTATTTAACAAAAGTTATAACTTAAAATAATATAGTAAGAATTAAAATATAAATGTTATAAAGTTTAGGGCGGGTTATTAGCTACATGCGCGTAATTTAGGCGGTAACACGCATAACCCTAACCTGATTTTTGCATACAACAGATAGTGACCATTCAGCTTCATCACCCAAACACAGCCCTTAGTATCTTTCCCATTTCTGCAACCATACTAATACTACCAAAGAATGAACCCCAGCTCTCTCGGTGACTTCGGATCCTCAGATCCTCGGACCAGGACGCCTGGTTCGCCCAACACACCGCACCCATGGATGGCGAGAACGAGACCGGCGCGCATCCCCATCAAGCCGCCGCGCTAAAGGCCTATCTAAACGGCCACTTCAATGCCCACGAGGCAGCCCTGGCCATGACAAAGTCACGCGCGTTCGAGTTTGTGTCGGAGAAGAAAACCGACCTGCGAGACCGCATACTCGGTATCATCCAAGACGCGCTCGTCGAATTACCCGAGCGCCACACGCGACCGCTAATCGCTCTCCTCATGGAACTTGCCCAGCTACCAGACAAAGTAGATGGGTACCCCGTCTGGAAAAACCTCAGCAAGACTTTCGGGGATTCGAAGTCGGATGCATGGAAGGAAGCACACTGGCGGCAAGCGCTGGAGACCCAGACGCGGGATCCAGCGGCGCGACAGCGGATACGCGAGAAGCTCGTGCACCTGGCTTTTGTGGAGGCCTCTTGTGCCGTGGCTGGTGTGTTGCCGCTTGATTGGGGGTATGAATGTATCTCCGACGCGCTGGAATGCCATGGTGCTGTGCGGGACTTTGAGGTTCCTGTTGCGGCAGTGTGGATGGAGATTGCTGGCAGGAGACTTATGCAGGGTGCGACGGAGGCTGAGAGGTCATGGGCGCTAGAGAGGGAGGGGAGGCTTTGGGCGGCGGGACCGATGAGTTTGGATAGGTGGAACTTCTGGATCGAGAGACTCGATGAGTTGAAGAAGATTGACGGAGTTTGTATATCAGATTTGTCCATAATGAGGAGCGTCTAGCGCTGGTAAATAGAGATGGAATGGAAACGCCTTCATGTCAAGAACGAGTAACACTGGGAAATCAAAAATCACCCGCACGGCGCAACACATCCGCACCCTCCCCATCATACAAAACTGCATAGCTGGCCATATTATCAGCCTGCTGATTTAGAGCCCGAGGCACCAGCCAAAACGCCACTTGAATATACTGCTCCAGCTGTTCGATCAGATTGTCAATGGCCTTGAGCTGTTGCACATTGGCGACCGGCAACCCTCCAGAGTTCTTGAATCCGTTCTTCTTCCACTTCGGCAACCACTCCGTCACACCGCGCACTACATACTCCGAATCAGATTTGAGGATGACCACAGACAGCTTGTTGTTCGGCTCGGTCGACACCCAAGAAGATCGAATGCCAATCGCAGCTAACAGCGCTTGCCGGCAAGCCTCGAGCTCAGCACGCTGACTGGTGTGCTGGTCATGCTGGCCAAGTGTGCAAGCAAGGTTATACTGGCTCGAGTCGCCGACGTACACACCGATCGAGGAAAGAGCACCCGGTTTGCCGTTATTCCAGCACCCGCCGTCGAACGCAATCACGATTTCATTTTTGTGGGGTTCGATCTCACCACAGCAAGGACACGGGTCACAGTATGGGCAAGCCAACAGAACAAGGTCTCCACGTGATACCTCAAGCTTTTCCGGGCTGTAGCTGACTGGGTACTCCAGGTCGGGTCTAAATCGACGACCTTGAATCCCAGGGTTGGGGTAGCGGGAGTCTGGATTGATATCGGAGGCCATGGGGCCTGTGGCGTCGGAAACCAAGCCTAGCTGTTCATTCTGGATCTGGACTGTGCTTAGCATGGCGTGCGGAACTGGGCTCTGCGCAAGGGCAAAACAACATGCGTACCTCGGGGTGATTGACCTTTGGTTTTTTGTTCGCTCGACGTCGCGGCATTCTGCTGATCTGGATATTTTTTCGCAGGCGAATCTCTGTCGACGAGACAGTGGTTTCTGGAATCAGAGTGATTTCGATGAGTTCCTAGTTACCGCTGTCAGTGGAAATGACCAGGTGGAGACTGACGTGGGGGCCGAGGGAGACACGGAGAGACGCGGGGAGACGCGGGGAGACTGGGAGCCAAACGCGAAGGACGCGTCTGCACGCAGTTATTTTCACAGGTGTCACCCCCTTGGGTAGGCGTGCAAGTAATGTACATTTAGCCGAGCTCATTGCCACGTGACACGAAGTCTTCCACCTCGCAAGCCTTCGAAATTATCAAGATTCGGAGGTCACCAAATTGACGGTAGCGAGTCCATCAAGTTACTCCTCATGGTGCTAAGTGGAAATGTTGTATCGACTAAAAAGACGTCGGTTTAGCAGTAGCGGTATTGTGTCCGTTACAGAATTCCTTTCGTGGCATATATATCTTTCTACGTGAACCCAACACAGCAGAGAAATCCAATATTCTTTATAGTTTATTAGTGAGCTACCTAGGTACACGGACATCCGTCTAGTCCAGAAATACGAAGCCACTGTCAGCTAGAAATAATTATAATACTAAGAGCCAAGAAGCTGCACGAGTCCCCAGGTGTTGCCAGACGAGGAAGACTCGGGATGCCGAGACGCTCTTCGGCATGCCGATCTTGGGACAATGCTTCAAACGATTTACTATTTTCTATCTGGTAATAGCTAGACAGCACAATTGTCATAGTGACACGTTAGAAACAGGGGAAGAGGTTGTTCAAGATAATAAGAAGAAGAAATTGAAACCTACCGCCATGTTCTTCTACGACGTTGTTGGCTTTTGGATGGGTATGTCTGGTTATGCATGCGTAAGTCCTGAGTAGAAACGTCGCAGTATGCTTGCTCTCAGTACCGTAGGCTTGACACCAGGTTAGTAGCTTAACTGTCTGAGTCCTGATAACGGACGAGGTATCCAAATATTCGATGTTGTAAAATGTGATGAGCGCTGATGATGTATACCGGGGGATCGACAATGTCGTCATAGAAACGTGGCTCTCGAATACCTACCATACCAAGAATAAGACAAGCCAATTAGACGAATATTCCAAGTTCCATGTAAAGAGATCTGAAGTTCGTCCTACCGATTCAAGATCGAGATGTGCGTCCAGGAGTGTGATGCGATTGATGGGCTGGTCCACATTCGGCCCATCAGGAACACCTCGAACTTACTTAAGCCCATGGTGACCTCTATTTTGATGTCTTTCCCGACTCCATCTCTATTTTCCATCGCGTGCTTCCGGCTCTGCGGTTCTACTTCCAGCCATGAGGCCCGTCAAGAGTCTACTATTAGCATTTCCATTTGCGATGTCTGCCTACGACCCAACGCCCCAAATAGACATCCAACCCCACCTCGTCAGCAACCCCCACAACGTCGCAAACAAGAGCTACGACTACATAATCGCCGGCGGCGGATTAACAGGCCTAACCATCGCCGCACAACTCTCCTCAAACCCCAACATCTCAGTCCTCATAATCGAAAAGGGTTTTTATGAATCCGCCGACGGACCCATCATCGAAGACGCAACGTCCTACAGCGAAGCATTTGGCAGCAGCGTCGACCAGAATTATCTCACTGTCTCGCAAATAGATAATAAGACACATAATATTAAAGCCGGAAGGGGACTTGGAGGCTCAACGCTTATTAATGGGCAGTCGTGGACGAGACCAGATAAGGTGCAGATTGATGCGTGGGAAACGGTGTTTGGGAATGAGGGGTGGAATTGGGGGAGTTTGGTTGGGTATATGAATCGTGCCGAGAAGGCGCGGCCGTTGACGGCTGAGCAGGTTGCTGCTGGGCATCATTTTGAGCCGGGGTGTCATGGGTTTAATGGGCCTGTGGATGTTGGGCCGCGGGATACGGGCGAGGAATGGTCGCCCCTGATACAGGCGTTGATGAATACCATTTCTGCATGGGGGGTTCCGACGAAAGTGGACTTTAACTGTGGACATCCGCGTGGTGTCTCGATGATTCCGAATAATCTGCATGAGGATCAGGTCCGCGCTGATGCGGCTAGGGAATGGTTGTTGCCTAACTACCGGAGGCCGAATCTGGGGTCTTAACGGGGCAGATGGTGGGAAGGATCCTCTTCGATACAAACTCTTTCGAACTTCGAGCTATCGGGGTGAACTTTAAGACGCACAAGTCTCTTAACTTCAATGTCTACGCCAACCGTGAAGTCCTCCTTGCTGCTGGATCTACCATATCGCCTCTGATCCTCGAGTACTCCGGCATCGGCCTGGAAACTGTCCTTAACAGAGCCAATATCACTCAGCTCATCGCCCTACCGGTCGGCCTGAACATGCAAGACCAAACCACGACGTCCGTGACAGCCCGGACTAGGCCCGCAGGAAACGGCCAAGGACAGGCAGTCTACTACGCCAACATCACAGAGCTCTTCGGCGGTGACACTGCTCACGTACGAAACCTCTTAAGCACCAAACTCGATAATTGGGCAAATCAAACAGTGTCCAACGGCGGCTTTCACAACGCCACAGCATTGAAAATCCAATACGAGACGTACCGCGAGTGGATTCTAAACGAGGACGTCGCACTCGCAGAACTCTTCCTTGATACATCCGGCCAAATCAAGATCGAGACATGGGATCTCCCCCCTTTTACACGCGGCTCCGTGCATATCCTCAGCAGCGACCCGTATCTCCTGCACTATGCCAACGACCCGAAGTATTACCTCAACGAACTTGATGTTCTCGTCCAAACAGCCGCGACGAATCTCGCCCGCAACTTGCAGAGTACTGGGGGTATGGCTTCGTATTTCAACGGCGAGATCACGCCTGGCCCCGACATCCCTCCCAACGCGAGCCTAGAGAACTGGAAGGACTATGTAACAACCAATTTCCGACCAAATTACCACGCCATCGGGACATGCGCCATGATGAAACGGGAGCTCGGTGGCATTGTTGACTCCAAAGCTAGAGTCTATGGGACGCAGGGGCTGCGCGTTGTTGATGGGAGTATTGCCCCCATGCAGATGAGCCCGCATGTCATGGCGGCGTTTTATGGCATGGCGCTTAGGATTGCGGATGCGGTTTTGGAGGAGTATGAGGCCACATGAACTCCTACTGCGACGTGCTTGCTTTGTACTTAGAGTTAGGATAGACGACGTGGGTGTTTGTAAATAGGGCTAGACATGGATTTGGCGGGGTATTTGACGTATTCAAACTGCTTGAGGGATGCGCCCACAGCGAAAGTATGAAGATCCATCCTGATCAGCTCAGGAAGTTCCGCGGACAAACCTTGGAATGTTGTTCAGCTTTCGTATTGACACAATTCCTACCGCTGGGCAGGCGCTTAGAGCTGGCTCCACTCAGTGGTAGTAGTAGTATTTGTTTAACGCCTCCGGGGGTACTAGAGCTAGTTTACACCTGTTTCCTAACGTCCCAGGGGGTATGATATAGGTTTAAGGCGTGGTTTGAACTAGTGGAGAAATGCGTTAGCAGCCCTAGGCAACTAACGCAAGTGCTTAGCGTTCTGGACGCCAAGTTGGCAGCCATTGGCTTCGGGACATGTCTAAGCGAGCAGACTCAACGCGTTCAAACTGCCTAGGAAACTTTAAAGCGACAAAATCCCCAAAGACTTCTAGACCCACCCAGTCCGGAGTACTGGGCCATTATTTGTTGAACCACATGCCAACGTTCCTTGGTCGGTATCTGTCGTCGGGAGGCAAGCACCTGCCCCGGGTTTTTTACACACAGGTGCGAATGAACATAGCTCGTGGTATAGTTGGAAGATCTTCTCCAAGATGTACGGTTCATGGGACCTCGTTGAAGGTCGTTTAGCATACTCGAACGGCTCGACTACACTCATTCCTTACCCCTTCCTAGCGCTACACAAGGGTGAAGACCTCTATTCCTACCGTGGCATGGACTTGATGGATGGACCGATTGTCTTCAACAATAGGTCTCATCACCACCTTCTTAGCGATTATTCACGATTTCATGGTCCACCATCTTGTGAATCCGTGCCATACCCTACACAGCCGCCGGTGAATTCGATAACTTCATCGTCCGATGGGGTGCATTCCGACATGACTCTATCGGTGCGCGAGCGCTTGGACGATTAGTTTTTATATCCCCAATAACTGTCTCCGGGCAGCGAGGTGATGTGTCTTTTGCGCATTGCCTCAGTGCCTTGCTCGGTGCTTGCAAGGCCGAGCCCTGCGAGCACCCTAGAAACACCTCATTGAGAGAGAAATACCACCATCTGGCGAGAAGCGTGACCCTGTTGGATTACCACGAGCTAGATCAAAAGACCACAAGCCCCAATGGTCCGGATCATAGAGAGGCAAAGGCCACTAGGCTCATCCACATCATTCAGACCGCTAGAAATTTCACCGCCCAATTCCGGGCCTTTCGCGTCATCGAGCCGTATCTTGGGGAATCTCGCCCAGGGAGTGGCCAGGCAATGCTCTGCGGTGATACCTGCCCTAACTGTGTGTATGAGCAGGCGAGGAAGCTTGAGATTTGGAGGATTGTCGTTGCATGATGAGAGTAGCGATGCTTCGTTTTTCCGTCAGCTTGGGTTGGACCTTAGACCCTGTTATTGACATTAATGCCTGACGATAGTATGTGCTCATATCATGCTTTTGATAATATAGCCGGGGAGTAGCATGATCTTTATGTTATGTTTCCAGATGAGCTAGCCGGTAATATCAGATTGCACAGAAATATCGGGGTCGATACAGTGTAGCAGCGATCCCCTTCCATGCTCTGTTTCCCTTTCCATTGCCAACGTAGGCTGTTCGTACCTATGTACCAGACCCTTTTTAGGCGACGCGGCTTCCTCATACAGGCAAATGGCGCTAGAACTTTTTGTTTGGGTCGATCCTTCTCGACATCACAGTGGCTAGAGCTATGTTGGTGTCAATACATATACATACTACCCATTACATCACAGCTCCAGCGGAGACGCCCACTAGTAGCATACACTGGTACAGCGTTTCAGCCAATTGTACCCCGTCAGTCAGCAAGACGCATCTGTGGCTGATGCCCAGCTCTAGAACGCGTAATGCAGCATAAGCAGTCCCCGGCCTCGCACGGACTTCGTTCGGAGTTAAGGAGCGGAGTTGCTGCGCCTCTCGTTGACACAGATCGATTGCCCCGCTACCATTGTGGATCATCGAGATAGGGACAAGCGGTATCATCTAGCAGAGTCTGGTTATTCTTGTCGTTGATTGAAGTTTCATTCAATTGATTTTGACCATTAGAATCATGATTATCCAATACCAGCGCTGGGCGCGATACGCTGACCGGCCCTCTCCAACACTCAGCCTCGTGTGCCCGAGCCATTCCCGCGTGCAAACCATCTCACCCCTACCAATTCTAACACCGCATCAACACCACCTCAGCATTTGACACATTCCATCTAAAACACCACGCCAAAGCGATCGAGGCTGTGCACTGCACGCCTTTCTTTCAAAATTCAACCTTCCTTACCGATTCGACACCACAGAGCGGAGTATGCACCGGTCAGCATTGGCGCTCCCACGATGACGAGGCCCTCTTGGCCCGCCTGAGCTCGGCGCAACGGGGTCCAACTGGGTCCGCCGGGGAAGCGATATCCTGATGCCTAAGCTTGGCATAAGCCTACCCTGCTGGGCTACAATGTGGGGCCGAGCGTCGGGGCTGGTTACCCTGCTGCACCTCATCGTGGCAGTTGGCGGGTTTGAGAGGTGGAGCTGGGCTGGGAGGCTCGGGCTTAGTCGTGAGGAGGCCACTTATATACCGAGCCCGATCTGTAGGTGCCGCGAGGATGGAGGGGTGATCTTTTGAGATTTTCAGGTTTCGCTGCGATGAGGGGGCTATATCGGGTGTTTTATACCCCTATGGTTTATTTGCTTTGCTTATCCGTATTTCTCTCGGGGATGGTACAAGGTAAGTCTCCCTCACACCCTTTGCTTTTACGATAGAAAGAGTGTACTCAAGTCTGTATTAGCGCTGACCTGGAATAGCATATTCGGTCCGCTCTATTACACCACCGAGTAACGGCACGTTCCTCCGGAATGTCGCTATCTATACCCCCGGGCAACGTATTAGCGCCACCGCGCCGTTCAATCTCACGTTCACACTGGAGGAAGAAGGCGATCGAACGATCAAATTCGCGCTCGAACCGAACCATGACCTTCTGATCCAGGATCCGCACATCAATTTCCTCGGCGATGGCGGACAGGAACGGGGGGAGGTGATACGACGGGATAGCCATAAGGTGTTCAGGGGCGCAGTCTTCGTACAGTCAGTGGCGTACCGATGGGAAAAGGTTGGATGGGCGAGAATTAGTGTCCTTTGCGATGGATTGAGCCCGCTCTTCATGGGCGCCTTCAGTGTCAAGGGTACGCAGTACGACATCAAACTCCGGCCTAGCACATCAGATCAATCCCAGAAGGAAATGCTCGCCCACCGCACTTCTCCAGACGATGGTTTTGATTCAATCAACCCGGCACTTTCCACCCTCGCAACTCTCCAATCCCGCCAATGGACACCAACCCTCGATGCCTCAGACTTTGTCGACACAATCGGCGACAACTCCGGCTGCCCATCTGAGCGAGAAATTGCCCTCGTCGGCATCGCAACGGACTGCACATACACCGCATCCTTTGATAGCAGCGAAGAGCTAATCTCCTCCCTAATCGACATGGTAAACACTGCGTCCCAAGTCTTCGAAACCTCGTTTAATATAGCACTTGCCTTCCACAACCTTTCCATCTCTGAGTCGTCATGCCCCTCCTCCGCTTCAGCCTCGGAGCCCTGGAATACGCCTTGTGGTTCGGGCGATCTGAACTCCCGCCTCAACGCCTTCTCGTCCTGGCGCTCGACTATCGGCAATGATGATAATGCGTACTGGACGCTTATGACGGGGTGTCCGACTGGCTCCGAAGTTGGTGTTTCGTGGGTCGGAGAGCTCTGTGGGGAAATGGGCGTTAATGTTGTTGCGAGTGCGGGGAATCAGTGGCAGGTTTTCGCGTACGTTCACATCCCTATTTCCTCATCACCGTAACCCATACGGAAATTGATTTCTGTCATTTATCGTGGAACTGATTTCGTCTGTCCAGGCACGAGAGTGGACATACCTTCGGCGCATACCACGACTGCGAGTCTACACTCTGCTCCCTCTCCGGCTCATCGCGTCAATGCTGCCCGCTCTCAAGTTCAACCTGTTCCGCGGATGCAGAGTACATCATGAACCCCGTTAGTACATCTCCGCAGACTGAGTTTTCGCCGTGCACGATTGGAAATGTCTGCTCTGCTATCGGACGAGGACGCGTTCAGGCGCGGTGCCTTACGACCAGAACGGATATACCCACTGTCTCTACCGGCGAATGCGGAAATGGGATTGTTGAGGTTGGCGAGGAATGTGATTGTGGTGAGGACTGCGATGACAATCCCTGCTGCGATGGGTCAACTTGTCGCTTTATAGGCGATGCCGTCTGTGACTCGGCTTCTGGTGATGGAGACGGCGATGGGTCCTGTTGTCGCGACTGCCAGTTTCTTTCACGAGGAACAGTCTGTCGCGCCGCACGGAGCGAATGCGACATTGAAGAAGCTTGTCCCGGTGACTCAGGCGACTGTCCAGAAGATGAAACCGAAGACAACGGAAGTTCCTGCGGCAGCTCAGACTCCGACCTCTTCTGCGCAAGTGGCCAATGCACAAGCCGCGACATCCAATGTCAAGCTCAGATCTCCGGCGACAACGCAACAATCTCATCCTGCTCAAACAGCACGGAATCATGCATGCTCTCCTGCTCTTCGCCCTCTTCAAACTCCTGCAGCAATTCTGGAACCGTCCTCGACGGAACACCCTGCTCCGACGGCCTCTGCTCCTCCGGTGTCTGCCGCCGCTCAAATCGAAATAATCCCAGGAACGGTGCGTCCTGGTTCGATCGCAATCGCGCCCTCGTCATCGGCCTTGCGGCGGGTCTGGGCAGCTTGCTTGTTATTGTTATCCTGGCTTGTCTGGTTTCGCGCTGTTATCGGCGCCGCAGGCCGAAGAGTATGCGGCCCATCCCTGTTCCCCGCGGTGCAGGGCCCGTCCAGGCCCCGAGGGCTGGAGTGTTAGTGCGTGGGAGTAGGGGTGTTCCGCCGGGCCCGACTGCGCAGGTTGCGGGTGTTTATATGCCGCCGCCGGCGTATTCGCCTAGGGCTGGTGGTGGGCAGCCGATGCCGCCGACGTCTTTTCGATATGCGTGACAGGTCTTAGTATCAATATGACTTTTGTTGCTACCCACTTTATACTATTGTCCAAGGCTCCAGGTGCTTCCCCCATATACGTACAATATTGAGCACTCGGCTTTTTGCCTACCCTTATACTCTTTAGCGTATACCGCTAGCCCATAAAAACCGATTTGCTATACATATGCCTCTCCGTATAATCCAACGGTACCTATTTTAGGGTCCTCTTTGTCCACACTTTGCCTAGTGGCGCCTGAAATATATATTTCTGATCTACGTTCGCTGAGGGTGAGCGACGAACAAAGCAGCAAAACCGTCTACGCCGCACCTTTGAAATCTACTCTGTCGAAAGGCGGCTTCTGCGTCAACCGACGTTTAGATTCATGGATAGCTCTCAAGCACAGCCTCTTTCTCGATCAACGCTTCCACCAAGCATTGAGCAAAAGTCTAGGCGCTGACAGCTGGAGACCTCAAGCCCCACAGCCCCGCCGTAAGCACCCTGCATTAGCTCCATTTATCAGCCAATGAGATTTCCCTGCCCCAAATCAAGGCCCGTGCCAGATCAGCGCCTCGCATAAATCCGACCTCGGATCTCTTTTTTTCCCCAAGTTCCTCTGCCGCACCAAACTCACGCGCCACATGCAAAGTTTGCTTATGTCCAACACCAAAATGGCTGAATACACGACCTTCGAAGGCAATGATAGGTCCACATTACCCGCTGCCGCTGTCGCTGCCATCCCGCTCTCGCACATGCCGCAGCAGGTCCACGTCTGGAGCGCGGACGATGACTGGACGGGTGTCGTGGATCGGCGCGAGAGGAGGAAGTTGCAGAATCGGCAGAATCAGAGGAAGTGGCGTACGTTCTCTCTATTTTCGCATCAGCCACAGTGTTATAGAGTCTGGTGCTAATGAGGATACAGGAGAGCGGAAGAAAGCCTCCGCTACCACTGGCAGTAGAGGATCCCCATCAACATCGTCATCATCGACATCAACAATATCCCTCTCAACATCCACATCAAACGGAACAGTCCAAAACCAAGATCCCAATGGAACCGACATTCTCTGCGGCCACGCACCCCCTAACGCCCTCGAATACTTACGCGCCTTCGAAGCCCGCGTCCGCCAAAGCTACCTCACCAACTCCCCAGACCTTGACCACCTAATCGGCCTGACGAGACTCAACGTCCACCGCGCAATAAACGAGAACATCGCCGCCATCGGCATGACCGTCGAATGGACGAACTGCGATGATTCAATCTCAATATTCAACCTTTCCCACCCACTACCACCACATTTCGACCTGCAAAAAATCCCATCTGCCCTCCGCCCAACGGCGATCCAGAAATCTACCCCTCACCATC
Organism: Aspergillus multicolor; assembly: GCF_047715735.1. Lineage (NCBI taxonomy): Eukaryota > Fungi > Ascomycota > Eurotiomycetes > Eurotiales > Aspergillaceae > Aspergillus > Aspergillus multicolor. The sequence continues at coordinate 700,806 of NW_027395958.1, forward strand.
CCTGGCTTGATTTCTTCCCGTTCCCCAGGATGCGCGACACATTGATAACCGTAACCGCAACTGCGTCTACGGTAAACGGGCTGCTCTTCGACGACGAGGAACTCTGCCACGACCTCATGGCGTTCTGGGATACGCGCGATACGCAGGCCACCCTGCTTGTTTGGGGGGATAGTTGGGAGCCGCGCAATTGGGAGGTTAGCGAGGGGTTTGCGAGGAAGTGGGGGTGGTTGCTTAGGGGGTGTGAGGAGTTGCTTGTTAGTACGAATTCTTGGAGGAGGAGGAGAGGGGAGAGGGGGATTGATTGGGGGAGGGTTCTTGGGGGATGCAAAATTTCGCTGGAGGTAGAGGTGGGGTAGGGCTGTGTAAGATGCTTTGAGGTATATGATGGCGGGTGGTGGTTGGTGGTGGTTGTCTTTATGCATTATGAGATATGTGGTTATGTAAATGTGATCTTCATTACGTTTGAGGGTCCGGCCTACCGTACTCGGCAGACATCCGAAGAGGTGATTGTTCGCGCTGACTCTTATCCTACCTAGGTAGGTAACCTCTTCCAATGCACTTACTCTGCCTTACATTCACTGCGTGCATTGGGTATCGGTATAGTGCCCCCAAACAAGCTACGCAGCCAGTATACGCTACCACCCCAACTTCATCGAATTGCGACTGGTATATGTCGTACCCACTAAGACAACATTTACTGTCATTGTACATCAATGCTGACACTCTGCCGATCGTCTCCCAGCGTCATCTCGCGATCGTATCTTGATTCTCAGATTCTGCACACCGAACCCGGTTTGTCTCGGTCACAACCCGGAGTATATGTCCGTCAGCAAGAGGGCCCGTACAGCTGATCACCCCGCCGGGCGTGCGTTCCGAAAAAGACCCCCCGAGAAGAAAGTACCTCGCATCCAGATGAAGCCCTCATCCCTTTCAGCGTGTCCTGCGACACCCGTTGATAACCATCGACTCCATTACGCGTCCAGCAGAGAACCCAACCGCCATGGCTTTCCTCTCTACCCTCCGCAGCGGCGGAAAGCGAGTCCTGAACTTCATGTTCTTGACAAACGACGACAAGACCCCAGTGCTCAACGAGAAGGGCGGGTGGAAGAAATTGCAAGCCGCTAAGCCCCCCACGAAGGAAGAAAGTGAGACGATCTTGAAAGAAATCGAAGACGGCCGGCCGGCCGAGATCATCACAAGATGAGGACGAAGAAGCACAGCAACATACCATGGACGAACTCGTCGACATCCTCAAGCTAAAACCCTAATAACCCTCCGCCTGCCTGCCTAGGCTTGATAGAGTAGAGTTAGCTGCTAACGAACGTGACTTTGGTATGGTAGTTAACTAAGTGGTGCCCGGACTTTGTGCAGACGTCTAACCGGTCCGTCCCTTTAAATCGCCTTGAGTTCTTTGCCATCTCGTGTCTTTTTGCGAGGCTTGCGCTGGGCTTCAGTAGGGGTGAGGCGCCCAAGGGACTGTGGCTGGGGTTCATGGAGAGGATTGGTGGGTTCTTGGGGTTGAGGCTGTTTGGTTACATCTGAAGAAGCTGGTATGCCCTGCACAAATGTTGAGCATGATGGGAGCTGCAGAATTCGTCTCTCATGTTGTTCGAAATTGATGTTCCGTGTGAACTACGGGGTATCTGAGAGAAATATCATGAACCCAATCCAGCGTCTGTCCCATTCCAGTAGTTGCGTCCCATAGAAGTAGAGAGGCGGCATCGACGTCCCACGGGGAAGGAACGACGGAAATGTCCGGGATACTTATAACAGTCGGTTCCCGCACCCCCCGGTGCCGACTCCATCTTCTCTTCTCTACCTACTGAAGCCGGGACCAAACAGCACCGAGTTAAGGGTACAACGCAGGAATGATATGACCGTTAGCTCAACGGCTTGTCATTGTGGCATCGACCAATTGCAAGATTGTTCCGAATAAGGTTCGGGCCCACGGTCCCCATCCTGCCCGCGCGGGTGTAACATTGACTGGCCGGCTCCACTTTTCCAACCTTGTATACCCCAGGAATGTCTCCTAGGATGCAGCGAGCGCGCGGATGTATCTGCTATGGGTCTCATATTCAGCCGTTCATCCGGCCGCTGATGCTGCCCAGACGTCATGCAAGACGCCGCCGAATGTCGTTAAAACTTCGTCCTCTCGCTATCGACCGCTGCCAACCCGCAACACCGCATCCATGCATCACAGGCAGAGGTTCAGCATTTCCGCCTGCTACAGACATCATGTGGGTTTTATACCAGTACCGACGCATCTGGAAAGATGTTGAGCGTAATATCGAGCTAGAATGGGTACGTTCCACCACCTACCACCGCCGCTGTGGACTAACTCGCGCAGCAAGATGTGAGCCGCCCACGCGAACACGAGCAGATGGAGGTCCATCACAAGTACGACGAGGACCACACCCAGGAGGAAATCAACTCGCTGTACTACAATGATGAGGTCGGCAGCATCGACGCCCATAGTTGGCACAAGGCGACCAAGTGGATGGCCACCGTCATCGTCTCCAGCATTGCCGCCGTGGTGGCTATGGTGACGGCCATCCAGGCATCTCTCGTCAGCATCATAGCAGAGGACTTTCAGGTATCCCAGGAGGCCGAAAACTGCGCAACTGGTAGGTTACCTTCAGACTCAACCAAGTCATACTAACTTTGCAGGCATGTTCCTGTTCGGATTTGCCGTCGGCTCCCTCGTCACCGGCCCCTTCTCCGAAACAATCGGTCGGAATCTTGTTTTCATCATCACGATGGCCTTGATGATGTGCTGCCTCGCACTGTTGGGGATTGCCCACACCCTCGCCCAACAGCTAGTTTTTCGTTTCCTTGCCGGCTTCCTGGGTTCTAGCCCGTTGGTATGTGCTGGTGGCTCCATCTCGGATATGTGGACACCGGTCGAGCGTGTTTACGTCTTCCCGGTGTTCGCGATTATATCTTTCTTCGGTACACCCATCGCCCCCATAATCGGAGGATATCTCGCCCGCTACAATGTCATTTGGCGCTGGAATGACTGGATCAGTATCTGCGTCACCGGGTTCTTCCTGCTACTAGTCATTCTCATCCTGCCGGAGACGTTCAAACCACTCCTCTCATGGGCAAAGACACATGCCATCCGCAAACAAACCCGAAAATGGGAGGTCCCAGAGAAACCGCAATTCAAATCGCAGCCGCCCCTGTGGTGGAAAATATTGGATGGCTTATGGCGGCCCTTCATCCTCACCGCGTACGAGCCCATCGTCATGCTCTTCACCTTCTACCTGTCCCTCATCTACATCATCCTCTTGAGCTCCTTGAGCGGGTACAACTTCATCTTCAGCAAGACGTACGACTTTGACAACGCACAGACGGGGCTTACCTTCCTCGGCATGCTCGTCGGCGCCATCGTCTCGGCCGTTATGATACCGTACGGAGTAAAGCTGTACGGCCGGGATTTGGATAAGGCCATAAAAATGGCTGAAGAACATAACGAGAATCAACGCCGAGACCACTCGGACTCGGACTCCCAGGAGATCATCAAGACGGAAGACGTCTCCCCGCCTCCAGAGTCCCAGCTCTACTACGCCATGTTCGGCGCCCCCTTCATCCCCGCCTCACTGTTCTGGATGGCGTACACCGCACGGCCGGATATATCATTTTGGTGTCCGCTTGTCGGGTCATCGCTGTTTGGGTTTGGCTTCTCACTTGTTTTTGTCTCATGCTACCAGTATCTTGCCTCGTGCTATGGGATCTGGACGGCGTCCGCTCTCTCGGCGGTGAACTGTCTCCGCGCCTTGATGTCCGGCGGCATGTTCATTGCCGCTACGCCGATGTATCAGGCTATGGGTGTGATGTGGACGCTTACGATGCTGGCGATTGTCTCGGCGATTATGGTGCCCGTGCCGTATGCGTTTTGGAAGTGGGGGCGCAAGGTGAGGAAGTTGAGTAAGCATGCTTGTAAGGATTAGATGGGCGTCAAACGGTGTTAAGGTGGGGTTTCGGATAGAGAGCAAATCGGTAGATTCATTTTAAATTATGGGTATTTTGTTAGATTTTTATTTCTAGCGTTGTTTGGGATTTCCTCGCGCAGTCAATAAACTTACATTAATCCCAAGTCCGAGTCTGTTAAATAAGGCTATGGCTTTCCAATTTATATGCTCTCGCAATTAGGGTAGGGCTTTGTAGATATGGCGAACCCGCTGTAGGTGGATACTGCGCGAGCAACTTCCCTCTTAGACTAGGTAAAGAGGCACCCCTGGCATATCCTGCTTACAGCTGTGAAATCCTGGTTCCGAAGGTGATTCCTTACTAGCCCTTCCCAAATATACGCGAGAACTTCGAACCAAGGACTCGATTTCCCAATGGTATGGTATGGTAGACCCGCTGCTGGACCCGGGAAACAAGCGGTTGTCGTTGGGACAAAGTCTTAAGGTATGGTATGTCGATAGGGAATAAATGACACAATGGGAAACTCTATTGCCTGGAAGGTGAATATGTAGCCTAGAATCCCCTGCATTTGAGAGGTGAACTAGATGAGAAATAGGGCCTAGGGCCAAACCTGAGCGTCTGTCTGGTTCTCCTATACATTTTCCCAATGGATGTGTATGAATATAGCAATGGTAGTGCACTAAGGCTCCGCGACCAATACTGGAAAGGTCTCACTGTATACTTCCAAGGTTGCTCTTTCTCTCTTGGGCATTCTAAACCATTGGTCTTGGTAAGATCGTCGTTTGGCAATAATATCAGAAACACCTTTCATTAGCAAGCCTGGAGGTACGGAGCTGACTATGCGCTCCTACTTATATTACACCTACTGTTATTCCTTGGCTGCCAGTTTGACTGTAATGAAGCACAGCTTCCACCCACCAGATTCACGCTCCTGTATATTGCATGTGATGGTGGTCAGGAAAGTTGAGCTGATAGGCCGGTCTGTTTTATTGATGTGCTAAGAATAAGACGAGGGTGTATTAACCCAAGACTGTCCTCTATGTGACTTTCCTGAACAAAGGCATCTTTTGCACATGCACCATCTCTCTCTGTCCGGATGGCATTGTGGACCTTGCTGAGTCATTTGTTCATTGACACAAAAGTTAACCGATTATTATCTAGGACGAGTGGACTTGAAAGGGTTGCAAGGAATCTTTGTCTTTCGATGGCGTTGGGCCATTGTCCCTCGCCTTTACGCTTGAACAAGGAATCTATGCATGGGCCCTTCCATTCTCATACCATAGTATGCTTTGTCAGGGTGCTTATAATGTTCCTTCACCTTGCAATGAACATTTTCGTTCTTGGGCACTGAAGAACAATGGTTTTGCAGAGCTTTATGCTCTAGTCCGAAATATTCGACGAGACAAGTTTATAAATGGCTTTATAAGGGTAAGAACAAAAGCAATTTCTCTGTGCCTGGTCCCATAAAAGCCTGCCTCTTAGTGGTACATAAACCACCTCATGCTCGCCCGATCTTCAACATCAGACCCATCATCCAGTATCTCTACATTCGAAGTACCGACTTTACATCTCTACACCACAAACTACCTAACAAACAAACATACCCCGTCAACAACCCAAAAATGTCCAACACATCCTCCTCAACTGCGAGCACTCCCTCGCGCCTCAACGCACCAGTCCCAAACAACCGCATTCACACCGCCATGGAATGCAACTCGCACTCCTGCGCCTTCTGCATCGCCGCCCGCAAGCTCGAGGATATGGCCCTGGCTCAAGCTAGTAGTACGGAGCTGCCGGCATCTCCACCTGGCTCCAAATCCGAATCCGCATCCGTATCGGCATCTGATCCGCCCACCTGCACTGCGCAGCATGCCCAGATTGGGGTTTCCTGCCCGGAGTCCCAGGTTGGGATTGAGTGCCCGGGGTCCAACTCAGACTGGGAGACCGTCTCGTCCTCGTCCTCCGATGATAGTGATCGTGCCCTTCCACGCATCATCCTCTCCGCCCCGGCAGGCGAAAACAATAGCGGCCCATTCCCAGAGCTCCAGCTCTAGCCTGGAGATGGAAATGGAAATGCAGATCTAGAGGGGGATGACGACGAAGAAGAGCGTTTATGGGCACAGTGTATAAAGCAGCAACTAGAAGGCCTTGTCCGCCTCATGGGCGACATTGTTGGGCTATTTGGTAAACTTGTTGAGGTGGCGATGAAGGAGGAGCAGCGGGCGAAGGAGATCAGGATGTTCTTTATGGTTGGTGCGCTTGGGGTTTTGTTTGCGTTGTTGGGGTATGTTGTTTTTGATATCTACGGGGAGTACTTGTAGGTTTTGGTTTACAAAAAAACGAAAGAAAAAGAATAGATCAAAAAAAAGGGAGAGAGGAAAGGAAAGCATGAGAACGGGTAGAAAACGGATTCTTGGCCATGGGAGTTGTCTGTCTCTATCGAATTTATTGTTGCTGTTATGGATTATAGAAAGCGTTATGGACTAAACTATTGAAACAACGTATACTAATATCCCGGCAGTATGGTACTTTGAAGGAATGCTTAGGTAGGGTAAGTATATTGACAAATCAAACTCCCACGCATACTGCGTCAACATTGCCCGCCAATCGATAATACATTATGAACCAATTTATCTGTTTAACTGTGTCTTAGGGTTGATTTTGAATCTAGAAGAAGAGCTTTAGTTGAGGTTCTCGATACCTTGCTCATGTGAAATCCTTACACACCAACCATACCTAGACTAACGGAATTAGACAAGACGGGGCTGGCCCGGCGTTTTGCTACCCTAATTGGCATGTGGACATGTCTCGCCAGGGAATCATCGGTAATTGGTGATTGCCCCCGCTACATTGGAACTTGATATTCCTCGCGCTATAATCGACGTCCAGCTCTACTTTCGACAGCACTCGTACAATGGGATGAATTTGGTTAGGCACATAGGGCTTTGAGCTGCCAAGTCTAGACAATTCGAAGTTTCGAACGGAGATGGCGTGAGCCAACACTTGGTCATGGTATATTGCTACCGTACGCGGTGGATGCAAGTGCGTTAACGTAACTGGTCTGTCTAGACGGATGCCTGGAATTGGTAGGCATGAATGGTACAGAGCTGTTTCTGTCGTTCGTTTTTGCTCAGCTATGTACCTATCCCATCCGTTCAGCGGGTTCATTGTTCATTTGACACGGTCTAGTTGCACTTTATATCAAAGAGCCTTCTTTCAGCGTACGTTGTAGCTAGTTACGGGTGGCATTGTGTTAAAAATAGAAATGGCGCGATCTTGATCAAGAAGATGGAAAGAAGAGGAATAGCAACCGTCCTTCAACATCCGTATTGTTGTTACCTACGTAGCCTTATCTAGATAAAAGCAACGTTTTCACTTTCTAACAACTTTGAGAACAAAAATCCTTAGATATTTTCACCTAACCCGGACAAAGCCGCCTTGGCTCTTCCACAAGGTATATAAAGCTGTCACGGTCGGCCTAAAGAGTGTGTTGAGGGAGACTGCAGCCTACACCGCGCTTAAGGAAGCCCCATACCATCAGGCGCACCTTTATCTTCTATGCCTCCGCAAATATAAAGGCGTCAAAGAAACATGCCTCAAGAACACACAACGCCTAACGGCCCATCCCTGGCAGAGTGCCCTGAGAATTACACCAAGCAAGCCTTCTTCGTGGATATAGAGTGCGACGCTCCTACCTGCAACGTCTGTCCCGCCCAGCGCAAGGTCGCAGCAATGAGTCTTGTTAATCCCAAGAGCGTTGAGAGGCCAGCAGCGCAAGGAGATGATATCGAGCTTACCTGCCCGCAATGCGACGGAAGCCGCAAGCATGTCGAGGCTGGTGAGACGGAGACAGAGCACGAACCTGAACCCCGATCTATGCCAGAGCGTATCGCTTTGTCGACGCCAGATGACGGGTCCGCTCCGTCTTTGACCACGGAGCTGTGGAGTATTGCGGAGGAGAATGAACAGCCAGAGGACGAGCATGAAAGTCAAGATGTGTACGACGAGGAAGATCCGGGAATGGAACCGCTTTCCAGGACGCCCAGCCACTTTTCGGATCCGCCTTCTTCTGCGTCCGAGGACGAATGCGAGATATCTAGCGATGAAGAAACTGAGTATCAGGCGTCGGAGCTGGGCTGGATTCATGCGGGTATGCTCCCTGCTAACGCCGTTGCGGCTTTGAGAGCTTATTATAGGGCGTTGGGTCATGAGGAGGAGGGGGAGGAGGATGACGAAGAGTGGTAAGACTCTGGCATCCGTTTTCAACTTGTAGCTGTTGTTCTTTGATTTGAGGTAACATGGTAAAACGAATGAAATCCCAAGGGAAAGTTTGAATACATGGTATAATGAAAAACCAGGGTTATGATATTCGAAATTCAAAGTCATTATATTTTATAAAAACTAAATAGAGTTAGTCAACTGCCTCATGAGTTTAGTAAATGGGCTAGGCCTCCCGGCAAGTTGTAATTTATGGAAATTGGGAAACAACATATCTACCGCTCACCCCAACTCTCATCAAGGTCCCCGGACCACATCTACCCCTTCCGAATCCAAATCTTGCACAATGGAGCAAGAAAAAGCACAGGGGGCATCTAGATGTTGAGGAAGGATAGCGTTCCTCGCTATCTACGATTACCTTGCCTTTGCAGAGCTGCACATGTGCATATAGTATGAGCTTCTGTAGTAGACTTGTCACAGTATGGAATTGAGGTAATGCGAGTCAGGCATTCAGATTGCAGCAAGGGAAAGGAAGGAACACGAACCACGGGCACTCTTTCTTTCGGTGCTCCACAATAGTATAAGGATGAAAGGATAGCCCTTTGTCTCCTATGGTAGCCCGCGTTGTACCTACCTAAGTGTGCGTTGTTGGTAACCAAATCGAACCTTCAGCCACTTGTACCATTTGGCTGTAGAAGAAAGGTGATCAGGCTTGAACCACAATGGATGCTGAATGAAGCAATCAAGCTTCCTTCCTCTGGGTATGTACGTTGACAAGTAATCCAGGACAAAAGAGAGAAAAATCAATGCACTTCGTTACAGTCAACGCAACAATGAATTAGCCAAAGCATTATGTCTATAAAGCATGGTTTTGCCCACCCCTTATCCCATGATCGCACGCAACATCCCCTCGACAACAGCACAATCCCATTGTGCCTCGACCCCCACCCCGACAAACAACACCAACGTTGTGTCCAATCCACCCAAGATGCTCCGAGCCCTCGGCCTCCGCCCGCACATCCGCGAAGCCGACGCCTACGACCCCTTCCTCGAACACGCCGATCTAACCTGCTCCAGCGCCACCTGCACAATCTGCACCTCGCTAGCAAGGCTAACACGCGGCCGGTCCGGATCCACAACCTCTACACTCTCGGCATGCACACTCCCAACCCTAGACCGAGCGCATGAACAAGAACGAGACCCCGCCCCGGGCCCCAGGCTGCCCAAAGTCTCAACCTCCAACATCGCAATGCAGCTCGCAGCCGACCTCATCGCCATGAACACGAACGTCGACGCCACCGCCGATGCCGACGACTGGGATATCGTGCATGGCGACGACGCCGAGATCGATGTCGCTACCGATGGTAAGACAGAGGCGGATGGTGAGAGCGAGCATGAGATCTCCCCGTGGGAAGACGAGAGTGAGACTGAGGATAAGGAGGCTGAGACGCTGCCGAGTTCTGATGGGAAGGAACAGGGGGTTGTGGAGAGGCCGCTGCCTTTTATTACGTTCAAGCCGACTTTATCGGGTGCAAAGTTTGAGGATGAGAATGAGGATGAGAATGAGGATGAGAATGAGGATGAGAATGAGGATGAGAATGAGGATGAGGATGAGGATGATCGGGAGGATGATGGTGGACAGCCGCTGCAGGCGAACACGGAGTCGAAGTCTGGGAATGGAGTCCGAGGACCTAGAGGCCGGGCTGAGACTGGACCCTCTTCGGGTCGGCAGTCGCAACTCCTTGTGGTGCGTCTAGTGACCAGAGAGCAAGGCGTGAGAGTGCGCCTTGGGATCCAGCGGGGACAGCGATTGCTGGTGCTGTTGCGGCTTGGGCCCTTTGGAAGGGGAGGCAGTCGAGGGAGTGGGGATGTTAGTTATATTTCCTACTCTCGGGCTCTGTTTCTCAGAGTGCTCTTGTATGTTTTATGTTTTGGGCCAACTTATAATGCAAAAAAAATGAACCGAAAAAAAGGATGATCAACGAGTTTTGTTGTAGATCCTTCTCTTCTTAACCAGCTCTGTGTACCCACGTATGTAGTAGGACTATGCCAATCCATTGATGACAGTGTCATTTAGGTAACGGATCTAGCCGCTCTTGTACCATAAGTAGATATACCACTTGACTAACTGTAGCTATTGGACGACTAGAAGAGTACATTCTAAAGGAAGGGAAAAAATCAAGCATCGTGTAAACCTTGAGCTTGGCTAATTATATGAAATTTGCAAGCAGTCAAACACGGCATATAGACAAATAGACAGCTTTCGGCGTACTGGTGACCCTTGAAACTCTATTACACTCACAGCTGTAGTGCGGCCTGAAGTCCTGTCTATTTGATCATTATGTTGTTGTGCCCAAGGTAGCCTGGAACCATCGTTATTTGCTGACCCTGACCCCCCAATGTGAAATTGCCTGGCTACTAGAACAATAAGTAATCAGTGGGCCCGCCTTTGTCCAGACACATCACGCTGGCTATTATATTAGCGCGATGGCGACATCTGCGCAATCAATAATACATGGTGCTCTTGCCGTTTTCAACTCCTCAAGGAACAGAGTATTCTATGTAGATAAGGAGACGCGTTAGGGCTAGTACGCTAGCGCTACCCCAAGACGCCAGGATGGCTAGCTTGATTGCTGAGCTCTCCAAGCATCCACTAAGAGCTTAGCATTCCCCACGTGCTTGAACGTTGTACAAGCTATGGTCTATGCGGATTCGGAGTCAACGAGCTCCTTGCCTTGCGTGCTGGTGGTCGTATGATGGCAATATGAGATGCTGCTGAGGCTGAAGTGCAAGGTTCTCAACGCACAGTCTGTCATGGATTATCAAGTATGGTAATGCTGACTTTATTCCACGAGAAGATGTGCAGCATCGATGGAATCTACTCTATTGCGATGATCAATGGAAGTATGAGCGTTGGTATCGCGATGTTGCATATGGTCCGGGAAACGTGTCGCATATTGTGCTGACGGGGCCGGGGTACGGAGAGACCAACCCACCTTATCTGATGCAAGGGAACCCACCTTCATTGCAATAGCACGCGCCCTCCCCTAGCAGCAATCATTTACTTCAATTTGCTTTGCTTTTTGGGTGGTCTTACTGTGTATTTGTCCCAATAGCCTAGTCTCCCATGGAGGTTCAGGCCCTGACTTCCGATATCCCTACACCTGAGCACCACCGTAGACTAGGCACCCAGAATGATGGACCACCACAGTCAAGACTTGATAAGATCTCGCTGTTTGCCAAGACCTCCGTGCCTCCATCTTAGCTGTATACAGAAGTGGTACCGACCGTGAAGGTGCGCATCAGACCCAATCATCTGCTTCATATCCAAACGTGCTTGACGGAGCACAAGCCCCGTAACAAATTGGGGTAAGACGTGACGGGAGCCCCGTTGCGGCACACAACTATTTTACAGCGTACTCCAGGTTCCATACCGTACCCCATTGTCCTCGGAGTATGCAGACGCAGCGCAATGATAGCGGAATGGAGACGGTTAAGTTTACCATCGCAGCGGCGAAACCTTATATACGGTAGTTGACCTCCACACTTGCGTCGCTGTCGTCTCGAAAGTGGGATTGAAACCCAGGCATCCAAGAAATCGCAAGAACTTGGCAGGTTCAACGAAGAAACGAGCAGCACAGACAAGAAATGCCAATCATGTCGACGGAGCTTGAACGCACTTCGGCACTGCTTGGCCCATTCTACTCCTCATCATCGCCAGAATCATCGTCAAGTACAAGGACGAGCACGAGCACACCCAAACGGACGTCAATATTAAGCAGGAGAAACAAGTTGACCGAGTTGCGCCCGAAAGGTAAGCCTGCCCTCCTACCTACCGTACCATCCAGCTCCAGCTGGCCCGGACTGCCCCGTCTTCTTGGCATTGCGACCTCAGCTGTGCCTCGTCGACACGGTGGCGCTGTCGATTCGAGACTATGGTAACGACCATCCCAATCTAGGCCCCCTCGTTCTTGTCTCCCCGGCAAGCCCGATCGAATTCAAGAAGAAGCAGCACGCCCAGGCGCAGAAACAGCAGCGGGACCGGATGAAATCAGCCTTGGACCGCATGGCTGCTATGCTGGAGGGCGGAGGCGGGAGCACCGGTTCGGGCGCAGGAACTGGGACTGGGACTGCAGCAGCTGGCGTGAATGCAGGGACGAAGGTACGATACAATGGCCCGACGCAGGGGACGAGGTTGATTCGACCCACGACCAATCTTGTTGCTCCGAAGCAGCACGAGATACTGACTCGGAGATTTAGGCCGAACTGGTCGAGGCCGCCGTCGAGTATATCGAGCGGTTGCAGGGCCGGATACGCGAGCTCAGCTCTAGCGGGCGAGGCACGGCGACAGATCACGCGACTGACACTGGCACTGGCACTGCGACTACGACTGCGACCGGGGCCAGCGGCAAGTGAACTGCCATCCATGCCATACGGAGGATCCAGGTAGTATGCGTTACATCCAGTGTCGGACATATGTACACAATCGACGCGTTAAGCGATAGGCCTTTTAAACCGATAGCGGGTCTCCAATGACATGCCCACTTCCTTGCACCCTTCGAGACTTTTCCAGAGCATCTGACATTGCCTCCCACCTGTAGCGATATGCATGCTGGCACTTCCATCAGGGATTGGGTCGAGGAGGTATGAGCGCCAAGGCAGCCAAGACCACGTACGAGGAGGATGCACGGGAAAGCCCGACTTAGGGCCACGTTCCCCTTTAGCCCTACCTGATTGGTGCAATGAGCCACCCAAGTGAGCTTCGCCCTGGTCAAGAAACCACGCGGAGCTTCTTGGCGTCTCGGCGGACATGGTTGTATCAGGCTGTCGGAGGCGAGGGTGCAATCCTGCTCACGACCAGGAGATGCGACGCCCCGTTGTCTTACGCTAGGCCGTAGGTACAGGTGTATATAACCTGCTCCCCCGATCCTGATCCCTGGCTCTCGTTGATCACGAACATCCTTCTTGGTATTTTACCCTACCCTAGGTACTCTATTCTGCCAAATAGACTACCGAAAATGGCCCTCCACCAGTATGACTGGATCCTCGCCCTGGGCACGATCTTCGCCTTCCTCGACGCCTGGAACATTGGCGCAAACGATGTCGCCAATTCCTGGGCTACGTCTGTCTCCTCACGGTCTGTCAAGTACTGGCAGGCCATGATCCTCGCGACGATCATGGAGTTTGCAGGAGGGTGCGTCCTCCCCACCGTCCCAACCCCAAATGCCCAAGATAAGCTTACTGACATTGTAATGTGTGCAGTATCGGCGTAGGCGCCACCGTCGCCGACACAATCCGCACAAAAGTCGTCGACGTCGACCGCTTCGCCGAGAACCCCGCCCTCCTCATGCTCGGCATGCTCTGCGCCCTCGTCGGTTCCTCCACATACCTGACCTTCGCCACGCGCATCGGCCTCCCCGTCTCCACAACGCACTCCATCATGGGCGGCGTGATCGGCATGGGCGTTGCGCTCGTCGGCGCTGACGGCGTGATCTGGTGGGGCGGGGACATCAACTCCGGCGTCGTGCAGGTGTTCCTCGCCTGGGTGATTGCCCCCTTCATCTCCGCCGCATTCGCGTCCATCATCTTCCTAACGACGAGATACGCTATCCTCCTCCGCCGCAACCCCGCCACAAAGGCGTTGTACACAATCCCCTTCTACTTCTTCGTTACCTGTACCCTGCTGGCGATGCTCATCGTCTGGAAGGGCGGATCCAGCCGCATCAAGCTGAACGGGGGCGAGATCGCGGGGACGGTGCTGGGAACCGGTGCCGTCATGGCCGTCCTGGCAGCGTTCTTCCTCGTCCCCTGGCTCTACCGCCGCGTTATCCTCGACGACTGGCAGATCAGGCCCTGGCATTTGCTGTTGGGTCCGCTTGTCCTCCGTCGCGGCGAGGTCCCGCCCCACCCGAGCGGCGCGCATACGGTGCAGAATTACTACCGCGGGCATAAGACGCTGGAACAGATCCGGGCGGAGCGTGCGGTGGGGCATGACGTCGAGAGCGCCGATAAGACTCAGGCTAAGTTACAGTCGAACTCGAAGTCCTCCTCCACCGAGGGAAGTCCAGAGCTCGAACCGAAGTCCGACCCGCGCGTTCTGGCCGCCGAGCCAGAGGCAGAAGAGGAGTCCGAGGCGCTGAACATCACGGGTCCCCGTCCAGAGGGGAAGAGCAAGTTCCATCCCGCAGTTTTATTCTGGCAAGCCAAGCGCTTCTTCTTCCGTGGTATCGAGCAGGATGTTGTCTCCATGCAGAAGAAGCGGAATATCCTCTCGGGGGATCTGGAGATGGTTCATGCCAACGCGGAGCACTTTGAGAACCGCGCCGAGTATATGTTCTCCTTCCTCCAGGTGCTTACGGCGAGTACGGCGTCCTTTGCGCACGGGGCGAATGATTTGTCTAAGTTTGTCTTCCAAATCACTCAGGGAATGGGCGCTTGCTAATGTTACGATTTTGTTTAGTGCCGTTGGCCCATATGCAACAATCTACAGTATCTGGCGCACCGCATCCCTTGAGGGCTCAGGCGGCGAAGGCAAGACAGATGTCCCGTACTGGATCCTGTATGTCCCTCTCCCTTCCCCTTTACCCTCCATCTTCAATTTCCCCTCCCCTAACCATCATATTACATAGTGCATTCGGCGGCGCCTCCCTTGTAATCGGTCTCTGGACCTACGGGTACAACATAATGCGCAACCTGGGCAACAGAATAACCCTGCATTCACCCAGCCGGGGCTTCACAATGGAGCTCGGCTCGGCCGTGACAATCATCATGGCAACGAAGCTGAAGCTGCCTGTCTCCACGACGCAGTGTATCACCGGCGCGACGGTGGGCGTGGGCCTGTGCAACGGCACCTACAAGACGATTAATTGGCGCATGGTGGCGTGGATTTATATGGGTTGGATTATTACGTTGCCGGTCACGGGGATTATTGCGGGGTGTATTACAGGTATCATTATTAATGCGCCGAGGTGGGGGTATGTTGGGTAGATTCCCTTGGTTGGTTATACCCTTACGTACGGAGAGGGGAGGATATGGTATTGCCGCGGGCTGGGGGACGGGCTCGGACCGATCGGGCGTGCTCCTTAGCTTGGGTCGAGGGGTGTTGGCTTGTACTCCTGAAATAGTGACCTCGCAAAGAACGCTCGAGGGCTTTGGTATGTGTTATTATCCATCTATTTTGCTTTCCTCTTTGTTTTGTATCTGGGTTGGTTTGGTTTGGGGGGGTCGACGGGTACAGTCTCCTGGTGGGCTGTTGATAGAGTAATAATGTATCTAATTTGCTTCCATATACCATGTACCTTGAGTATTGTGATTAAAGCTCTATTTGAAAAGTTCCCCTTCACCAGGACTGCTGCTCAACTATCTCGACCCTGGAACTCCGGAGTTAACTGGTTATATCCAGCGTAAGGGGGCATATCGCATCACATTTATCTCTACCTAAATGTCAGCAGTCCTGATATGGGGGAGTTTGAACGCTAGAAGTGAGCCATCTAGATATAGGATATTCCCTTATACCTGTGGACGTTGCTGACTCTGGGCTAGACATGCAAGTGGTTGCTTTTTCAGGACAGTCTGTTGATCCCGCACCCGTATAGCAGCCGCGCTATAGGATATATCTTCCTGTAACAAGTTTAACTGTTCTACAATAAACCTATGGCGGGTAGCGTACCCATTAAAATGTATCAGGAGAATGGAAAATCATCGCATGCGTGAGGTAGCACTATATATACCAACGAGATAACATATTTAATGGAACACTTCCATGATGTGCCCCTATGATACCGTGAGTACCTATCGACCGTGAACAGCCCCCTTCGCAAGGTCCGCCAACCAACCATCCATCCATGAGGAAGAATTTAGTGGCGAATGATATATTTACTCCTCAGGCTTAGGAGGCTTTCAAATTCTACTCCTTATAATAATACAGAGAGGTCTTGATATGGATAGTTAGAGTTCGTCGGCCTTCTTCGAAGGCCGGGCGTAGATGCCCGCCGTCCCCTCTCATCGTCATCGAACCTCGAGTCATTGCCCGATGATGAACAATCGCTCCCATCACCGGGTTCCTTGTAAATCAGTATGTATTCCACTTTTATATTGCTAAATATTTGTACTTAGAAGGGCGCTTGCCGCATTGCAACGATCAACCAATGAGAATCTTCATGATTTTCCTTATGCGGTTCCCAGCCCTAACTGGGGACCCTGCGAGGGCGGGTCCAGGTACCTTGGAGAAGGGTCCAACGAATCAACTGGATGCAAATGTCATTCAAAGTGGCACTCTATCTACATTCACTATTCTATTGAGAGATAGATCCAGTCATGTCTACGTAGGCGAGCTACCTTGCGGGCATACTAGAGTTTGGGCTTGCGCGCAGGGTAGCTGTATATAATCCCATGGAGCGCGCAAATTAAAGATGAAAACGCGCATTGCTTTAATTATCATTTTCTTTGGTGTCACCGATTTGATCTAGTGAGTTCAGAAGGTCGAGCAAGATGATTGCTAAAGACGAAGAAAACGCGGAGACTCGCCAGCTCCCTGTTACCCTGCTCTCGGGGTTCCTGGTACGTCCACTTCGCCTTACCTACACCTGAACAACAGCTTTTCGGTTCGATTTAGAAGTATGAGAAACTGACAGTTCTTGTTGTGCCAGGGAAGCGGCAAAACAACCCTCCTCGAACACATTCTAAAGTCCCCAAGTCACGGTCTGCGCATCGCAGTGATCGTCAACGACATGAGCTCGTACTCCTCCCTCCATACCCCCTTCCCATACCCCCTCCCCATACCCCCTCCCCATCACCCTTCGCAAGAAATTCCCCGACTAACCTCTTCCTTCACCTTGAATAGCCTAAACATCGACGCCGCCCTAATAACCCACCACAAAGTAACCCAAACAAAAGAAAAGCTCATCCAGCTGCAAAACGGGTGTATCTGCTGCACGTTGCGCGGCGACCTGCTCGCCGAACTCGCGCGCCTGACGAAGAAGAAAGAAGTTGATTATGTTGTTATCGAGAGTACGGGGATTAGTGAGCCCATGCAGGTTGCTGAGACGTTTACGGCGGAGTTTAGTAAGGCGATGCTGGAGGTTGAGGGGGGCGAAAATGGGGATGGAGTGGAAGGGGGAGAAAATGGTGCAGCGGGTGCGATGGGCGGACTTGATGAGGATGATAGGAGGGTTTTGGAGGAGATGTATGTCCTTCCCTCCCCTGCCTTTCCCTCCTACTCCATTTCTCCCACTCCTCTTCTGGTGACGACGCTAACGTGGTAATTGTTGGTTGGGGTAGAGCGAAAATCGGTGGCCTCCACACCCTCGCGCGCCTCGACACAACCGTCACCGTCATCGACACCTTCAACCTGCTCTCAAACTTCGACACGGCCGAGTTCCTATCCGACAGATACGGCTCCGACGCGATCATCCCCGAAGACGAGCGCACGATCTCGGATCTCATGGTTGACCAGATCGAGTTCGCGGACGTGCTGATCATGAATAAAGTTGAGAGCGTTGATGCCAAGACACTTGACAAAATCCGCCGGCTGATTGGGATGTTGAACCCTGATGCGAAGCTCATTGAGACGAGTTACTCGAAGGTCGATGTGAAGGAGATTATTGGGACGGGGAGATTTGATTTTGTGAAGGCTGCGAGTGGTGCTGGGTGGTTGCGGAGTTTGCATGAGATGAGTGTTATGACGACCGGGGTGGGGAAGAGGGTTGCGCCTAGGCCGGAGACGCTGGAGTATGTATTCCTTCCCTTGAAACTTTTTTGGGTTGGTGCAGTGATGGATGCTAATAAGGGTGGCGTAGGTACGGCATCAACAACTTCGTCTACACGGCCCGCCGGCCGTTCCATCCGCGAAAACTCTTCTCGCTTATCCATGATAAGTTCATCCTGCTGCAGTCTCTGAACAGCCACGACCACAACCACGGCGGTGAGGGCGACAATGATGAAGAAGAGGACGAGGAAGAGAATGAAAACTCCTCCGAAGCCGGCACAAACGAATCCTCAGACGACGATAGCGATGAGGAGATCTCAGACTTCGATATCCAAGACCAATCCCTCATCCTCGCGAACAAAAGAACCAGCCACTTCGGCCCAATCCTCCGCTCAAAGGGATTCTTCTGGCTCGCCACCCGACCTTCCCACTTTGGCGAATGGAGTCAGGCGGGCTCCATGCTGACCGTCGGCTGTGGGGGTCCGTGGTTTGCAGAGGTCGGCGAGGACATGTGGCCTGAGGATCAAGATGTTGCGGATTCCATCCGCCGAGATTTCCAGGGTGAGTGGGGGGATCGTCGGCAGGAGCTGGTTTTTATCGGTGAGGGGCTGGATGTGGAAAAGGTCACGGAGCTGTTGGATGGGTGTCTGCTTGATGACGCCGATATGAAGCGCTGGGAGAAGACTATGCGGAGTAAACGGCTTTCTAGGGTTGAGAAGGCGGAGAGACTTGGGGGGATGTGGGAGGATGGGTGGGAGGATTGGCCCGAAATTGAGGATGAGATGGAGATATAGGAGGGGGTGGAATGTTTCGTTGCCGTCCATAAAAGCCATCGGATTCATGCGATTCAAGACAAAAATATGATGTGGTATGGTATGCTTCTGGATTTGATTCTTGATTACAGGGTTATTTTCCCGGCCTCCTGTCCACGTATCATGGGTATCATGGGTAACTGCATAACCCCCAGATGACGCCTTGATAAACATTTGTATTTCGGATGCTGAAGGCGCTCTTCCCCGGTTCTTTGCTCTCGCATCCGGGCATACGAATTGGATTGCTGTCAGAAGTAAGGATGTTTAGGAAGATATACTCATGAGAATACACTGCTCATTGCAGACGGGGTGATTGCCCAGGTGCGCTGACCGTAGGAGCCGTACTCAAGGAGTTTTTGCTGATGAGTACATGTCGCGATATCATACCCGGACACCCTGGTTTCATGGGCTCTTGTTAGGTATCACGGTTTGAAAGTATTAACAGCACTCAATGTTATCTATTGCTTTCAGTAACTCTGCACTTCCCTGGGTGTTGGGAAGCATCGCTTGACAAACGGTATCATGATCAGCTGATACCAAGACCCGATACACAATTTTGGCCCCTGCCCAGGTGAGGCACAATACTTGGCCTCTTGGTGTTGCAGATATCGACCCTGCAGAAAGGCACGCCAATGAACTAATAACATGGGGGCCGAATCAAGCCCCGCCTAATGCACCAGTCCGGAGGCAGCCCTAGGTCCCAAGATCTTGTCAAGGGAAATCCGATACTACGCTTCTACTTGGCTGACATCAAGGCAAGGGTTCAAATAGCTTTCCACATGGGCTTGGGTGTGGTAAATTCAGGGTCTTGCGTCGCGATGAAACTTGGCTGACATCATTTTTGATATGATGAGCTGAATGCCCAGTCAACTAAGGAACATGAATATCGTCCATCAAATCATCAGCATTGTGCACTGAGTACAAGGCCTTGGCTGTGTCCATCACTCGTTCTCTCTAGCTAGACATGGAAACACGCGTCACGGCAACCAAACATGCACTGGAGAACCTTCGCTATCCTGTATCCAGACGCAGAGCAGAGAAGGGTATAAAAGCAGACAAATTCCCTTCTCAATCAACTATCCATCCATCCTCTGCATCGATCTCAAGCGTTCCTTATCCGACCACATAAGGACCCGACACAACCAGTCAAAATGAAAACTACGATCCTCACCGGCACCCTCCTTGCGCTCACCTCCAAGGCCCTCGCCGGCCACCTTTGCCTTTCCAGCGCCTGCACCCTCGCACCCCCCGACCAAGGCCCCGCGTGCGGCTGGTGGCAGATGTGGGCGCCCGGCAACGACGTCTGCGGCTCCGGGAGCAAGGAGATGAAGTACTTCCCGTCCATCCCCTTTCTATTCCCAACTAACAAAATTCAGCCCACCCAACCCCCTCTCGCTCGAAGAATGGCTCACACAAACCCCGCAAATCCTCAACGACATCTGCGGCGAGATGGTCGCGCTCAGCTGGGGCGACGGCGCGCCGATCCTCGATATCGTTGATGTCGAGGGCGGGATGTCCTGGAGCATTCAGGCAGAGGATATTGAGAACCAAGACACGTTTGTCTGCGACTATAGTGGCACGGACTGTGGGAATGCGGGGCCGATCTTTGGGAAGTGGTATTGGCCTGATTTGCCCATTTGCTGAGCTGCATTGGGCACTGGAATTGTCGAGGTTTGCTGAGGGGCCTGGAGTGGGAACCCCTCGGGAGGAGGAGGATTGTTAGATTGTCTACGGGGGTGGAACTGTGAAGCTGAAGGAGGGTTTACGTGTTGATGTTGATGATCAGTGTTGCCTGGTGTTGAAGTCTTAGTTGTTATGTATATGGGATGTTTTGCTGCAGATGCGTCCTTGAATGTTAAGGTACTTTGGTATTGGTTTCTTCGTTGTGACTCAATAGCCCCTTGCTCAATTACCATGGTAGATGTGATGATACCGAACGCCAGTGGTAGAAGCATGCAGTAATCGGCATACGCAGGTCAAATTGACTACTATACCTTAGTCGGTATAGACTACAGGCGCTGCAAACGGTAAATCTCAAGCAATAAACCCATTTTTGATTTTGATATCTTATAAATAGTTGTAAAAAGCACTGTAAAGGAGTGACAAACACAAGCACGTCAGGAGGAACAACAGAAGCTTCAAGGCTACCCCAAGACCAACCTAGCAGAAGTCCAGACCGGTTGCGTACGCCAGAATATGGTAGGAAGAGCCTACCTACGAGGACGACGCCTAAGGACAGGCCGCTGCTCAATGTCCTCCTCCTTCTCGTCGCTCTCCCCCTCCTCCTCATAAAGCATATTCTCAAAGAACTCCAAGCGGAGGAACTGAATGTGGCCAGACAAGTCCTCAAACGAGGTATGCTTCCAGCCTTGGTTCAAGTAATTGCCCAGTCCCCTAAGCATATCCTCGACGTCGCGGTCCGTGGGGATCATAGACTCAGGCGCATCAACCATCATAGAGAGATGGGTGCCGGGGTCGCCGTACCTGTTCTGGATCGGAGTCGCATTGAAGTGGATGGGGACTTTGTTAACGCCGTACTCGCGCTTGAACCAGGCTCCGATGGATTTGGAGACCTTTTTCGTGAACTCCTCGTCGATTGCGGCGACTTCGTCGGGGATGACGTGCGTGAGGACGAAGGGGAAGACTTCCATGCGTGGGAAGATCACGTCTTGGGTTAGTTGAGGCGGAAAGTCTGGGCCCAGGTTCTTCTTGTGGAAGAGGATTTGCTGGTACATGTCTTGGCACTGGCCGCACACGTTGGTTGGGGAGCTACACTGGCGAGGCATTTTGGTGGTTGGGTTTGTTGAGAGAAAGTTGGCTTGGACCTGGAAGAGGTGAGAAGAGTTGGAGTTGTGCTGGAGGCTTTTGCTAACTTGAGTGAGGATCGAGTTGCTGTTGCTGTTGCTGATGATGGTGTTGAGGTGGGATTCCAGGCCACTTATATGTCGATCTTCACACAAAGCACTTTGTCTGCACGTGTTACAATGGCTTTATTATCCTTTATTCACGTGGCTGGTGGTATTGCATGATCCTAATTGACCGTCGAATCAAGGACTTTGTTTCCGGCTATAACGGTAGCTTTATGGTACTTCTTTCGCGTGGTTACTCGCTTTGTATAATGTTGATTGACATACCAACAAAGCACCTTGTTCGCACAGCCTTTGCAGAATCAAAAAGTCTTTGTATAGTCCTTGTTGATATCAAGAGTGCATGACTTTGAATTTTGCAATGACCGCTCAGTCTGAACGAAATGTTCCATTATACTGATGGTTGGTGGTCATTTGGTCGGCAGTATAACCGTCAGGTTCATAGACTTGCAAGACAACAAGTCTTGTTTATTGCAGGCGGCCAGCTATCCATTTCAAAGACGTTAATGGTGTATGCTTTTCCATCGCACGTTGAACGGTCCTTTCATTTGCGACACGGCCTAGATGCGTGCCTTTGTAAAGGCCTACAACGCTTCTCCTCGACGGTGTGTGAGGTCCGGGGGGGTTGTTGCCATGCAATTTGTCTCCAGGTACTACAAAGCCGTGGGACCAGTCCACTTGTATCATGTTGGTCACTAGAGGGCTATCGGATTGCCCATGTCCCAAGACTCGAGGTATCCAAGGACCAGGGGCGTCTGGAGAGCCAGCCGGTATTTCTAGGAACTGGAGGAACCATAGGCAGTATGCAGAACGAATAAGCTCCTGGATACTGGGCCTGTATAGCAACTCATAGGTCACTGTTTACTATCGCAAAGATACGACTGGAAACATTGCGAGATAGATGCGTATGTTCCGTTGTCGCCCTAGTAGGGTGACCCGGGTGAGGTGATGGAGTGTATATGAATGAAGGGTGTGTAGCCAACTAGTTGAGTACCAGACTCTGAAATGAGGTGCTTTTCGATATAGAACCATTTGAGTCCTTATCCATGGTCTTCATGACCTAACCAGCGAACTGCTCAAACCAGCCGCGTCATTTATGAGCGTCTAGGCCATCTTTCTGGAATACCACCCAGGTAAAGTGCACTATACAAGGTCACTGAGATTTGGTACCATAGTAGTACCGGATATATAGTGACCAGGGCTAGCAACGATACATGGTCACTGGAGTAGGCTAAGCGTCATACATATCCTATAGTTACTTATATAGAGGAGTTGTGCAGGTAGAGAGGGTAGATACCTTGACAACTTAGTAGTATATCATTACTCGAAGCGAAAAACCTAACACAGAAAGAAATACATTTTTCTATTATATGCTGCGCATGATGGATGCAGCCGAGACCGAATTTGGCGCGATAAAACTAAAATATAAAAAAAATATGTAAAAAGTCCCTATTCCACATGGATGGGCTCCAGTAGGTATGGTATGCTCTGGAAGCCCGCC
Organism: Aspergillus multicolor; assembly: GCF_047715735.1. NCBI lineage: Eukaryota > Fungi > Ascomycota > Eurotiomycetes > Eurotiales > Aspergillaceae > Aspergillus > Aspergillus multicolor. The sequence goes on from NW_027395958.1 coordinate 723,840, forward strand.
TATCAAAATCCCGTCGCAGCCCATCTAACCCAAGTAGCAACCCTGCATACGCATATCCGCGATCTCAAAGTCCCTCGGATCCACAAAGTTGGCATGGATATTAAGCAACTCCGCAAAGAACCTCAAGCACGCAGACGCAATGCAGCTGTGGTTATCCACGTCGTCAGGAGAGGTATAGCTATACGCCCACCCCTCCTCAAACCCGGTAGCCTCGAGCTCAAACATCTCGCGGATATCTTTGTCGTCGACACGCAGTGGCCGAGACGGGTCGATTAGGATACAGACATGCGTCTCCCAGACGTTATTCTTCTCCTGATTTTCACGCGGGACCACCTTGATGAAGACGCGCATGCCGTGTACGCGGTGGGTTTCCAGGAACCAGGTCTTGATACTGTAAGTCATGGACGCCACTTCCTCGTCATCCAATTTGACGGTTGAAGGGAGCACTTGCGTTAGGAAGATCGGGTAGACGCCAGATCTGGGAAACACATCCGCGTCCGTCAGCTCGTTGGGCCGGTGGATGTGCCTTTGAATGGCCTCGTACTGCGTGGTGCAGGCTTTGCAGATGTTCGCGCGGGAGCTGCAGGGGCGAGGTATTTTAGTGGTCTGTTGGGAAGATGGTTGGCGGAAATGGGTTTTGGGAGACAGGTTGGATATGAAGCTTGACAAGGGGGTTGGAGTTGCTGTTGATGATGGCTGCTAGCCGAGTATATGGCGTCTTAAATAGAACGCCATATGAGGGCCTTTGTTCATTCTGGACAAAGACATTGTAAAGAGCTTGGGCGTTGCCCTGACATTGGGACAATGCCATATATTTAATTCTTAGGATATTGGAACCGTCATAAATAGACTATCCCATTGCTGCTTCTTGCTTTGATGAAAGGAGCACAGCCATTGAGAAAAAGAATTACCATATTGTACACCTCTTGATATAGCCCATTGTCCATTACAAGGCGGGTCTCAATAATGAGCGACCCAGTTGTTGGCCTGGAAGTAATCTGTTAGAATCTTATCACTAGGGAAGGTTATACGAGTGGTAAGCGGACATTCTAAAGTAAAGGACATTTATAAAGTTGTATTGCCCTTTACCTTCACTACCCTTCGCCCAGTTGCTCACCTATAGGCGACGGTCCGACCCAGTTTCGAGGCTTGTGGAACGTAGGAAGCGAGTTTCAGGCCTACGGGCCATTGCCATAGATGATAGTATAACTAGAAGTATGTCGCATTTCAAGCTGTAAAGTAGGTTTCTTAGGAAATGGTCGAAGAGTGCGGTGGCCATCCCCGCAGAATTCTTTGTTCCGGCGCCTGAAGGTCCCGGCCCGCTTCTGCCTCAAGGCATCGATAATCCCCGTTATAACTCAGGCACCAACTGTCTTTAGCCTCAGGCATTGGGCACTGCGGCTCCAGGCACCGGTCAGTGCCTGCAGTTCCGCGTCACTCGAGCTCGAAAGGCGCTTGACGTTCGAAGTGCACCCGGTATAGGTTGGAAAGAGGGTGACAGTACTTGCATATCTGATTGGACCTGATGGATTACTCTTACCGACTCGAGCCCGTAGAGGATGGTGGCTGGGGCTTTGGTGCTGGGGGGCTTCCTCCGGAACCCCCGTCTACAAGATTGGGAATCTTTCTTACTACTGTTACGGCGGACATGATGTGCAACCATAGAACCCGGCGCAATGGTGGTGTCGAAGCATATGGTACTCCGTACTCCTCGCCCCACTGTAATTAGCCCTTACGGTAGTCAGCACGTCGGTATAAGCCTTCCGACATCGCCTCAAATAGTTGCAATCTTCAAGCCTTCATCATCGAGAGGCGGGAACTGCGAGGTTTGGGGCCAATCATGGCCTCTTGATAACTATTAACGCAAGCTCGGGCTGCATTTTCCCATTCATGCGTATGGCAGGTAGCAGAAACAGCAATTTTTTTGTCTTATTCATCGAACGCAATAACATGTAAATCAAGATAAACAAATGGGTTGAAATGAGCCTCGCCCAAGAAACCAGCGTCATCAGACGATAAGACCCGCGACGTCGACTGGGTCAATCCTACCATCAGGGTAGTCCACGAGATACTTCAAACGCCCAGCCGAGCGGCAGTCGTACTCGCCGTTCTGGTACGCCTTCTGGATTTTCTCCTCCTCCTCAAGATCAGCATTCTTTGAAGACAGCGTCCACCCCCCAGCAAACTTTGCCGCCTCCCCCGTGAACACACTGCGCAGGTCGTCTTCGGTACGGGTCAGCGGCCGGGGCGCATTGATCATGATGTTCACAAACAGTTTGGCTTTCTCACCCAAACGCAGACCTGTGCGATGACGTGACCTGATTAGAAGACACACCTCGGGGATACCGTGTTTTTCCTTGAACCAGGCCTTAATATTCTCGTCAACATTTCTAAATGCACTCTTACCATAAGTCGTGCCGACCTCGAGGGGAAACGCCTTTGACAAGTAGATTGTGTGGACACCTGAGGGAGGGATAACCCTTTGGATGAACCCAGGGTGAGCAGAATGGTACCCCCTGAGGTGACTGTAGTGCTTACTGCACATCTTGCAGAGTGTCTCGAGGGTGGTGCCACAGGTAGGAGGCATTTTTGCAGTTGGCTGAGGAAATATGGTATTGTTAATGATGGTAAGACTGGTTTGCTGATGTGACTCTGGTTGAGATGCTGCTGCTGCTGATGCTGATGATGAGAACAGGTCAGTATTTCTCGCTGCTTGAATAAACACCCGATATAAAGCGTTTTGTTCCTAGCTGACACAATGAACTCGAAGGACTTGGTCTGCGTGATAAAGGGCTTTGGGTGTCCCCATCTCTTGTATCCCAATCAGGCTTCCAACCTGAAACAGTAAGAATAAACTGTTTATCTGCCCTTCGAGGCTTTCAGTTCACCCCATGGGGAAAGGACAGGTGGGTTGCATTAGAAGGGTCACATGGACTAGAGCAAAATTGCTCTTTATGCAGATTTCCAAAAGAGGATACAGTCAATGAGCGGTTCGACTCCCTGCTACAAGAGGCCTTATCTGAGGCTGGAGGTAACAAGGAGGGGCTTGATCCTTGTCTAGTCTACAGAGGCTACTTTGCTAGAGCTGGAACCAAAGGTAACTGTTGTCGAAAGATTGATTGGGTATAATAACATGTCCAGACCATTCTAAACAGCGTTGAGAATATGAAGAGCTGTGTTATAATAACTTGTACCTTTCAATACCCATTAATGAAGAGCTATGAAGTATGAATTTATGAAGAAAAGCCTGTAACGTGGAACCAGGCCGGCCATCTAAAAGAACTACCAAGCTAACCAAAACTGATGAATACATAATTTGTAAGTCGCCGAGATAGTTTTTAATCAATTTTCAACTTGGTAAACAGGGTAATGACAGCTTATTGGAAACAACAAAGCAACAACAAAATTTGCGAAGATCTAATTCTGGAGACCACAACCAAACGGGTTTGCACTTTGTTACCCTCACTCCAGAAGTCAGGGCTTCCGATTATCCAGTCGAGTGGTATCTAGAAGACTGGCTAGAAGTTTATTTCGTGTTCCATGGAAAGAAGTTCCGCCCAGAAGTTCAGACGCCCAGCGGCGATGCAATTATACTTGCCCTCGACGTCAGGGTTCATCGAAGACACCGTTCACCCCGCAGCATACTTGGCGACCGATCCGGAAAACATGGTGGGCAAGTCGTCCTGAGTAACTGGTGTTGGCCACGCGAAATCAAGCATAAGAACAGCGCTACATTGAAATTCATCGTCCTCGTCCTGACCAATGACTATCTTAAGATAGTTTATGTCACGGGTACTGCACCGTGTTGGCTTAGCCAGCTGCCCAAACTTTCGAAGATGATCTTGTAGTCAGAGGGCTGAAGCATGGTCTCGACGGGAAATACTTGCGAGAGGTAGACCGAGTGGACACCTGAGGCAGGGAAAGGAGGTCATTGGTCATTCCATCCTTCTCGCGATTTGGGTGGTTGCAAATGAAATCATAGTGCCCCTTGCACCATTCGCACAGGTTGGTAGGGGAATAACATGTTTGTGACATTGCGACTGGTTGATGGGAGGGTATGGTGGTCGTAACAATGGTGTGACTGCTTCGGTTACTTGACTATTAGTTGGAGGTGCTAATGCCGTCGCTAATACAAATAATAATGATGGGAGTAAGTCGGGATTTCTCACCGTTAAAATACATAGTCCATATAGAGCGTCTGTCTACATGGCCAACAAAGAAGTCTTGAAGGGCTTAGTCTTGGTAACAAAGGCCTTTCGATGTCTATACCTTCCATTACTTGAGAGAACCCTTCAACTGTCGATTAATTTAGAGTCATAAGGCGCACTTTCCTCCTTCTTTCAGCTTGAAAAGGGCGAATTACTTGCAGTAAGGAGACAGAATCACATGCATTTGGAACAGTGTCTCTCCCTGCCAATTCACATCCAAAATCATGGCAATGCCCATTTTAAGACGCTGGCCTAAAACCTATTGTTTCAAAGACAAAAACTGACATCGCAGAATGGATCTTCATGAAAGGGCCACTTGACCAATGCCGAAAGCAACACCTCAATCATAGCGAAAGGGTTCTTTTGTCATTGACTGGCCTCACAACTTTGCTTTGTGCCGGTTGAGATGGGGTTGACCAGTTGAAGGACTCGTCCACAGCCAACTCCTGCCACACTTCAATGAGACGATCGTCACCTGCATGCCTCAGTTCACTAGGAATATGCCGGGAGACTACCGCAAAGTTGACCGATAGGAACATGGTGAATTTATCCTGTTTTTAAATAACATGTTCCAAATTTCATCACTCTACCGTTCGTGGCATTGATTGGCAAGCGCTCGCCAATTGCTGGAGAACTAGTTAAGAACTACCAGTTCCAACTGGTCGGCAACTAGTCCCTGCGGACGGGAAGGCCCGGTCGCGCCCGTGGACCCTGCATGCGCTAGTTTTGGCTTTTATACCAGCAACATCAACCTCTATCAGAGACCAACAGGTATATCCTATGTAGACACAAGGCTTGAGGCTGCAATCAAACCTCATGCTGTGGGACCTGCCTCGGAGGTGGATGGGCGCAGTGCGCGCTCTTTTAGGCCTAGCGTCAATGAAAATTGTAACACAAGGGCTCTCTGCCAGATCTTCCCCGTACCAACTCCATGACCGCTCTTTTCTCATCCATCCCATCATCAGCCTGAATCCATCTCAACCAAGCGCACTATACTTCCGTTGAGATCGACATCATGCCAGCCCTCACCTCACACTCTCTCGAACCCCTCATCTCAATTATCACCCTCCTCTCTCCACCCGATTTCCTCGCCTCCACTTGCCGAACCCTGCACTCCGCCTTCAAAGTCCCCAAGCCCTCCTTCGTGACTTCCCAATTTCAAACAAAATACCCAATAGCCCTACACCCCCTAACCTGCGGCGAAACAATCCTGCACCTCCTGAACCTCTCTCGAAACGCCCCCTGGGATCCGTCGTCCCTCGAACGCGTCCTCGAACCGCGTGGCCGCTCTCCACGAAGCTCTCGCTAGAGGAGGCCCTTATGCCAGCCGTTGCTGCGGTTGCAAGACGCCATCTTGCAAACAACGAGCGGGATAAAGCAATAACCCTGCTAAAACGCGTATACAAGCACGATGCCCAATTCATCCCGTCAGCGCCGCTCAATCTCCACCCGAGGCACCAAGCTAAATATTATATTTAGTTAGGACACCGCCACCAATGCCTACCATTAATCTGATATAAATATTAGGAAAAATATGCAGCATGTCTCTTATAATAGCTATTACACATATTATACCATAGCCGCCCTTGGGTAAAATAATAATAATAACTTTATATTTATTAATCTACCTAAGAATATAAATGATATTTTTAGTCTTAAAAGCATTAGCCAACTTATCTAAGTGCTTCTCATCAAGATATAATTATGCGGCAACCTATTCGCATGGTAGAGCTCAAATCTAGCCGACTGTATGGTTGCTTGAACCAGGCATTTTGACTTTTTGTCTTCCGCTGGGAGTATGCTTGTATTAAGCTATTTCTAGGTCAAGACTTGACCACTCCAGTCTTTCCACCTCTTTCGTTCTTCACTGTTTTGTTTTTTTTCATTGAAACTGGCCTTTGAACATTCCTGCCGCCGCTCAACCTCTTTCCTGCCTCTCTCGTGGTTACAAATCAATCCGGTCGCTGCTTGCCTCAAGCAACAGTTCTAAGCTCCTTGATCGAGCACCTAAGCCACAGACCATGCAGCGATTAGAAGAAAATGCCAAGTCTCAGAAAACGCACTCATCGGCCCTCGCCTAGGAATGTACTTTACTATCCCGCTACGCCGCCATATCGACGGCGCCACTACTCTCTGTTTGGAAAGCCATGGACAAGCCAAGGAGAGGATCGCTTACCCCAAGAAACTGGGTTGAGCGGGACAGGCGGAACTCCGTTGATTCGGCGGAGCACATACCACCCTCTGAGCTCGATGATATTGCACAGGCAGCACTGCAACAGCAAATAGCCGTCCTTGCACTGTCACATGTTCCAGAGACCTCTATCACGGGGCGCAGCAGGCTGGATAGTTGAGCACCAATTAGCCACGTTTCGGGCGAACAAGGACTCCACAAAACGTGGTCGACGGCGACGACAGGGACAACGGCCAGCGGACTTATAAATAAAGATTTTACGCTATTAGACATACTCGCCCAATGCACTCACTCATCCCCATCTGCACAGTCTAGTCGTGGTCTGAACATGAGAGACTAGCACGACTGGGAGGGGAGTGAGGGGCGAGGACAGAGGCGCAGGGCGGTGGCCGGAAAAGACGGAAAGTAGAACAGGCAGCAGATGTAACGCGCAATCAGCCATGGTTGGCGCCTGTTAAGAGGTTTGAATGTCAAACTCATTCTTGGATACAGAAAGTTGGAGAGGTAGTTACCGTTGAAGGCCGATAAGCAATTCAACCAATGAGTACAATGAGATACCTCGAGGCTCAATAACCCATGCACAAATGACGAAGTGGATGTCGGGGTAGCGAGTGGCGGAGTGAACAGCGGACATAGTGTACTTTTGCGGGTAAAACCCGCCCCCCACCCCAAGGGCCACAAAGGCGTCAGTGCCACCAATCTGAGCATTGATATTTTGCGGCCATCTGAGCATGGCCCCAGCGTCGAATGAACCACCGTATAAATGACGGTCACTCTGCCTCACGAGGCAGATGCAGTCAGGTCGTGTACTCGACAGCCGTAAATGCGGTCTTGGTGTCGTTGGTCAGGCTCTCGGTTGTGGCAGTCGAAGATTGGCCCTTCAAGACCGGGAGCCTCACTTTTTTCGCAGGGCGCGGTCAGGCGAAGCGGGGTAGTTCTACTTGCCTTTTTTTTCTCTCTGGTGGCCGACCGATTACTTCGTTCCTCGCCTTTTCACTTTACTCTTTGCTTGATGTATTTTTCATGGGTTTTTTGAAGCTCTCTGTCGACCTTTACAGCTCTGTCCCGGGTCTCATGCTGTAAATGAATTAGCCATGTATAGCTGGCGAGCAGCACGTCTGCCCGCATGTGGCAGCTAACGACATAATCAATTTATATCTGCCCATCACTGCAGTGAGGAGCAAGGCTCAATCCTGCCAAGTTAATCGACCTGCTCTTGTCTCATTTCTCCCCCCGCCCCAACAAAGGCCACCATCTCAGCCCGGTTGAGACGAGCATAAATTCCCACCAGCGCCTCCATGCCCTCGAGCTTTACGATCCGTTCCCGGACCCTCACTCGCGCTGTTATGCTTCATTGTTTTGTCATGTAAGTCAAGTCAATACGGAACGTGACATTATGGCGGAAGCTCTGGGAATAGCAGGCATTGCCTACCCAATCGTCAAGGACCTTGTAACACTTGCCCAGAAGATGAAACGCGCTTACAAGAAAATGCGCCATGCGAAGGCCGATGTCAAAGAAATCATGAAGAGAACCGAGACCGTTGCGTTGACATATAATTTCTACCGGGACACAATGGACAAGGCGAAGCAGATTCCAGAACTGGAACCGATGTTTAAGAAGCACCGCAAACTGATGAGGAGGATTACGACAGAATCAACACGGCTCATTGACACGCTGGAGGACTTTGTTCAGTTCTTCTGGTTCGACCTCCATGACAGCCCTGTTGCGCTTATTGAAAGGTGGATTGCCCGACTCGACTGGTATAGGCAGAGCAGCAGAGTTATTCCGCCGCTGTTCCATCAACTCGGGGTATTTGAAGGGTCGATGAGGACAGTTGCGACGCTTATTGGTGTCCAGATGGCACAGCAAACGTGCTTGAAAGCTCGATCAAATCTCAGCCTCGCCCAACTGTAAGGCTCCACTTCCTTTCCCTTCGCCTGTGCCATAGCCATCATTAACAAAACACTTCATAGACAGTCGCTCATGGCATTGCTCAGAGTCGATTTTGACAAACTCCAGAAAGCCCAACAGGCGCAGCAGCAGTTCTTTGAACAACAAAAAACAGCTCCACATAATCACAATCTTGACCGAAATCATTTTGGGGAGAAGGTTATACGCAGCTTGAAAAAGGAGATATCCCGCGTGCCAAACAATCGGCCCCCAGATAGCCCATCCTCCATGGACTCCACACCGCCCCCTTCATCTCCTACTCCAGACCACCCGTCACGGCTTACTACACCGTCCTCTCCCCCGAGCCATGGGAGTGGAGATGCAATATTCCCGACAGAAGTGGTAGATTTAGGAGAGGACGAGGAGGCGCCTTCCGAACAAAAGACCTCCTCCGACCCTGTGAGCGCCCCCCATCCATGGCAGAGAGCCTCGTCTCACCCATCATCCCCTAAATCACCCAATCTCCCTTCCCCCCCCTGCGGCTCGGGAACCGGATCCGAGGATGAATCATGCTCTAACAAGAAAGACTATAACGAAGTTGAGGAGCAACCGCTTGAGGGCTTATACATGGCCTTAGCACCCTTTGGGCCTCCGCGCCTCTGCTCCCAACCAAAACCGGCGCGAGCTTCCAGTGACCATCTCAACCCTCCTGGCAGCGTGGAGGATCGAACGGACACCATTCCCTCCCACATCGCTGGACATCCATGGGACAAGAATATCGGGTCGGATCCCAGGCTAAGGCGACGAAATGGAAGCACCATATCAGTTTACGGTAATGAAGGTGAGGTGACCCCGACGCATAAGACCGGATCGGCTGGTCTACCACCAGGTGGCGTGCGCGAGATAGCCCGCAGGAGGCGTGACTAGTCCGCTTTTTTCTATTTACACTTATGCACAATAGTCCGCGCAATCAACGACTAGCGGATCACCCACCTTCGCGTGTCAAGGCTTGTCCGAGGTTGTCATGTTACTGGCTTTAACTCACCCCATCTTGCGGCTTGCTGCGGTTATTCTCCGCTTAATGCAAGCCCAAACTACTACATCGATGATAGCTCCATAGTCCACAATGAAAATGGATGGTTTCGATAGCGGGGTAGGTGTTTTGTAGTGGCTTTGCATTTCGAGGCGTGCTAATATGACTATTAGCGACCTATAGCAACTAAACCATGGAGTTTCTTGACGAAGTTGGAGTTGATAAGTGTTGTCAACATGAGATAAGACTGGCGTTGAGGGCGTTTGTGTATCTGCTGAGGCATAAAGAACGGCATGGACAAAGCGTAAGCTTCATTATGCCTGTGAACCCTCTCGAGTTCTTCTACTACTTAATCTCACCTTGTTTGGCAGAGCGACCGAGCCCATGCTTGTAAGCTTCTCTGTCTGGCAGAGCACTTGAAGATGGCCATCAATAGGAGAGTATATAAGGAGAAAGAATGCAAGATGCATACTACCAAAAAGCAGGTATTCCAGATGAGGAAGCCTGTTGGTGATAATGTGTATATTGAGGGCACATATCAAGGGCGAAGCCGGATTTCATGGACCTTCTGGGTATGGTTTCTGAAGTGTGTCACGCTCGGAGGGACAAAGTGAACCTTTCTCATTCCACATAATTCGCAAGGGTTTATGCCGTCGTCGAACGCTGCGAGTTCGAGTTTGTGCATGTTCTCCACATGATCCCACAGCTTATTGCGTTTGCTCTTTTTCTTCTCACGGTTTATAGGAGGTAAGCTTCGGTCTAATAAATAAAACAGGCATTGTAAAGGATAATATTTCTCTGCAATGCTTGCTGGAGCGGTTTCCCTCGTTATTATTTCCAACTCCGGCTGGGAACTTACAGCGCTTGCTTGCTTCCCACGGCGGGGGCTCTCTTTCCGGCGCTGCCACTGAACCATGAGGCAGATAAAATATAATTAACAAAGATGGGCTTCCTTGTCTGTCCGCGGCGCCGGTAAGTAGCAGAGCAACTACACTATCTTTTCTTGCTTTAGGATAAAGTAGTGATTTAGCTGCATGTTTTATTATTCACTTTTCTTACCGCAGGGCTGAGCTTCATATTACCGATTAAAGATTTTAGTATCAGTATTTCGGAAATATCATTTCCGGTTCTTTTCCAGGGCTGATTCGCGGAGCTTCGTGAGAGTTTAATTTAACTTAGCATCTGCTTCATTTTTTTACTAACCAATCTTTATGACTTCTTTGCAGACCTTTTTGGCCTCGGTGTCTTCTTCCTCGTTCAGACTCAACCCGAGTTCATCATCTTAAGCCTCTTTGACGGTAAATCCAAGTTAATGGTTCTTTAAAGTCAGCTGCTGGCATCGTGCGCGCAGCCGTCGGACTTTGGGATGATTGCTGATTTTGCGTGACTGCTCTTCGGTCAGGCGAATCGGGGCCGTATTATCTGCCACTAGAGTGGCTGTCCGCATTTCCCTCTGCACCACCTCGTTGGACGCCCGTCTGTGAAAAGCAGCCGCCGTATTAAAATCAACCTTTTTATTTAGATATTATTCAACTGCGTTAGCCTCATGGTCAGCAACCTAATCACGAACCAAGGCCGGGGCCTGATTTGTTCCAGTGGGTTAGCAGAAGACCTGTCCTTACAAAGATCTCAAAGCCATACTATTAAATGCGTTAATAGCGCCGCGGCGGACCTCTTTCTAGGTTAGGTTCCCCTCTTGACCCGTTTTCCTTCTGATCTTTTGATATAGCGTGCCCAAGTTCTCGCTCTGAGTGCCAGTTGAACAGACGTGCGATAGCCCTGGTCAGTGCGTTCGGGCTCGCGAAATATGGGGAGGTCCAACTTGTCTCGCTTGGTCTTCAGGCGGATGCCTCTTTGATGACTGGGGAGTGGCACTGTATAGATGTCCGCCACATCCCTGATCGTAGCCACAAATATATTCTTGTCTGTTCCCGGTGCTAAGAGCTGCGAAAGTAGGTCAAACAAAAGGTTGTCCTCGTGCTCAATAGCAAACCTCTTTCTGCTGCCAAGTCAATAGTATTCAAACAAGATATCTAAGACGGGCTCTTTAGCTCATATTCGCGGCTTTCGATCTTGTCCTTTGGTGTGAAGCAGTGTCACAATCGCAGTTAGCAGATTACGGCGCCCACGTACAGGATTGCGAATAATGTAGGGCTCAACATGTCTCCACAGGATAGTGCCAGTTTCCTCATTACCAGCAAGATAGCCATCATCCGTCACGGTGGAGCCGTCCGAAGTGTAGCCATTGTTATCCTCGTGATTCAGGTCAAAGTCGTCGTCGTCTATCTCAGATGTTAATTCTTCTATCTCACCCAGGCCACTACTGATGCCTGTGTCGTAGCCTGAATCGCTTGAAAATCCGTCGCTCAAGCTGTCGCCTGAATTCAGATCGTGCTCCTCCTCGGTCGTTAGCTCTTCCCCTGGCGCTCCAAACGGGCCATCAGGTCGCGGGTTTACCGCATGTCTTGTATTGAATAGCGAGACTCCCCGACAGGCTGAGATGCTTGATAGATTCCAATCAACCAGCGGATAGAGTCGCTGCTTCTCATCCGCAAACACCGAGTCGCAATGGACAAGGTGTGTGACCTGAAACTCCAGAAAATCAATGAAATCTGCAGTAGGTTTTAGTAATGGAAGCTTCCGCAAGCCCATTTCCTTGCTGACCTGATTCTTGTACTACCACCCTAAGTTAGAAACCGGGACAAAAATCAGGAGAGCAGAACCATGTACATTAAGGCAGTCTCGGCGCATGTTAGCATCCATGTCTTTACCATTCTTTAGGTAATAAAAAGTTAAAATATATATACTTATTTTTTATAACTTATATAAGGGCTTTTTGATAATTTTATATAAAAAAAATTTTTAAAATTAAAGTCAAAAAGTAGGAACCCTTGATATTTCAATGATTCAATAATTGAATAAAATACCTTAAAGTTACTAGCTTTTAGAAAATTTATTTATAAAAATAAGTTTTAAAAAGGTTTTATTTTCTAAGCATTTTAACCTAAAAAAGGGCTACATTATTTATGCCTCAAAATAAATAACTAGCTTACTAGCTACCTATAAACTTAAGCCTTTTTTTTAAAATAAACTTCCAAAAATTAAAGCCCTAAAAATAAATAACTATCCTTAGGGTTAATCCACTTTAGCAGCGTATTTAAAAAGCTTAAAGCTATATACTTAAGTTTTAAGACCTTAGTTATGAGTCAAAAAGCTTTTTAAACTTATTTTATATATATTTTATCCAAATTAAATCTATTTTTTAAGTACTTGTATATTTTGTATATTAACCTATTATATACCTTGCCTAGGCATACTAGTAAGTAATAATAACTCTTTATATATAAAATAATAATAAAGCAGCCCAGTTATAACCTATGCGCACTTTTTAATTATATAATAATAATAATTATTATAGTATGCCTGGCTATTAAACTTGCACATACCTTATTTCATAAGGTCTTGTAAAATTCCATGACGCCCTGGGAGCTATAAATTCCTGGCGACCTGGCAAGGTACCCCCCATTACAATCTACTGGTAATATACCAGCTTAGGCATAAGGAATCCCGTACCCAGTGCCCCTTTCTGCTCCTACAGATGAATAACCTTAAGTTACACTCTTAACATAAGTCTGAGTGTCTGTTCTACAACTCGTTCACACTATGTACAATGCTCTTTCTTTCGTATCGTCGCAGAGGGCCTCGTGGAGATCCATTAAGTCGCAGGCACCCACCTCCTGATGCCTGTATCCGTCTTTACCATCGGCGGCTTTATTCGAAATTATTCATAAGCTGTTGAATTATCCTTTGATGCGATAATGCTGCGTACAAGAAATGTAAAAACCTTCATATCCTTTCATTGTTAGAACACACTACCAATAAAGCTTAGCTTCATTGGGCCTGCAAGAGTACTCAAAGGGAGGCAAATTCGGCAGACCTCGATCAGGATTGTTGGAAGCCTCGTCCCATCTGAATGAAGGCTCAAATACGAAACACTCTATCTTTGAAATCCAGGAAGACAATGGGGTGATCAAGATAAATACCCCGAATCTCCTAACCCGGCTCAATCGAATTCATACACCAGCGTCCCAGAAGGCCAAAACAATCTGCTCCAACAAATCTCATCAAAACCCCAATTCCGCATATATCCAAGTTAACAATGAGGTCGTTAAGATAAATACCCCGAGTCGACCCCTTGAATTAGATCTATCCATCCACCAGCATTCCAGAGAGACAAGAGACTCTGTTCCCAGGACAAGTTCATCAGATTCCCGATCTCGACATCAACTCCAAATTCAACTACCTACCTACCTACCTACCTACCTACCTACCTACAGCGTGCTAACCAGCCCACCCACTTTAAGCAAAATGGAAGGCCAGATAGGTTTTGACTACCCCGACGTCATCCGCTGGTTCTCGTACTCCAGAGCGGGTCCGACGCATCCACGACGCCGCAGAAGCAAACCAGGGCTGCACCCTCTTGCAAACCGAGACAGCGGGGATCGCCGTGTATTTCAAAGGCATGGCCGCAGGGGTATGTGTCTCTTCCCCTCACTTGCCTTTTAGCTAAGCCGAAGCTTAAGCTCTAATTATGAGTGTCTGAGTCCTGCTGAGCCCAAGCTAACATGATGTCTACAACAGCGCCGACCTGGGCTCCAGATCCCGTCAATAATGAGACTGTTGCTGCTGTCTTGCGGAACCTTGTGGCTGCGACGAACTCGGGCCAGGGTTGCGACCTAACAGGTGAGCAGACTACTGCATCCTCGGCTGATTTGAGGTCGTGGATCTAGAGTATATAGTATAGGTCCTCGGCAAGTGGAACGAAGCTGGATTAGGTTAGATGGATGGGATAGATTATGGGCATTGTCGTTACCATCATCACATATAAGATTATCATTGTTAATTATAGTAATAAACACTTCTAAACCACTAGGAGTGTGATTAAAATTCTAGACAGAGATTTTGTTTTATCACGTCGCGAACTGTACATAGCTGGTCTGATGCATCTTGCCCGACCTATCCAACCGTTTGAATCCCGTACTCGCTCTCCTACTTAATCCCTATCTACCTAGCTAGATACACCATTCCAACGGCCCTCGGGCTTCAAGTGGAATGGCGCTCTTACCGTATCACTAGCTCGATATTATATGGCTTCTACCGTATACATGTTGTGTGCCTGGCCTGCAATGGCGCTAGTTACAGAGAATCTTAGAAAGGCGAAGCCACTGTACATAAACAACTAAGGTTTAAAGCTACCATAGACTGTTGAGATGAATGTATCTGCCTTTTTGTAACTCATTCTCACCATGGTCCATGCTCTTTGTTTACTATCTTTGCAGAAAGGCCTTGTCCTGTTGAAATAAAGATAATTTCTATCTTTTGCATGCATGTGGACAATGGGGCGGTTGAGATATATACCCCAAGCCCAAGTCTCCCAATCTTATCTCAATTTTAATCTTAATGGCAATCCCAGCTTGCACTAAAGCTAGCTGTCTACGCTGCTACCCTACCTACTCCTGCTTCTGGCCCAACTCTTCCCACTATTCGCCTACCTAAGCGTGTATCACCCCACCCCACCGCCACCCATACCAGTGGACGACATCGAGCCGCCCGAAACAACCCCAACTGTCCAACACCCGACCGTGAACATGAACTCCAACCGGATCTCAAACTCCCGGCGCGCGATCCAGCACGTCCACGCCTCCAGCAGCCTCAAAGAGTATCTGAACCCAAACCCGCTACACTCATGCTCATGCTCATGCTCATACTAACCGTATATGGATCTATTATAGCCTTGGAGTGCCCATATCATCCTGGATAGCCGGGACCCTGTCGGCGATGACTTGATGGTCCTTGGACGGGGCCGCGCGTGCTCGTTGTCGGTTGAGCAGACGGCTAGCTTGCCGGCTTGTTTGAGCTGTATGTGAATGTGAATAGTGGAATGAAGTCTCAGCGCAGATATGATGCGTGGTTGTGTAACTATAGTATGGTATATGGTTCCCAGCAAGGGGAAGGGGGCTGGATATCGAGCATTGATTACCTTAGGGTACCTATGACTACGGGCATTGGCGTTGGTATGTTACGTTAGAGTATCTCTCTTGACGAGAATTACTGTGGATTATATGGTAGACTGTTTAATACCAAGGTATAAACTTGGAGATTATTACAATAGAAGTTCTAAGCGCTGGTATAGGTATACCCAAGGTACCCGGATCCATTGGTAAGTATTTGCCTATTATGGTACCATTACCCCACGTAGAAGATTACAAGTTAAGAACCCTAAGTCGGCATTCCGCTGCAACATGTCCTACCTAGGGAGGTATCGCGGACAGGAGCGTGGACAAAGGCTGGAGCCCTAAAGGCTGGAGCCCTCCATGCTGGAGTTAGATGTCTTGTCTGGACCGCTGCTTGGGACGGTGGACCCCTGACAGTCTTCGTCCCATCGTGACTCATACCCCAAATTCGTCCCGTCCCAGCCACCACCAGCGCCACCAGGACCCAGATGGACTTACCTCCTACCTACCTACCTTATCTACCACCGTACCCACCCAGAATCCAGTAACAACAATCCACCCAAACTCTCATTCTCAAAATGCCAACACTAACCACCCTCCCAATCGAGCTGATCGCTCTAATCCTAGAGTCTATCCCGAATCCCAGTGTGCAAAACCTCCTCACCGCACGACGGCTCAGCCGGCGAATAAAAGGCGCATTTGAGCGATGTGAACGCCTACTTCTGGGGATATGGTTCGATAGCAGAGTAGCCGAGTGCTGCAATCTCGTCCCCGAGACCAAGACCACAAGCCAGGATGATACAGAAGCGGATGCAGAGCGTCCATGGGCGCAATTACACCCTAACAATTGCGGACCGCTTATTCTCGCCCTGCTAGATATCTCGCTGGGCCCCTTCAACCCGTCGAACCTGGAGTTCCTTCTCCGGCTAGCATGGCCTATATTTTACGGGATCTACCTAGAAGAAACACTCATGCCTTTCGCCCTACGACTTGCACGGGCCTACATACGCCAGTCTCGACAAAGTAACGCTCTAAGCCTGCTCTGGGATATCATCAACGGCAGGTCGCCGTTTACCTGGTCCATCGCACCCGGCCGAGACTGGTATATCGCGCGTCTCCGCGACTATGAACTCCCCTCTGGACGGTCTCTCTCGCGCGAGCTGACCCGGCCGGATAGGGAGCGGCGTGTTGGGATTTATCCGCTGGGTAAGGTCTTTCTTAAGCTTGCGATTGAGACAGCGTGGGGGCCGGAGGGTGAACAAGATCTGGACGTCAAGGAAGTGATGGGATGGATGAAAGACCTCGGGAATTGTTACGTCCGCGCGCCGCAGCTCCTAATTGAATCGGCTGGGCCTGTTAGTGCTTGGATGACGGTCTGGATGCCGCTTGAGCGGGGGTTACTCGATCAGGGGGTTCTGTTCCGCGAGAGGTTTCTGCAGGAGCTGCAGGAGCGGGATAATATTTATGACGAGTGGAAGGGCCATGATAGTGACAATACCGGTAGCTGCTCCGATGCTACGGTCTGCGGAGACCCGATCAAGTGGCCAAACATCATGGCTCGCCCTGTAGCCGCGGTTATGAGGGTGACTAGCTGGGATAGACAATTCCGCGAAGTTGTGGTTCGGCGTCCGGATGCTGAGTCGGGGTGGGTTAAGAGGGCGTCCTTAAGCAGAGGCGGTGCGTATTAACCTCCGATGCCACTCTTTCATCTCACCGCGCATATTGAGGATACTGATGATGACTGTAGGACCCAAGGGTGATGGCATATGGCTCTACAGCCGAGCGAACAAGGACAGGGTGACTTGGGAAGCGACAATAGCGATCCACAAGCCCATTGAAGAACTCGATCCCGAACTGGCGGCTATATCAGCGGCGCTGGCATCGGCGTAGCAGCGCTCCATTTTGGTCAGGGTGGTTGCTACCATGTAGCACGCGGAGATATCATCCATCATAGAGTGCACGGCTTACAGCGCTCTGCGAGGCCTTACCTCGTCAAACAAACTAATTCAACCCAAACTCCTTCTCCAAGACACCGTGAACTTTTCAGCGGGATGCTCGGTGGAAGACTGGCCACAGTAGGTAAGGTTTTGTTTCCGAGCACTTCGCTGTGATACGTCAGATCAGCTCGGCGCATACTTCTGCGCCATACGATGCTAGAACTATCATCTGCGCGAGGCTCGACTTCAACCCGTCGGACGTCGATTACTCACATTCACCCCTCACCAACCCCGCCACAGCTCAACCCGTGGACCCTCACCATCATGCGCACCATCACCAGTCTTCCATTTGGGCCGATCATTCTCATCCAAGAGAGCATATCAGACCCCAGCGCTGGTGACTTGATCGCAGTAGGCCGGGTATGCCGCGTCTTCCGCAGCGCGTTCCGGAGCAGTGAGCGAGGGCTGCTGGATGCCTGGTGGAGGGGCACTGTCAGCGTTAACGCCAATCTTCCAGCTCAGGAGCTTCGAACTCACAATCTGACGCAAAGAGCGA
The DNA here is from genome assembly GCF_047715735.1 of Aspergillus multicolor. Lineage (NCBI taxonomy): Eukaryota > Fungi > Ascomycota > Eurotiomycetes > Eurotiales > Aspergillaceae > Aspergillus > Aspergillus multicolor. Next base: position 741,670 of record NW_027395958.1, read on the forward strand.
GGCAGAAAAAGCTGCAGATCAAGTGTTGTGACTGACTCTGAAAAGCCGTCCAGTCGCCGGAACGGTCGTGCTTGGTCTCTCAGCCCTCGCGGCCTGCGGCGCCATTACCCCCGCGAACCTCGAATACATCCTACGCCGAGCATGGCTCTTGTTCCAAGAGATCTCCCGCGAAGCACTGCTCATGCCTCTTGGGCCGATGATCGCGCATCTCCCTATCCACCGCGAACAAAACGAGACGCAACCAGCACTGAATCTGCTCTGGGACATGTATAATACCGCCGAACCGTTCACCTGGTTGTTGCCGGTGGAAATGGAGGCGATAGACCAGATGCGACCTAGAAGGAAACTCGCGAGCTCCTACTCGGTTGGGGTGGTGTGTCGGGACTTGGCGCTTGATACGGATGTTCGTCCGAACGGGGGTAGCAAGAAGCTAGAGATAGACGCGTTCTCGCGGCGCATGGAGAATTTCAGAGCTTACTTCCTATGCACGGAGCATGCCCTGCCTGAGGAGATCGCGGACTGTGTGTCTTCGTCTGGGACAGGTTCGTCTTTCTTTTTCTGGATCCTCCTGCTCGATTTTCGTTGCATCTTGGATGATGAGATGCTAATGCTAGGGGTGATTCACCAGGCGCCGAGCGTGACGGATTCCGGTTATATCGGCAGTTCCTCTGGTACGAGATACCTAAAGAGCTATCCAACAGTCAGATTAAATGAACTCGATACCATGAGGCGGACGCTGGGACAGCGTACCTAAGTAAACCATCATAGCCCTCAACACGTTCCAACAGATCAGGCATTGTCGGGAGGATAATATTCGATCATTCATCTCTCCTCCACTGTTGTTAATATAGTTTGGTCTGCCTCGGCTGCTTCAGCTGCCTCATTAGCGTTTTGTTCCGATATCTCACCTCGCTCAATACGGAGTACATCCCTATCCTCTGCCCGCAATACGTAGCGCGCACTGCCAACGGCCAATAATGAGATCAGAACGGCATGCGTCGCCGGCATCGCTGTCGCCAAATGCCCCGCCGAGCGCTGGATCGTGTCGGCGCGATTCCATCGCCCTTGGAGTAGACTAGATTCGCCACCAAGGTCCCCGTACCCGTCACATCAGCTCGAACATCGACCTCAAGCTCCAAAGGCTGGAGAATCCACATCCACCGTGGACTCGGTCGGTGATGTATGACGTCGAAGTCGAAGTCGCGGGTTGGAGCGGAAGGACGGAGTAGACTGCGCCGTGCAGAATACTATACTCCATAGCACAGCATGTAAAAAATGTCAATCCAATCACCCGGTGTCATAGTGGGGCACAACTTCAAGACAAAAGCCCGCAGTGGCGGCGAGGCTGAGCTTGTGCCTTTCGCCTGTGTGGGGCATCGTGAGCTTCTCCAACGATGATGTCATGGCCAGATTTCTCACGACAGGCAACGGGCGCGGGGAAGAATGGCGATATCACGATTTCTGGTGGCTTATTGATGGAAGAGAAGAGACCTGAAGCTGTAGAATTGATTAGGCGATAGGAATAAGGTTCAAGGACGATGGATGAGTGATTGCGACCGTAGGCAGCGATGGGAGAGAGGAGAGAACGGGAAGAGAAGATTAAAGGCAAGGGAACGGAGAAAACCACGCGACGCCATCACCAAGACACGTGCTCGCCATCCGTCCTCAAGCCCAATCCACGTTCGGTACCAATGCACTTTGTATACCTAGGGACTGAGATAATAGTGAAGAATGGAGAACGTTGAAATCAAAATCATCAATTAAACATGCTAAGAAAAACAGTCGCAGTCGTATCGTATCCTATCGACAAAATCGCACAAATCCCAATCCATCCAAATCCGAAGAAAGTCCAAATCCAATCCAATCCAGCGAGAATAATACCATACACAGCAGACTTTTGTCTATCATGGATCATCTATCTCTATCCATCCAACAACCAACCAAGCCAGGTGTTAATACAACAAATGCTCCCATCGTCACAGACGACAGGAGAGCGCACGAAGGTAAACAATGGTCCAGAATCACCAGTCCACGTCTAATCCACGTACTTGGGCATTGTCTTAAGCACACCATCCTTGGCGATAAGCTCCATCGCCTTGCTAATCTCCTCCAGGAACCTCTTATCCGTGCGCAAGTCATCACCAAACAGACTCTTCACACCAAGGATCTCATGAGGCTGGAGTCCACCCTTCACAGCACGAGCCTGAAGGTCCTCAAGCATGGGATCCTCAATATCGAACTTGTTCCCGGCGTCATCAATACCATGGAGATACCTGAACCACGCAGCAGCAACAAAACAAAGGCGCTTGAATGGACCAGTGACCCAAATAGCTTCCGCAATGGAGGGCATAATAAACTGCGGGATTTTACCAGACGCATTGAGGCAGATCCGCGGGAGCTGGTCCATGATCGTGGGGTTGGAGAACCGCTCAATCAGCGTGCGGCAGTACTCGTCGATGTCGACACCGGGGATCTCAGGGAGCAAAGGCTTGACTTCCTGCTGCATCATCTGCCAGAGGAATTCCTTGTAGGTGTCGTTGGCGAGCACCTCGTGGACGTACTTGAATCCGGCAAGCTGGCCGGCGTACCCGATAGCCGAGTGACTGCCATTAAGGAGACGGAGCTTGTGTTTTTCGAATTCCTCGACGGCCCGCAGATCCTTGACAACCTTGACACCGACCTTCTCGAACGGAGGGCGTCCATCGCAAAAGTGGTCCTCAATCACCCAGTCCATGAACGGTTCCGTGACGACCGGCCACTCATCCTGGATTCCGAAGTCGTCGGCCAGCGCGGTGATGTCGGCGGGTGCAGTCTGCGGCGTGATACGGTCAACCATGGCGTTGGGGAAGTGTCCCTTCTTGGAGATCCACTCTGCGATTTCGGGGTTGCGGAGGCGCGCGAAAGATTCGAGCATGTGTCGTGTAATCGCGCCGTTCTTCTGCATGTTGTCGCACGACATCACGGTGAAGGGGTTCAGGCCGGACGCGAAGCGACGGGCCAGTGCGGCGTAGAGGAATCCGAAGGTCGTGCGGGGCGCTTTTTCATTCGCGGGGTCGAGATCGAATTGGATGTCCGGGTGTTCAGCCTGCAGCTCGTGCGTGTTCTCGTTGTAGTAGTAGCCGGATTCGGTGATGGTGAGCGAGACGATGTGTGTGTCGGGGTGGGCCATCTTTGCGACCACGGCCTCGCGGTCGTCCGGCGCGAAGAGGAACGAGTTGATGGACCCGACGATGTTCGCGATGCTCCCCTTTGCGGACCGCTCGATGACCGTGTACATGTGGTCTTGGCTCTTCAGGACGTCGCGCATCTTCTTGTCGAAGGGGGTGAGGCCGACGCCGGCAATGGCGTAGTCGGTTACGCCGTGCTTCTGCATGAGCTGGTCGATGTAGACGGCGAGATGGGCGCGGTGGAAGCCGCCGACGCCGATGTGCACGATGCCTTCCTTGACGGCGGCATTGCGCTGGTAGGTTGGGACCTTGATCTGGCCCTTGCCTGCGTTGAAGATCTGGGCGAGGTTCTTGCTGTTGAGCTTGAGGGGGGGCATGGTGCCGGCACAACAAACAAACAAACGGAGACAGACTTGAGAGGAGGGAGAGAGGGGAAAAAAAACGAGAGAGAATCAGGGGAGCGCCAGAGAAAAAGGACAGGGAGCTCTGGGTGCTCACCGCCGGTTAGGGCAGCTGATCAGCGCGAAATGAAGAGGAACACATTATTACATCACGGTGGGGATTCTGGGTCAGAAAAATCAAAAATCAAAATAGGTCACCGTGAGATAACTCGCGGGCGCATTGATAAGCGCTGCACCCTTGCGTCAGATCTCCGCTAATGGAGCGGAAGCAGTCAGACAAGAGTCGAGAACCTGCTCTCATCTGTCGCCGCTCTTGTTGACTTGCAGGTGTCGGACTCGAGACGGGCGCGGATAGCTCGCTACAGCTTAGCTGGCGTGGGGGAGGCTGGGGCATTCCAGACTCTCAGACCTGGCGGGCGGGCGTTCCGGGGATTCGGCCTCGGACTCGCTCGGCATGGCCTCTCGGGACGCAACAACCTCATCCCGACCGGTCTGGCCCTGCACAGCCCATGACTAATCCGCTTTATGGGCGTTTATCCAGGGATTATGCATAACCACCAAAAGCAAAGCAGCCAGCTGACTCGAGGCTGACACTTGCAACAATAGCATTAACAGACGGGCCGATGCATGCGGCCACCACTCCCTGCTCACCAGGACGGTCGCTGCAAGGGGCGAGCAAGCCACCCGCGCCTAGAACACACTATTAATATTCTGGCTGTCACTTGACTTCGCCGCGTGACCCTGCCCCTTTCTTTTGCTGGCGGCGACGCGTACTGCGCAGGCTAAACGGACCTGTCAAACTTTGTTGGCGTGCCGCCGAAAAAGAAAAGCGTATCAGATGATCGGCCTGCCGCGTTGTCTGGAATGGGTATCCCGGCTCTCCGTACTCCCCGGATTCAGGGAGTCTGGGCTTGGCACGGACTTGAGGATTGCAGGTAGTCGGTGTAGGCCAGAGAATCAACAATAGCAGCATCAGGTATCTTACAGTGGTAGGTGAGTGATCTACTCCAGAGTAGATACAGTATATGAAGCAATTGATGAGTAGTGCACCCTGAAAATCCTGATTTTGGTTGCTTATTCGTGGTTCGCAAAGTCATGTGCGGTTATATATTTTGTGCGCGCCGCTTGACTACGCACGATATCTTCCGGGAGATGCCACAATACTCTGCGTCGCACGTAAAACCCGAACATGGGATGCGTTGGTCAGAAGTAAAATCAATACCTTCTTCTCTCTATGTCTTCAGTGAGTACCATATCGAAAGCAAGTAGTCATACTGGCGACAAACTGCAACGGATGATCCTAATATTGTCTCCGGAGTTAACGGAGTTAGCTATAAGCAAGGGTCTTAACTCTTCCCAGTCCGAGTCCGTCCCGGCTCCCGAAGCCTTGGAGCCAGGGGTCAGATGAGCTTATCGTGCAGAGGTCTGGGCGGGTGTAACGGTGGCTGAGGCTGGTGTGGTAATCCTCGAGCCGCGAGTCATTATCATTGTTCAGCTCGACAAATGGGAAGCCGCGGCTACGCATGTTGCAAAAAAGCTCTGCATGTACCTATACAAAGCCGAGAGCACTCGAGGGCAGCTTGGCTGGTTTCTCGGTTCCATGCAGGGCATCGGCCTGTAACCAGCCTACCTACCCGGCAAGTAGAACTATGCCGAAGTGACCCGCTCGGAGACGAGGAAATCGGCAAACCTTGGAAGAGCATGGATTTCTCCGTAGAAAATCAGCGAGCTTCAGGTTCAAACCCCGAACCTCGAGGGGAAGGTTTAGATGCGTGTGTCTGTCGCTTCTACCCGATATCCCACTCCGGTCAATACGTAACATCTACCCCGTTACCCCACATATCCAGACCGAACCAAAGATCGTCGCCCCGGAGATCCCCCGCCCTAACTGGAAGGAGAAAGTTGAAGAGTGCACGGGGCAGTGTCGTCCGTGAGTTTGAAGTTTACTTATACCGTTACTAAGGGGATACTACGTCGGGTTCGCCGACTCCACGAGGGACATTTGTACTGCTCCGCCGCGGGGGTATTTCCAGAGAACATTGCAGAGATACAAAATCGGACAGGAAGGTGTTTTCAAGACGAAGGGAGGGGCTGCTTACCCACTAAGGTCAACCACGGACATCAAGGAAGGAGAAAAGACGGCAGGAAAAAGGCGGTTCGAAGCGCAGGTTTGAGAAACCAGAAAGTTACTCATTCCCAGACAGCGGGGAAGAGCCTTGTCTCGAGGTCTGGAGGGGTTTTTCATAGATAGTCGACAAAACTAGGGCGGCAATACGTTCGCTAGGAAAGCGCTGAGTGCGCAACGTCTCTGTAAATGTCAACGACTAGTGCAGATAGCATCTTAGGTTGACTTAGTATCGATTTTTGAGTAAGTTAAATCTCACAGAGGTAATTTTTTGACAGTCCGCGTATGGGAGTCGCGGACTACCCAGGTAAGATGTTGCCGGTAGGTATGGAAACCGAAGCCGTTTATATGAAGCCCTTTCTGGAGTGCCAAGGAACAGAATCTATGGTGTATAAAAGCAACAATTAGAAGAACGAAAGGACATGAGGAAGGGGGGTTTTGCATTCTTGCATGGTGGCTAGGCTGCAGATACAGCACATGTGGTATGTACTCGGCTCCGATCAAGGGCGACGGCAGTTTAACGGCTCGGTGGGCCACGACAGAGCTCGAGACGCCGGAGATCGGCCTGACAACGACGCTGTCTAGAGAGTGGGCTCAAAAATGATGCTAAGAGATTAAAGCGTGAACATTGTTACCAAGGTCAGGCCTGAGTGTGTCCAAGAGCTTGTATCAAACGCGAAACAGAAGAGACGGGGACATCCTGAAGGTTGGATGAAAGCGACATATTGAAGAGTTTGATCGCAAGAGTCAATGACCGAGTGATAAAAAGGGGAGCCATGTATGCCTTATGCGACTATGTCGTGATGTGCTGTGCGCACCTAGATGGCCATGAAACAGAGGCGAGAGAAGCTGAGTTGGCCTGAAGGTTCACACAGGCTAGATGTGGCAAACAGAGTTAAGAGAAGAACCGAGGGAATAGAGAAGTTAGGAAAATGTCGTTCATTGGATCTACTGCCGTCCTCGGCTGCACCGACCCTGAGGAGTCTGAACCGTAGAGCCACACAGACCAGCTCGACGCTGAGCATGACACGGGGACTAGTGAACCAATCCCGGTCCTTTCTCCGCGCCGTCTAGCTTGACTGGAGTTAATGCGAACAGGTAGGTGTTCGTGAAGCGCAATGGGAAAGAGCTCGTTGAAGGAAAAGCTGCTCGGTTGTTGGCCAATGAAATGGGATCAGGAAGGGGCGACCGTAGCCCGTGAACGTGGACTGATATCCGTCGCGACGCTTTCCACTTCAAGTCGACTTCGCCATCCTGATATCACATTGCTCATGATCAATTGTCGTTCTTCGATACAGGGTTCATCCGTTCGATCCGGATATGCCAGCTTGGACCCGACGCTCCGGTACAGTCTGACCGGGATGGCCTCAGGGCGGCCAGACCAAGAATGTCGGGAGCAAGGGGGAGCAGTTCCGGCTCTTGGAAGTATCGAGGAGCTTAGACAGCGAATCGAACGATGGGGATGCAATTCGAGCTCAGCAGTGGCCAACAGTTGGTCAACCCAACGAACAACTCCCAACTCGACACGCGACAGTCGCTCGGGCAGCCGACCACGAGGCAAGCTATTGATCGTCTAATCGCGACAAACACGAAACGGAGGGCAGCGAAAACTCCGTCCTGATTCTATTTGGGCCAGCCTTACCGTCTGACCCTGCAAGCGTGAGAGCTAAGCCCGATTCGCCTCGGAGCAGTCACCGCATGAGACCAGGGCAAGCCTTGCGTGCGCCAGTGAGACAGCTGAGTCTGTGTCTTGCCTAGACCCGTCCAGACCACCTATCATTGCCTTCAGTTTGAGTGGTGGCTGACTTAAACACCTGTCAACCTCGCTACCCTGATCCTCTGCTGCCCACCGACAGCTGACAGCCGGATCTCGAGCCGAGATGCCTAGCACGATCACAGCTCGAGCTTGTATTGAGACTCGGCTGGTTGGCCTCGCTTCACCGAGGGTTCGCTCGGTAGCAGGGTTAGAATAGCTACACTGCATCGGCTGTGCGACCTGTCGTCCGACCCTTGCGATACTCGGCTGAACCGGTCGCAGACGAACCCTATACTCTCTCCTCTTTACTAGTTACTCTCTGATAAGATCGTTATGCTGTGCCTGAAATAGTGAACTGGGCAGAGTGTTAAGGCTTGAAGCTGTAAACCCTCTTCCGGCCCCAAGATACGCGACCACAATGGCAACTCAACTAGCTTGACAGCTTTCGAACCCCAGACTCGGCAAGAACCGAGGGAACTAACCCCAAACGCAACGGCTGGAGATCAGCGCTAGACCAGAAAGAAAACGGGTTGGGGCAGCAGGCGACCCTGGGGCCAAGCGCAATACGCCCGTACGGGAACGGACCAAATCCCTCCAAGGACAATTCGCCGCCACCATTGCTCCGTTACCTTACGACTGTCATGCGCGTATTCTATCGGCCAATCTGATTAGCTGGCCTGCACAGTCCGGGGGCGACACCCCGCAAGTCCGCCCACTCTCGAGGTGCAGGCCTGCAGGGTTAGGCGACACCAAGCTCCTTCCAGTAGGTTAGTCTATTGCCAAGGGCGTACCGCATAAGTTGCACGGGCGGCAGCAGGGAGCATCGGCCGTGAAACACCAGGGGGTCTTCTTTTTATAAGAAGGGGTCCTCCCCCATATGTAACCCTGCTCGAACCATCCTCACCACCACCGACCATCACACCGACCCGATCGATCCGCATAGCAAGGCTACGGTACCGCCGCAATGGGTGAGATCAACGAAGAGAAGCACGGCATCTCCGTCACCGAGGGGGCCAAGGTTGCCAACATGCATGGCGCGACTGCGGAGAAGCCAGGGGCCACCACCAAGGCCGTCTTCAACGTGAGCGCCGTCATATCCACTGCAAGACCAAGCTAACAAGACCAGGCCGAGCTGTTTGCTGCTATCAACGAGACCAAGATTGAGAGATGGAGCAAGACCTCGATCCACCTTTACTGTACGTACTCTCGAATAACCCCTAAACTACCGCTAACCGGATCAGTCTGTATTTTTGTCGCCTTCTGCTGTGCCTGTGCCAACGGATACGATGGTAAGCCTCTCATCCTTTTCATAGACCCTAACTGACAATGTAGGCTCCCTCATGGGCGCTGTCTTTGCCATGGAACACTACCAGAACGTCTTCAAGACCGGCATGACCGGCTCCAAGGTCTCCGTCGTCACCTCGCTCTACACAGTGTACGCCTCCTTCCAAATATACCTCGAACGCAGCTAACAATTCAGTGGCTCCATGGTCGCAACCCCCTTTTCCGCCGTCATCTCCGACAATCTCGGCCGCCGCAAGTGCATGTTCGCCGGTGGATGGGTGATTATCATCGGCTCCATCGTCATTGCGACCGCCAACACCCTCGCCCACTTTATCGTCGGTCGCTTTATTCTCGGCTTCGGTATCCAGATCATGGTCGTGTCTGCGCCCGCCTACGCTGCTGAGATCGCGCCTCCCCACTGGCGTGGTCGTGCGGTTGGTGAGTAGCTCCAGCCCAATAAACACGCCGTTATTGATATGTTCAGGTTTCTACAACTGCGGCTGGTTCGGTGGCTCTATCCCCGCCGCCTGCGTGACCTACGGCTGCAACTTCATCGACAGCAACTGGTCATGGCGTCTGCCCTTCATCCTGCAGTGCTTCGCCTCGATCATTGTCATCGCCTCCGTCTGGTTCATCCCTGAGTCTCCCCGTTGGCTCATGTCCCACGGCCGCGAAGAGCAGGCCATTGCCATCCTGGCCAAGTACCACGGCAACGGCGACCCCCACGCGCGCCTGGTGCGTCTTGAAATCGAGGAGATGAGGGAGGGAATCCGCCAGGACGGTATCGACAAAACATGGTGGGACTGTACGTGCTACCCTCTTCGTCTTTCTATAGCAGTGCTAACCGTCCCATAGACCGCCCCTTCATCCTCACCCACAGCGGCCGCTGGCGATTCGCTCAAGTGATCATGATCTCCATCTTCGGTCAATGGTCCGGCAACGGTCTCGGCTACTTCAACCCAGCCATATACGAGGCTCTCGGCTACACCTCTAGCTCCATGCAGCTCCTCTTCAACCTCGTCCACTCCGTCGTCGGTGCCATTGGCGCTCTAACCGCCGTGTACTTCTGCGACCGCATGCCCCGTCGTACCGTCCTTGTCTGGGGAACCCTCGGTATGCCACACCCACCCCATTCCCACTCCGCAATTCTAACTAAGCACAGGCTGCGCCGTCTGCATGGCCATCAATGCCGGCGTCTCCCAGCCCCTCATCCCCGACCGTGAAGCCGGCCGCCCGCTCGACCGTACGATGGGCCAAACCGCCCTCGCGTTCTACTACCTCTTCCAGCTCGTCTTCTCCTTCACATATACCCCACTCCAGGGTGTCGTTCCCGCTGAGGCATTGGAGACCACAACCCGCGCCAAGGGCCTTGCCCTCTCGGGTTTCCTGGTCAGTGGAACGTCCTTCATCTCCCAGTACGCGAGCCCGATCGCCCTCGGCAATATCTCGACCAATTACTTCTGGATCTTTGTGGGCTGGGACGTTATTGAGTCTGGTTGTTGGTATTTCTTTGGGTACGTACACCCCTTTTGGGGTCGATGACTGGTGAAGAAGGGGTGATTGCTAATAAAGTGCAGTGTCGAGGCCCAGGGCCGAACCCTCGAAGAACTGGAGCACATCTACCAGCAGAAATACCCCGTCAAGGCATCCAAGCAGCGCGATCATGTTGTTGTGCAGCAGGATGGGCATGTTACCGAGAAGATTTCGGCTGATGAGGCTTGAGCTCTTCACCGTTTAGGCTTGTCCTTGTCCTCTGTTAAAGGGGCAAAGGGACGCTGCGATGGCGGTGGATGCGTTGGAATTATGATTTGTGATTTGCTCGCCGTATACCTCTCCTCTGCCAGATCTTTGGCGGATGGATCTCTCTTCTCTGTTATGGTTGGGTCGACGGCCGTATGTCGTCCGGCACCGTACGTGGAATTACGTTCTTAGGAGCAATGATATAACGTTTAATGGCACGAATACACTTCCTCATGGCTTCTAACGGCGGGTCAGTATTCGTATGCCGATGGGAAGCATATCAAGTCGCCACCCTAGGCGAGTTGGAAGAAAGCTTGATGAATGGATCCAAGATAGCTTATACCATATTCCGGAGTAAATCGTTCGGCATCTGCTTTCTCAGTCACTTGAAGCCATAGAAATAGATGGACACGAGATTTGGAATCATGGTAACGCGGAACCTTGATAGCCTCGCCTGCTGCTTTTTGGTCCAGAATGAGTTGCTTATCGCCAACCTTGGATTTGACCCGAACCTGTAGTTATGATCTACCAGCGGCATGTGTCAACATACATTCCAATCCATTTTCCTTTTCCGACTCGTTCAGTTGTCCATCCATGTCGATAAATTGTGACTTGATATTGTACAAGCTCTCAAACTTGAACCCGGCTGGCTCCGAATCAATACCATTTGTCTCAAAGTGGTATTATCAAAGCGCTGGATTCGAGGCAGCGCTGGTTCACGTGTATCTGTCTGCGGCAATTATTCCGGACTTACTAAGGGTTTGGAAGGGGTTGAAAGAGGGCTAGAGACGACGCCGTGATTGTGGACCTAAGTATCTAATGGCCCTGCCAATGATACCATATATTCCAAAGGCTCGGACAACAATGGGATCGGGAGCCATACCCTCGGATTAAACCCTTTGTGCCCATGCCCAGCTGCTTGGTGGTTGAGGGTTATATAGAGTCGCCCTGTGCTCTTGTTCGCTTTAGGCCTATTAGTATTGTCTTACAGTCCTGTATACATGCCATCATAAGTCCACAAAACTTTTCTACCTTGCGTTGCGACCTAACAACACCAACACGTACAGCCAGCCAGTACTAGCTCGATTTTGATACCATAGTAGCACCGCCATACCCCCCATATCCAATCCTCACCACCTTCACTCCAAATCAACTTCCCAACTCAAATCCAAACCCAATATCGAAATGTGCGTCAGCAGCTCCCTCTACACAAAGTCCAGCACGACGAGAAAGCGAACCAGAGGCTTCCCTCCAAGCAAATGAGCACATGAAAGAGGATAAATGTATGGAACAATGAGATACATTTCAATGAGAATAAAGTGACGTCTTGGGTTGCAATGTCTTCTTTGACTTCAAGTGAAAGAGGTGGCATATGGCTAAGGCTGGCGAAAGTCCCTTGGTCTTAACTTACAGCATACCATCGTTATCCAGAACTCCCTGTCTCGAGGTATATAAGCCCGCCTATATCCTCCCATCCTATAGAGATCAACGCCCCTCGACGCTACCTAACATCTAGGCGACCAGCCCTTCCAACCAATCTACATCCTCCGTCCTTAACCCTAACATAAATCCAAAATGCGCGCCACAGCAACTCGCACCGCCATCAAGGAAACGAAGGACGTCGTCATGGAGGATACAAAGCTCGCAGCCGCAGTGGAAGCCCTCTCTCTTTCTCTTTCGACCGAAGACACAGCCGGCGACGCAGACGACGAGACTGAAGACAACGGAGCCGATATCGATTCTGACTTGGATTCTGAGTCTGCCTGGGACTCGGACACTGATACCCTCCGCGGCTCAGACTCTGAACCCCTCGGTGGCCAGTACAGGTGTGCCGCTTGCGATTCTGCTTCAGATGCTTGTGGGAGTGGAAATGTGCAATGCCCTCGTGCTATCCACACGCCATCCGGATTCGTTGAGCGGTACCGCGGTCACCGTTCCAATGGCAAGCGCGCGCGAACGGAAGGTGCAGAAGCAGAAGCAGAAGCAGAAGCAGATAGCAGCATGAAAGATGAGACACCGCATGCCGATGAACAAACTGGGAAAGTAGCTGCAACTGGAACCTTGACAACGCCTGGGCTGGATGGCTCAGAGCGGTGCAAACGCCGCCGCAGGGACATGGCCCGCGCGTGGAAAAATTCGCCTTGCGACTGTGACTTTGGGGATTTGGAGGATTACTGGCGTTGCGGGCATGAAGTGCCGCTCGCTGTGCGTCCTGTTAGATGGTAAGCCTGCTTGTTTTGAAGCTTTGAAGGTTCTCGTGGTTTATATGCATATTGGTTGATGGAATGGACAAATTAACTGGAATACCTGATTTTGGACGTTTCTTTTCTTTCAAACATTGTGTAGATGCTATTCCTTTTGCTTCAAAATTGACGAGGCCATATAATGCTCGAAGATTGTAGCTAGCTTTCTGTTTCGCTTCCACATTCCATCATCACTACCTCATAGATGATTTGTTAGCGCTCACGGTTAGGTATTCAGGATTGATGCGTGTATATAAGACTTTCCCCCCTCTATGTCTCTGGCATTCCAATCCTGCCACTACGTGCATATTCCATGTCAATAGTATTGCACTACACCGTATAGTGCTGCTACGCCTCGTATCAAGAAAGGCAGGTCTGGGTACGACGCCCATACAGAGTGAAGACTAATAGTGGGGCTTATGGATTGAATACCTCGCCGGAAGTGGGTTATGCTTGGGGATTGAAGTAGTCCGTCCACGGAGTAGCCGCTTGCAAGACCGTCTTTCTATAACTTCCATTCTTCTATTCGGTGTTATGGTACGCTTGGGATGAGCCTAGATTGTTGGTATACACATATCCATTGTTGAAAGGGAACATACCAGTCAATTGGATGAATGAGTGGATATGTCGTTGTAAGTTGTGTATGTGGCCCAGGCAAAGCTGAATAAATGCACACTGATATGCGACCGTATCTAGTAGCCCCTGAGGCCCTTGTCCTTGGGCCTTTGTGGATACGAACAATAGGAAGCCCTTTGAGCATGAGAGAGGCTTTATTGTGTTGACCATTGTCTATACTGTAGTGGATAGGACCCTCAATGAGTACTTTCGACCTTCATCGGTGGGTCGTATAAAAGACAGGGTGTCCTTTGATATTCGAAACGGGCTTTCTTGTGGAAACCTCAACAGACCATGGTAGATGCGCAGCTCAAAGATCGGATGAAAGGCCGGTTAGCATCGGTGCCGTCAGTATAATGGAGTTGCGTAGGTTGAGTGTGGTAGAGCGTAAAGGAAACAATGCCGAATCTTGGCTGCATTGAAACACACAAGGATGGTTCAATCGGTGGTACTTTGTATCAGGAAAGCTCCTTTGTATCGAGAACTATATAGATTGTTTTGTTTCCTGTTGTCGAAATCAGATCAGCACATCACCAGCAACAACAACAACAACAACGCCAATCTCATCCCAACTCCAAAAGATTCAAAGCGCCAACAGACAACTTCCACCGATCTTCCATCCAACCAACTGCTCCGAGTCTCCACAGACCACTGCCGGACAGTGCGCCACCATCCCAACCCAACCCCCAAGCCCCCAAAACCCCAACCAACCACCAAAATACCCTCCAAATACACCGCCATGTGTCAATACGTCACCGCCCACACAGCCTGCGGCGAAGCCCGCACGCAAGACCGCGTCGTCGCCGAGATCCTAGACCACCTGAACCAGCGCCGCTCATACGAAACCACGCCCGACGCAAACTTCGACATGGACCTGGACCCCGGCTTCAGCTACACCAACGAAGGCAATGGACCCGTGCTCAACGAGCGCGGGTACGAGGAGGATCGAGCACCACTGGGCGCCGACGACGAGGAGATGATCGGGTACTGGTTTTCGCGGAATCTAGACGGTGAGAACTCTGATGGCGAATCCGACTACTCCGAGGACTCGTTTGAAAGCTGTGATGAGGATGACGAGGACTGCCTGGGGTTTGACGACGAGGAGGACGATGTCATTGGTGTCCTTGAGTCGCTGCTCAGTGCGGACGATACGCGGGCGATGGGATTGGCGAGGGATCGGCGCTTTGAGGTTGAGAGTGAAACGTGGTGGTTGCAGCATGGGCTTCGCCGTCAGCTTGAGGTTGAGGTTGAGAGTGACCTGGATGTTGCGCTGGAAGAGGAATATGAGGCTGAATGGCCTATTATTCCTGAAGGGCTTAGGCTCGTTCCAGCTGGGAGTGCGGGTACCGGTGCCTCCGGTGCGCAGAATATGGCGCATCGATGGGCGGGCGTTGAGATCCCGGTTGGACTTGGTCATGGGTCTGATGATGATACCGATACCGATACCGATGATGAGGATGGTGATGTACTGGACTTCAACGTCCTGCCTACAATCGAAGACTCGGATGATGAAGACAACGTTGCGGAAATTATCCTAGAAAACCTTACCGAGGAGGATAGTGCATGGGAAACCGTCACGGACTCTATCTCTGACTCTGACACCGACTCAAACACTACTAGCTCATCCGAGTGGGAAGATTCATCCGAATGGACACCCTCATCCGACTGGGAAGCCCCATCCGAATGGCAATTCTGGCAATATTCCACTGACTTCAAACCCCCTCTCGGACCCATCAACGAAGAAGACTGCATCATCACCTCATCCCCCTCAAACAACCTCGCCACAAATGCCTGGCCCACCGACACCCCATCTTTCCAAACAATCTGCGCCCACTGCGCACCCCTACACAAACGGCACCTCTCCCGCCTAACCCTGCACCAATCAGAAGGAAAATGGACCCGCGAGACACTCTGCCCGCAGGACCTCATCTGTCGGACGGACCGATACCCCGTTCTCATGGGGACGACATTACACAATGTCGGTCCGATAAATCCGCAATACGCCAAACACGCCGCCGCAAAGATCGCGCGCCGTCTGCAAATGCAGTTCGGCGACGTTGAAGTGTTTGATTTGATCCTCCCGTTCCGATATGACGGGGAGAGCGGGATTCACGTTAATCTTACGCTGCTGACAGACTTGCCTGAAGTCGTTGACCTTGCCAACGACGAGGACGTTCTTGATGCAATACTCGGTGGGTTCATGGAGGTCCCACGGGAGTCCTGGCAACTCGAGAATATAGGTGCGTTTGCGGCGTCCTCCGCGGAGTCGTCTGTTATCTCTAGTCGGAAGAACTCGCGGACCAACTCGCCTCGCGGGTCCAAAGCTAGAAAGTTTGACGAGGCGTACGTGAACCGCTTTGAAAAGCATGAGGGGGAGCAGGAGATCCGGCGCCTTCAGCATGAGATCCTTGCGCCGTGTCGGGTGGCGTTCTTCAAGGAGAAGGTTAAGCTTGAGGGCGTTGTGAGGGATGCTTATTGACTTCTTTTTTCATTTATCCAAAAAAGATTCATCTAGACCAAAGAAATGGAATTTGTATATTACTACCTACTAGCTGTTTGCTGTGAACTGTGATGAAAGCGTAGGTTTGAAAACAAGAGTGGGTGACTTGGTATGGTAGGCTCGAAGTGCACTTATGGCCGTGACCTTAGGTAACTAGGCACGGTATGCTATTGGTTCTGATAGTTAAAGGTAAAGCTACTAGCAAAGGCATTATAGAAGAAGAGAGTTTTAGATGATTGTTAGGTTAGGTTCGACGGACCTGCATCTACCATGCAAATGAAATGGCAACGCTATCAATGGTGTGTACAGTATACTCTCCTGGTTCTAGGTGGATATGTAGGCATGCCTATTTACCTTAGAGCTTAAATGCTGGGACCTTGGGAGTACGGCAGCAAGGTACCATATCCACACCAGATCCTGCCCTGCCCTGCCCTAGCTCTCCGAATCATAGCATTTGAACGAATTCAAATCCTTCCCATCCAGATACAAAATCACCTCGCCGGGGGCACGGATATTCGCCGTTCCGCCGCCGTTGCATTGAGTGGACCACAAGAAAATATCATTAGCTCAGCTCGGCTCAACCCTAAAAAGTGTAAATTATAAAAATAGATTAGCGGGCAAAGAGACATAGACATACTCCCAAAACCGACAGTGATACCCCTCTGGAATCTCGATGCCCATAACGCCATTTGGGAATTCTTTTTTGTTCAGCACCTCTTTTTCGCTTATTAGTATTGGTCCATTCATAGGTACTAAACCAAGACAACCTTAAGGGCGCAATAGGAGGACGAGGAGGGGAACTCACGGTACTCAAGCTGGATGTTGATATACGACTCGATAACAAGGTACGGCTCGCTTTGCAGTAAAATGCGCACGGAATGCTGCCGGGATGGGTCGTCTCTGATGTCCTCGGCGGGATTGTTGTCGGCGCCGCTTGGGGCCTTGGGGGCTTTAGGGTTGGGATTGGGGGATGCTGCGGCCAGCGCAGCTATGAAGGTTGGGAGTGAGAGGTGCATTGTGCTGAGACTCGAGCTCCGAGGTTAATGAGAGGGGTATTTTTGCGCGACAAGTTAGGGTTCGCATCTTTTATATAGGTGTCCCGAGGAAATAGATGGTCATGAGATACCTAGATATCAGCGGCATTATGATGTTTCTGATTCTTTGTGCGTGTCTTTAAGCTAGGTCGGGTTATTTGTGCTAGTGTCACCCGTCGTTGCAAGATAAAGGACTCGTTACTGGCGGACCATGGCACAGAGGTAGACAACACAAGAGATGAAACATTAAGGTACAATAGCTGATGGGTGAGAAGACGGTAACATAATCCGGCCGACGTTTGATGAGCAAATTCAGTGCTTGTTCCACAGCAGTTGTTGGAGATGGCACTGTGGCTGCCTCACGTTGAGCCTCTATGCATAGGTAGGTACCTCGACCCCTGAGGGACAGCGGGAGAAGCCCGGGAGCGGGAATCCCCGGGGGGTCTGTGCCCCCGGGTGGGAGGTGGGAGTGGGTCCCAATACGAGAGCTCAAGCAACGCATGCAAGTTACAAATGACGCCTGGTTGGCACGGGCAAGTACTACAAGGGCGGATGAGGATCTGATATGAAGGTACAGATTCAATCCCAGTCAAAGTCTTGAGTCCTTGTTCGGAAATGGACAGTTCAGTAGTGTCTCCCGTCTGTACCTGTGCCTGGACCCTCCGCCAAGCCGTGATGGACGGGACATTGAGGCTGAGATTCAGCGAGGTGCATCCTGCGCTGGACCAATCGCGCCACTGCTAAGAACATACTAATTCTGCTCGTTAAAAACCCCGCCGTTTCCCTCTTCGCCTCGTTTATTCCTAGGTTACTCCCCTCAATGCTGTCCAGCTTTTGCCGCTAGCAATGCCGTTTCGTGCCCGCCTTAAACGAGCGTTTGGAAGGTCCGACAAGGCGGAGGACCCTCCAAAGCCTGCAACGCCTGCCGCTTCAGTGCCTTCGTCGCTCCTTCCCGAGCCCGACGTGCTCTCGGAGACGCCCACGGAGCCGCCCGCCAACTCCCCCTTATCTACTCCCTCCACTCCCGTCAACGTCCCCTCTTCGCCCGCTCGTCAAGTCGCACAGGACAACGAAGACGAGGGCTACGAACAACAGACCTTAGCTCTCCAGGACCTATGGAGCGAAGCATACGCCCAACTAGAACAGGAAGAACCGGATCTGATCGCCACGTACGAAGCCAACTTGATCAATTCACAACAGACTGAGCCCAAGTCCGTTGCCGACGACGCGACCGAGCGCCAGACCAGCTTGCAGACCCTGGTCCAACGCCGACTCGATGATATCGAAAACTCGCGACTTACAATCTCCGTGGGCAAGAGGAAGATCGCCGTCAAAGATGAAGCCAAGCGGATAGTGCAGGCCATCCTCTCGGCGAAGGAGATGATCAGTTTTGCTGTCAGCATGGAGCCTCACGCTTCTCTGGCGTGGGCTGGAGTCTTGGTTTTCTTGAACGTCAGTTTTACTCCATCGCTAATTCTACGCATCGTAATTACACTGACGGTCGCTAGCCGGTTGCGAACGCGTTCACCCAAGATGACGATGCCGCAGAGGGCTTCGAGTACATTTCGCATCTGATGATCCGCTTCCGGGTGATCGAGAGCACTCATATCGAGATTACTAGTAGAAACACGGCGTCGACGCAAGTGACTCTCTTCGGTTACCGGCTAGCTGAACTGACCTTTGCCATAGTGGCTCGCAGCCCCTGAACGACCTTGGGGCGGGACTTCGAGCGAGGATCGTGAAGTTGTACGCCCAGGTGTTGAGATACCAGATGAGACTCGCTAAGCACTACGCGCACTCCACTTTCTTTCGCTCGATGCGAGATCTGGCCGTCGCAGACAACTGGAAGGAATTGCTGGCCAGTATCACCGACATGGAGAAGGGCATCAGCGGCGATTTGGAAATCCTCACCGGCCATACTATCAAGGCAATCGACAGCAAGGTCGACGAGCTTAAGCATCTCATGGACGAGTCACTCAGAGTCGCCACTGAGACAAAGGATCAAGTCAAGGTCAATACCTGTTAGAGATACTCTTCAGCCGTCGCTAATCCAGTCTCAGTCATCGAAGGAGGATCAGCTTCTCAACAAACTGCCCTTTGCTGCTGGGGCCACCTTTGGTTCAAGGGAAGGCGAACACGAGTCTCTGTGTCTGCAAGGCACACAGATGGACACTTTGACGAAAATCAGGAATTGGTGCGAGGATCCAGAAGGCAAGCCTATACTCTGGCTCCATGGAATGGCCGGCACCGGCAAATCAACCATCTCGCGCACGGTCGCAGCAGCATGCTACGACGATCCACCGTCGGACGCCCTTGATTTTCGCCTGCCAGAGGCTTTCTGCCTGGCAGCCAGTTTTTTCTTTGACCTAAACCGACCCGATCGCAACAACGCGAGCAAGCTCTTTGCCACGATGGGCAAGACTCTTGGCGACCTTTTCCCTGATGTGAAAGTGAACATCTGCGAGGCGATTGCCTCGAATCCTAACATTGGAAACGAGGCACTGAGCAGGCAGTGGAAACACCTGGTGTTGAAACCGCTGCTCGCGTGGGAACGGCAGCAAAACCTCATGCAGGTAGCTTTGATCTTCGTGCTGGACGCCCTTGACGAATGCAAAGACCAGCGAGACCTGAGACTTATCTTCCATCTAATGAGCCAGGTCCGTGAGTTTAAGGCACTCAGGGTCCGGGTCCTTATTACCAGTAGGCCAGAAGCCCATATCCGCCTTGAAATGCGGCAAAGCCTGGGAGACCTCATCCAGGAGGAAGTGCTTGAGAAGGTATCAACAACTACCACCGGCGAGAACGACATCACGAGGTACATAGAGCATGAGCTGGCCAAAATCAGACGGACAAAAGACGGAGCTGAGGACTGGCCCACGCCGCAGAACGTCAAGATACTCGTCGAGAAAACGGGAGGATTGTTCGTCTACGCTTCCACCGCTTGTCGCTTTCTGGCAGGAGCCCCCTCACGACAACATCTAGACTCTCGGTTGAGTATGATCTTTGCTAGCAGAATCGCAAAGACATCGCCTCAGGCAGGTCTTGACCAGATCTACATCAAAATTCTGGAATCCTCCATCGGCGGAGACGACATTCTCGAGGAGGAGAAGCAGGAATTGACCGAGCTCTTCCGGATGTCCGTGGGCAGCATCATCACACTGTTCGAACCCTTGGGAGTGGCGGCACTCACCAGGCTTCTGGGTGCACCACAAAACAGAGTTGAAGGGACACTTCAAGGCCTGCACTCTCTACTCTCCGTCCCCGAGGATGATGTAACGCCGGTCACGCTTCTCCATCTGTCGTTTCGGGATTTTCTGCTCGACGGCAAGAGGTGTGCGGATGAGTCTTTCCTGGTCGAGGAGGCGAAGCAGCACGAGGTACTCCTACACCGATGTCTGCAGGTCATGCTGAGCGGCCTCCGGCAAAACATCTGCTCTCTTCCGTACCCCGGGGTGCTGGCGTCCGATGTAGGCCCGGTGTTGGTGGCAGAGTGCATACCTGTTCACCTTCGCTATGCATGCATCTATTGGGTTGGCCATCTGCGAGCCAGCGGGGTGCAAATTACAGACGGAGGGGAGGTGCACGAATTTCTCAAAACGCGGTTTGTCTTCTGGCTGGAGGCAATGGCCCTTTTGGGCGAGAGTGGTGTTGGGGTCAGGAAGGTCAGAGAGCTCTGGGACTATGTTAACGGCTCTAAGGTAAGATTATCGCTCATCAAGCTTTTGTTCAGGATACTTACTAGGACATATAGCATGCGAGGAACCCCCAAGTACGCGACCTGATATACGACGCGACACGCTTTTCCCTAAACTTCAGAACTGTCATTTCAACGGCCCCTCTTCAGACGTATTCCTCGGCGCTTATATTTGCACCGGAGAGGAGTGTGATTAGATGTTTGTTTGCTGAACTCATCCCAAAATGGGTTCGTCAGCTTCCTGCAGTCGAAGCTCGATGGGATTCATTGTTGCAAATCCTCCAGGGTGACTCGACTGACTCGCCCACAATGTCTTTCTCACCAGACGGTAGGCTTTTGGCCTTTGGAGCGTGGGGAAGAGTGAAAGTTTGGGACACTTTCACGGGGGAGATAGTGCATGTTTTGGCATGTTCAGGCCGTGTCTATTGTCTTGAGTTTTCTCTCAACGGAAGGATGCTAGCGGTCGGATCCCAAGCCCGAAACCCTTCACTGATTATATGGGATGTTGACAGCGGGGAGGTAATACACGACTTCATCGATCCCACATTGTACAACGGCAGTGTCATTGGGAAGACGCCTATCTGTGGTTTTATTGCCATAGCATGGTCAGCCGACAGCAGTATTCTGACCACGGTATCTTTGCGCGGCGAGCTCGAGATGTGGGACACCAAGACAGGTACCTCTCTTGGGTACAAATGCCTAACACTGGATATACACCAGGTGAAAGCATTATCATCTAGCGGCAAGCTGGTGGCATGGACCAGGCGCGAATCTTTGAATATCTCAAGGTTGAATGAGGACGGCTATCAAGTTGAGAGGGCGTTCGATCTTTCTGATACTGCTGTCGATTTCTCCCAAGACATGAAGTTGGTTGCTTTGAAGACTGTAGACGGATTCGGTATTTTCGATGTGGAAACCGGACATGTACATTGCCTTCTCGATGTGTGGGTTGGCTTCGATGATACCGTCATGTTTCCGTCCCCGTGGGGAGACAGGGACCTTTACGGGAGTGAGATCAAGGATGATACAAAGTTCACCTGTGTATCATTCTCTCCCGATGGACAACTTGTCGCTGCCGTTCGGCTGTCCAAGTGGGAGTTCATTGACGATAAGTTCCGTGTGTGGGATGTCACGACTGGTGCACTGCTGCATGATTTCAATGTCGAGTTCGCCCTGAAGAGGATCAGCGAAGTAAAGTTTACTGCCGACGGATGCCGGGTTTTTGGCAAGGTTGATGGGATAGGAGTCCAGGTGTGGGATGTGGTGACTGGCACCTGCGTACAAAGGATCTCCCATCACGGCATCAGCTTGGTATTAAATTCCCCAGATGGCAAATACTTTGCCTCTACATTTGACGACGATACAATCGGAATATGGGATGCCACCACTGCACCGTCGGTAGTACCCAGCGTTGGGGACGAAGATAAGGCGAACAGTGCAGAGATTCGCTCCGCGGTCCATTGCCAACAGCGGGACATAGTTGCAACACAGTTTGTTGACGGTTCTGTCGAAGTCCGGGATATGACTACTTGCAACCTCATCTCACAATTCAACGCGAAATGGGACATTATTTGGGATGATGTCGAGTTCTCGCCTGATGGATTTTACCTTATGACCAAACGAAATCGGCACCTGAAGACTGGGCTCCGTGTTTGGGAGGTCGATAGCGGCAACTTGATACATGGGTCAGGTGAAGACCTGGGGCCGGGGAGGAACTGGCAGTTGCGCCAATTTCTGCCGGATGGGAGACTTTGCCTTGCAGGTGGAAATCCTCAACCGGACGAATCAAGATCTCCTGGCGGTGCCATTCAGATTCTCAACCTTGCAACTGGTCACCGTGAGGATTTCTCAACTGGAGACTTCAGCCTAGTCGATACTTGGAATATGGCGCTCTCATCCGATTGTGCTCTTCTGGCCATGGCCTTTGGTGATAAGTCAATTGTCCTTTGGGATATTATGAACAAAGCACAGCTGCACCGGCTGATGCCACTGAGGGGACAGTCGTCCTCATTCCACCTTCTCACCTTCTCACCCAACAACAAGCTGCTCCTGGCTGCTTATGAAGACGCGGTGGCGCTGTGGGACGTGCGGTCGGGCCAGCTGCAAAATGTGATGCCTACATACTCCTTGAGCCTCGACCGCGCAGCCTTCTCGCCCGACGGCAGCTTGATGGCAGGCTCGCTGCGTATGAACGAGGTATTGCTATGGGATGCGACTACTGGCCGCATTACAGGTCGGTATAATGGCGAACAGGTGTACGGGACACTGTCATTCAATGATCGGGATGGGCTTGAGACCCAGAAGGGACAGCTTGATCTTGCTTGGTTCCGCGAGATTATGCCGTGGGAGAAGGACGAGGAGGTGCGAAATCAGAGGCCCTTGAGTTGGTGGTTAAGTCCCGAAAGTGAATGTCCTGATAGTGGGAGTGACGAGGATGAAGAATCTGAGATGGACTACGGATATGGAGACGGTGATCAAGAGAGCAATGAGGAGGGGTATGCCGAGTCCGATGCGGACGGTCCGGACGAGAGCCTGCGTAACGACGAGGGCTCAGCGCGGGCGAATCAGCAGCAATATGATGGCGGGTATCGTGAGGGCTATGAGGATGAGGAAAACGGCAACGGCCAGAGCTCTGCAGAGTCAAGTCAGCAGCAATACGAACAGTCAACTCACGATTACCATGAGGGCCATGAAGATGATTACGAGAATGACTACCAAGGGTTCCCTCATGGCGATGATGATGACATGGACAACTGGAACAGCCGTGAAGAGACCCACACTGATGGAAAGGGATACGAACAACACTATCCAGAAAGTCCGAGGTCAATATCAGACCAGTCCTACCTCGACAAGCCCGACAACCTCCAAGCCTCCCGATCTCCATCCCGCAGCCGCAGCCGCAGCCCATCCCTCATTAACGAAGCCCCCAACACGGACAGGGACGGTATCAATGCAGACCAAGCCTCCATCTATTCCAGCACATCAGTTATACCCGAAGAGAAACCACTACCACCGGGAAACCCACGCAATATGCTCATTTCCGACTCGTGGGTGATGCAAGGGACGCGAAGGGTCCTCCTGCTTCCGTTGAGCCACCAAGCAGCCCACGTCGTCGTCCATGATGGGCTGTTTACGATAATTGAGCCGTCTGGCCATTTGTTCAGCTTTGCACTTGATCCTGTAGATGGTTTGGGGTAGAACAAGGGGGGTCTAAGTGGTGATAGTGTTTACTTATAATAGTGGAAGAGACACCCAAAATGAAAATTATTAAGGATTCATTAACAACCATGAGGCGAGTGCAGTGCATCCTCGTCTTCGGCGATGTGGTACCATACAAAGGTAGCCGTCTTGTCTGCTTAAAATGGGGGATTTACTTTCTCCCAGCTGCAGGCGTTGTCCATTGTGTATCGCATTGTCCCTTGACGTGAAAGGCATTGAGTCATTCGGACGAAATAAACCGCTTTGAGAATCACATACAGTACGCTTTGTTGATGGCGACAAGCCTGTTATGGAAGAGGAAACAATGTCCCTAAGCTTGAGTACAAAGTACCTCTCTCCCATCTGAAGCCCATTGTACCGTGCCCGCCTCCTTACATACAATATGCATACCTATATATACCAGGCGATTGTCCATCCCCACACACCACATCAGACACGCTGTAAATAGCAATATAATCGCAATGCCACTGTCCAATGCCAGCACGAGCACCCTTAGGGCTGAATCACCTCTATGTGAATCTGCATTTAATCCGCTGCCCTCACGGGGTAACCAGCCGAAGGTTGGTGTGAAACGCCTGAAGTGCGACGAAGACCATACCACGATAGAAACACGACAACCAGGACGCAGACGGAGACGCATGGAGAAGGCATGGGCTGCAATTCGAGCGGCGGCTGTGGCTCTAACTATCTCCACGGCGAAGAGCAAGCCCGGTCTCGCGTGCTACCAGCAGCGGCCTGCATTTTCGTCGGGCATTATCCTGCACGCACCGGATAATTCGCGTCTCAGCCTAACCCTGTGGCCTGGTCCTATAGCTAAGGACGATCAACATGAACACGACCATGAACATGAAGTCCCCAACACCAAGCCCATAGAACCTTGACCAGAACATGCGCCTGTCCACGGATGGGGAGACGCCAAGCAAGTCTGCCGCCCGGCCCTCGCCCTCCAGGCCCAGGTCTAGTCCCAGAAACGAGGACCGCACAATCCGTCCTTCGGACTTCTTCGATGCCTCCTTTGCTCTGTCCACCTTCTAGCAGCTGATTTTGGCAGTCTTTTTCTAGTGAAATTGCTCTGAGCTCCCCTACTCCTTTTCTCTGCTCTCAAAATCCTATATCGTGGGAAATACATTATATCATACATATTAAAGCACCTAAATCGGAAGATAACCTTTAACTTATCAAAATTAAAGGGCTATTTTGCTCGGCAGATGTATATATATAAATCTATATATACATACCTACATATGATCAGCAAATACTGTCTTCTGGCGGAGACTGTCCTGGTTAAGCCAATGTGCAATTCAATCATACTGCATCCATATTATCGTGCACTGCTTTTTGGCTTTGTATAGTAGTACTGACAAGACTACCCCTCTATGTATTGCATGCAGTGTTAAGATTCCCTCGATCTAATACTGAAATCAGTATACATACGTCTGAATCTGTGGAGTTGGTGCGGCAGATCGCCATGGGTATCTTTTTAGCATTCTTCGCGAAGGAAATGAGACAGGAGCAGGCACGAGGACAATCTGATGTTTCTAGGCACAGCGCTCGCTCATGTCTGAACATGTTTAAAGCTATTTGAATATACAAATCAAGTCATGTATCAATCCGACTACCACTGACGACCACCGCTGGCGAGCATGAAGGCCATTCACCCAGGAACCTCAAACACCTCCCTCCCATCATCAACTAGACCCGTCTTCCCCTTACCCTGGTATTTCGCATCTCCCATGACCGGACTCATTTCGAACAGCGAGCGCTCCGTAGACTCCAACTCCGACGGTCCAGACATAGGAACAGGATTGTAGTAGCCACCAGCGTCCGCGCTCTGCGAGCTGATAACTGGCAATCCACTATGCCCATTGCGTCTCTTCCTCCATCGCCACACGAGAAACACCATCGCACCCAGTATAAGAAGTCCACCGAATGCCGCACCAGCCCCGATACCCGCTTTGGCCCCCGTGCTCAATCCCGAGGAATCCTTGTTGGGATCGGCTTGCTCGCTGCTGCCGGGGGACGGAGTCGCTGTTCGTGTCTCGGTGCCCACGGTGATTGTGGCAACGACCAGTGTGGATAACGGCGAGGCGGGCGGCGTGCCCAGGTTCGTTAACGAATGCGAGAATGACCCCGGTGTAGTGTCTTCCGATGTTGTTGTCGGTTCCACGGTATCTTCGCCGGCCCCATTCCCCGTGTACACGACCTGCAGTGTCAAGTCCGTGTTGATCCCGTCGTAGCTCGTCAGCACGGTCGTTGCGTCGTCGAGGGCCCCGCACCCCCATTGGTAGAAGTCGTCTGGGAATGAATTGCGGTAACAGCGTTTGGCCCCTTTGCTATATGGAATTCGTCAGCATTCAATTTACTTTCCATCAGATCCGGCCCATAGTAAATCTCGGGCATTCATAATCTTTATCTTTCGCAAGGGGAAGAGAGACGCACCATGTATACACATCCTGCAGGTCCTCAATCTGACTCGAGCTAACGTCCACACATGACGTGAAGAACCGGCATGCGTTTGACGCCGTCGCGCAGCAGCCCACGTAGCTATTGTCGGTGTTTCGGACGCAGGAGGAATAGGCCGAGCAGTAGGCTGGTTTGCCGCCGTCGCCGTCGATCCAGCCGCAGATGCTGACGGGGTAGGAGTCGCGCTTGAGGAGGAGGGCGAGGATGGTGGAGTTTGTGTAGGGGGGCTCGGTCGTTCGTGGAGGGGACCCGGTTTCGGTGACGGAGGGCTTGGCTATTCTCTGAATGGGCATTTCGGCGGGATCAAGTGGTTGCTCTGGTGGATTATACGCGGACTATAGGGAGGTGAGCAGCATTCATGAGGTTTGAAAAAAACCGGCGTGGTTACCTGTGGAAGGGCAGATACCCCACAGCCGGACACTGTTGGAGATAGATTAAGAAGAAGAAATGCAGGAAAGGGGCTCCCCGGATCTTCAGCAAAGCTGAGTAAGACGGCCCTGCCCATGGGGCGTTCTGCAATTTCCCCGTCTCGAACGTCGTTTGGCTGATGGCGATCTTGACCAGGAGGCTGGCTCTCTTGTGTTGCCACGGCTGAGACGTGGTATTGGGGGCCGCACTGTACCCCGCTTCATCGATCAGAACCATCTCGATCTAAGCTCGGGGGACATTTGGGTTCGTGGATCCACATGCAGCATACAGTGCACACTTCAATGCCGCTATGCTCGTCATGACTTGATTCAAGCTCCCACGGGGCCCGTTTGAAGATCCTTCGGAGATGGGGGCATGTTACACGAATGTGCCCCTTAGGGGGAATTCTTCAGCCACAGGGCAAAGTCTCGTATTCTCAGAATAGATCTGCGACTAAGGACTCATTAGGTCCAACCATCTTCTGGTTTATGTCACACCAGCTCTGGTAGCTCGCTGCTGGTTAGTGACCACTCAGGCACTCACCACGTACGGCTTTCTACCACTCATGGCCACAGACCGCTGGTAGAAGAACAATTCCTTTCGCGCATTGCTACTATATATTGGAAGAGGGAGCTGGAATTGATACGGTCAGGGCCGTAAACATACATACAATTGGCCCTCCGTATATGTTTGCGATTTTATAGCCGCAAATGGTTTCGCTCAGTCGCTCGACTACGGGATAGCCCTAAAACGCCATACTAGGGGCACGGATGGTCTAACTATATCTACTTCCTTTGTCAAAGAGTTGATGCAGGTACTCCCTCTGTCATTGACGTGCAACTAAACAAGGTATCTGCGCACCTAGTTGCGTGCCTTTTCGAGCTTTTCTTCCGCCATTCCAATCTACAGCCGATGTCCAATACCTCTTCTATGTATCAGGACATCAACTATAGCCTGCTGTGACTGAATCAGTTCTTGCTTGCTTGGCACCACCTGCTCCCTGACTGTCTTATGGGCGTATTAAGGCCATCGCCAGGTCGAAATGGCAGGGGCATCTCGAATCACTTGGGATTACATCCAGCAACCAGGAAACTGATATCTCCAACAGCTTTTGTACACTAATCTAGTTCCGGTAGATTGAACGCATCTCTGTTGCAATTCTACACTTGAAATTCTGTTGGGATAAGCCGATGCCAGCATGGGTATCCGGCCGTCATCACCAGATGCATACAGACAGGGCACAGGATATAAATATATCGACGGACGGCATGACGTACGATTTCGGAAAGTCTTTCGGTAAGCTCGGGAGACGCCGCAATGGCATTCTGTCACATCGACAGAAAGATAAATCGGGTGACTGACTCCCCAAAAATCTCAAGAAAATATGAAGAAGAAAGTGGCCAACCAAGCGCCGACATGGGCCCCCTGCTCTATAGTAACCTTTTGTTTGCCAACAACACACGCCCCGAAAGCCCTATGGCGCCCGTAAGGCTGAGTAAAAGCCCCAAGCACCCGTCGCCACCATACTACCTACCAGTCTCTAGGGAGGCTCCAAGGTTACCATACCATAGGGCTGAGCATCGTGTCGATCTTTCGAGCCCTACTGCAGTGTCGAAGATAGACCGACTCCCGGCCCGTGGTACGCTATTCAAAAGTAAATAAAGCTAACCGACATTGTACTAGTCTCAACTGTCTACTGGCTGTTCTCCCCACTGTTTTCCACGGGCCCTATTTCCGCGTATGCACGTGCCACTTGCCTCCATTTGTTTAGGGCACAGCGTGAAGATCACCCTTACCCTAGTTTCAAGAACAGCATTTACGCGTATAGAAATGTCCTTCAATGGTATCTAGGTTATTTATAGGTCTGATACGTGGATCCGTCAGTATTTGTCGAAACCTGCGCCCCTGAAAGCTTGGTACTCGAATGCTATAATATAAAACAACACCCGACCTCCAAATTCAACCATTCCCAGTACATACCCATACACCAACACAATGACCCAACTCGAATCCTACAAGGGGTACTACCTCTGGAACTACGTTCCGTCTGCAGCGGCAGCCGTGATCTTCCTCCTCCTCTTCCTAGCCGGCACAGCATTCCACACGTGGAAGATCTGGAAGAGAAAGACGTTCTTCTGTGTGCCGTTTGCGATTGGGTGTTTCTGTACGTCCAACTTCCATCCCTAAATTCACCCCTTCACGTTTTCCTTGATGGAATAGCCTAACGAAAATCGTGAAGTCGAGTTCATAGGGTACTGCGCCCGTGCCTCCGCGCACAACAAAACCGGCAAGATGATGCCGTACTGCATCCAGAGCGTGTTTATCCTTCTGGGCCCGGCGCTCTTCGCAGCGTCGGTGTACATGGTACTCGGCCGCGTGATCATCGGGGTTGGCGGGCAGAAATACAGTCTCATACCCGTCCGCTGGCTAACGAAGATCTTTGTCGTTGGCGATGTTCTGAGTTTCTTGATCCAGGGCGGGGCCGCGGGCATGATGGTCCAGAGCTCGCTCGCGAGTCTAGGGAATAAACTTGTGGTCCTAGGACTGCTTGTGCAGGTTATTATGTTCGGGTTGTTTATCGTCACCGCGATCGTGTGGCAGGTTCGCATGAAGAAAGACCCCAGCGTTGGAACTCGGCAGGGCGGGTTAAAGTGGAAGTACCACCTTACGACGCTGTATCTCGTCAGCTTGCTGATTATGGTGCGCTCGCTGTTCCGGGTTGCGGAGTTTGTTATGGGGAATGACGGCTATTTGCTGAAGCATGAGTGGACGCTGTATGTGTTTGATGCGGTGTTGATGGCGCTGGTTGTTTTGCTCTTTGGGGTGCGGTATCCCGGAGATATCTCGAGTTATGAGTATGTGCATGAGCGGGTGAAGTTGAATGAGATGGAAGGGGTTGCTTGAGGGGACGGCTTGGACCGCATGGGTGTACTTTATCTTTCTTCTTCTGTCTTGAGTTTGGATTTTGGATGGTCCTATCGGGGAGTTCTACTGTATTCCCGTCTGTGATGGGGATGTTGAAGTCAAGGTATCTTCGTGTATATATTCCATTTTTACCATTATTTTGATCTTTCCTGTTACAAGCGCAAACATCCATAACTTATCCAGCTGGGCGAGACTGGCTATACCTACATCTCAGCCAATGTGAATAAAACTTGTAGCAACTTAACCATGTCTAGTACGTGCTTATGCAATATTCTACTTCTAGAAGGGCCCCTCGCATCGCATCGCATGCATCCTGGGTAGAAGCACCACGATACCTAACGGAATCGCCGCTTGAGCAATCACCACCCTGATCCATATGTACCGGATTTCAATCGCCGAAAGTACACGCAACACGGATTTCAAGACAGTGACCTTCCACCCGGCAATCCCAATCAAGATCCGAGACCGACTGTCAAAAATAGAAGAGCAAGAGTAAAACCGGTGCCAGCAATTCCCATTAGTTAGGGTCCACCTCTGGCCCACCCCATCGCAGCCGCAGGCGCAGCACGGATGGATACGCGTATAAAAGCCCCAATTTGGCCTCCTATACGCGTATGGAAACCCGCGCAGAAAAAAAAGGAACCACGGATATACGTATTGTCTATCTATTGTGGTTTGACGTTGGATGTACCAGCCTGACTTATGTGAATGGATTTTATCATATTGGCTTGCTTCCATGGAGTCGTGGCCCGGCTTGGATGTTGGGTATGTCGCCCTCTGCATTATGATGCTTCTACTTTGTAGATGTTTAGAACAAGAAATATGTCCAGTAATCTTCATGAAGTCTTTTCTTCATAAACTATTGAGCATTCAATTGACTAACAACTATCTATCCCAGCTATCCCAGCTATCTCAGCCTTTAACCTGCGACAAACTCGGCAATTTTAGTTAGACGAAATACCTAAGTTCAATGGCTGCCTATATACAACCCCGTCTACAACCGTACTCAACGTCCTAGTGGCATTGAAAAAGTTCTCCTGTACGTTCATCGTGATATTGAATCTCTCGTGGCCCGTTATCTTGCGGTCAATGACTTTCCACCTTTCGTCTGCACGATGTCCGACGCCCAGTCCGTCTTGAAAAGCCACGTAGCCAATGCACTGGTACTGATATTCTCGTACCCATGCAAAATCGTCTCTCCGTCGTCGGAAAGGTCGTGGAAGTCGACTCGTACCCGACTCGGGATGGTTGAAACCTGACCGGGGAATATGGACATCGAGGCGCTGCCGCAGGATCGACCCTTGTATGTGTAGTTTCCAGGTTGAGCGATGCTGCGCGGGGAATCGTCATCCCCGGTGTGTATGGGGCTGCCCAAGGGATCCTATCGGGGCCGTCCTTGAATGCAGGGACTGGTTGCGGTTTACGGTCTGTAAAGGTTGCGAGCATGAAGCGGGTCGTTCGACCATCGGGGGCATTGGAGACAGGGCATGGAAGCGGATTTTCACCTCCGCATGCCGGCGTCTTTACCAGCGTCTGGTAATAGATAAGACGGGTGCCATCCAGCGAGAAATGCGGGTCTGCACGGGCATTCCAGTTCGGATCGTTCAGGGCGCCGTTGCTCCCGTCGCCGGCGGCATTGATCTGCTGTCCAAAGTAATCGCCGCGGTCGCCGTACCGATCAATCAGGATGGCCTGAAAGAATCGGCGGAACCCGTTATTTTTGGACAGACGAGTAGACTGTGCTGCTGACAATGTCAGAGAGCGGTGGGATCCCGCGCATGCCGGCCATGAACATTGATCTCAATGGGATGCGGATGTCTAGAGCTACGGTCCACGCGTTGTCACCGAGATGTCCATTAGATCGACGTACTCAAGGTGTGCGGTCAACCGGCGGATCGAGCCACTGTTCATGTTCACGGCGAAGCCGTCGAAGTTGCATGCTTCCCAGGGGTACCCGATGTAGATGAGTTCGTTGCCGGAGCCACTGAATCCGCGGAACTCGCCGACTTCGAGAGCGGCGAGGTCAAGCTTTATTGTGCCGTTTGACGCGTTGTAGAGGCGTCTGGTGCTGTTGAGACGGATGAGATTGACGTTGGTGAGATCATAGCGCGGGGCTAGAGGGGTCCCAGTCCGCGGGGCTGGGTTAAAGACCAGCCGACCGTCAAAGCCGTCCTGGTTGCTGCCGACTAGACTGCTCCAGGACAGGTGGGTGTCTTCCGGGTGGAGGCGGAGCTCGCGCATGGATCCCGTTGGGCCAGATCCATTTGCTGTGACGGGCCAGTAGATGGGGTAGATGTGGATGTTGTTCGGGTGACGAGGTGGCTTGTCACTGGATGCCCGCCAGTAAATGATGTTGGCTCTAACTAGGAAGTGCTTGCCATCCTTGAAAACGCGGGGTTAGTCCTGCAGCGCTCGGTCGATCCCGATCTGGTTGGACACTGGTACGCCGCACGTGATGCACTTCCAGGGGTCACCGGTGGGAAAGGTCGAGCTGTCCGTCTTGATCAAGATGGTCTGGACACCGCTGTAGATGCTAGCGGGTTCCAGACTGGCCGGGGCACCGGTAAAGTTGACGGTGGCTACGATAGCCGTATTGTCCGGAGTGAATGTTCCTGCTTGAGGGAGGGAGTCTTCGCCAGTGAGGACAATCTTGATGCAGCCGGTTCGCCGGGGATTGATAAACTCAGTGCAGGCTCCGAACGAGTCGTTTATGATGGACGGTGGCAAGGGCAGCTCAACAATCGAGATTGGTTCAGGGCGAGGGGGCGGAGGATAGGAAGGGGCTCCTCGCAGGCTGCACTTGCCGTGGGTCCTGTCCTGAGACGGCGCTGCTGCCGCGACCGCACGAGCCATATCATGAGAAATCGTTTCAGCATGATGAGAAAGCAGAATAGGAGTACGTAAAGGAAAATGTCGTTAGGGGATGGGCGAGAACCAGCAGAGGCAGTCTCTAGCTAGCTCCAGCCAGCCTCTGGGATTTATACTCAAAATCCTAGAGCCCCACGACAAGCTGATCCGTGTCGGCATTTGACATGTGGATGTCCATGTTTTCGGCCCAAATCCCAAAATGCGGGATGATCCTGCTCGCTTAGACAGTGGGACAATGCAGTCGCTGGACCCCGTCCACCTCAACCTTAGTGGGAGACCGTGCTGAGATCCTGTCAGACGTACAGCCGGAAGATCCAATGGCTATTTCGTCCTGTGTATTGGACTCTTAATGGAAGTCTAGTAAAGTCTCATGTCTTGATACTTAGATACAATCACCTTATAAAACGTTCTTCATTAGGCGTGCTAGGCTCGAATGCAAATGAGGCGAAAATAACCCCCCTGTCACCCCGCACCTATCGTTTCTGGTGACCCGAGATCGTGGTTTGGTACTCCGATCTCGTCTCCAGGCCTCCACCCTAGTCGGTGACGTGGCTCGTTGATAGCATAGGCTTCCAAAGTTGGAAGCATCCTCGCTGCGAAACTCACGGGACGTTTTCCACCGTCGCCCCGTACAATTCAAACTCATGCATGCTGACATCGACATCTCTTACCTCCTCTCAGTATTGATCAGGTAGTATGCCCCTTGTTAGGGCCGGGGCTACCGGTACCGAGGACGGTTAATCGGGTTTAGGGCTGTTGCGCAAGGTACAATCTGGCTGAGACGCATCGCATCATTCCGGAATTTGCTAACCACAATCAATGGCGATGTCAGAGTAGACTGACTGTGCCGTTGCCCCTCGCCCAGGTTTATGCGTATAGGTGGGCGTGCAACACTCTCTGCTGTCAGCCTACTACCTTCGTTCGTCACTTGTGTTGCTTTTTGGTTATTTGGATAGATGTGACACATGAGGATAAGCTTACTGTTCCTGGGGTAAGCGTACCAAGATATGGGGCCCTGCTTGTCGAGTGAGACTAACGGAGTAGGGTACACAAGAAGACTGCCCTGGAGCGCCCAGTCGGCTTATGCTGCCACAAGGTTCGTCATCCAAAATGAACCAGTTATGAGATAGTGCTTTTGCAAATGTAAGGCCGATGCACCGTGACAAATACTGGAGGTGCCCATACGCTGATCCTTCATGAACCCTACAAGGCTTTATTTAGCAGGGCCGATAAGATCTTGCCCTAAGCATTAACACTCTGTCCCAGCTGCCACTAAGCCTAGTTGTAGTTACTGCATCTTGGCCCCTTTTCACTACTTCAATATAAAACTACTACCAGCCCAATAAGGGTCAAAAGCAAAGCCTTGGATGCCGAAGACTCAAAAGCAATAGGGTAGGCTTTATACAACGCCAGGCACTAGGATGACCCTGCATGCCCGACCGCCCATCCTTAAGATAGTGTTATACAGAACGTTGTACTTCCCATGCGCGCCCCGGGCAACGCTTCCAGGTCAAGTCAGCTTAGAAACCATGTTTATGGCCTTTGGGGGCCCAGGGTGTTCGCTAGCGGGCAATCAATGGGGCTCACGGTCGCCCCATATCTCCCTATATATAATACTACTCCTGGCTGAGATGCTCTTTGCTTCCATCTCTAACCAGCAACAGCAACCTGCAGCGGCTTATTTCTCTTTATCAAACTCCAGTCTGCCCAACAAACCATGTTTACGATACATGCCAACGCCTCCGAGATCCCAGCGGCTCCGCCTCCGCCTGGGATGAAGCCAAATTACATTGACCCTCCGTCGCACCAGCCGATGATCGTTATATTGGAAGCAGTATTCACACCGCTCATGTTACTGTCGGTCATTGTACGTGTGTTTGTCCGTACTCGCCTCATTAACTTGTGGGGGTGGGAGGATAGTAAGTCAATCAAGCTAGCCCTGGAGCGACGAGAATCCTTGCAAACATGGGATATCTGACTCAAAGACCGCTGGTGTAGCAACGTGCATTCTTGCGGCTGTAAGTTCTGGGCTATACATTGTTTGGAAGAAGGATATTGTGTACTGGTACTTACTTGCAACGTCCTTGTTTGAAGTGCGGCGCGCTTGCTCATATGGGCGTAACGATTAAAAGTGAGCCCCTGCCATTCAACCTGTGGTACCTAGCTTTTACCCTTATTCTTCTGAGCACTGACACATCATTATTCGGAAGTGCTGATGCTCGGCATGGGCCGACACATGTGGGACGTTCCGATGAGGTTCTTCGCAGACCCCGATAACGTCCGGGTTAGTGTCCCTCCAGCTCGTTCAACTCTACCTATCACCGCTGTACTCCATAATATATCAAATTTGACTAACAACCTCGTGAAGATCTTCTCGGTCAACATAACATACCCCTGGACAGTCTGCTTCACCAAACTCTCCATCTTGCTGCTCTATAGACGCCTCTTCATCGTCAGCCGAGTAAAAGTTGCAGTCTGGATCGGGATTATCATGACGGCGGTATTTTACACAACATTCATCGTTATAGCATGTGCCAGTCTCGTTGTCTGTACGCGGACAGGTCCTCACTCGGGTACTCCAACTTTTTGCCGCGTTGGCCACAATCAGTTGGCGCTCTGGCATTCGGCTGTCAATGTCGTTACAGACTTCTATGTCCTACTCTTGCCTATTGCGCCGCTGGTGAGGCTTCAGATGTCCCAAGGGAAAGAGGCAGGGCTGTCTTTCGTTTTTGCCTCAGGGTTTGGGTGTGTTGCATCTTTTGTATACACTATCTTCTGGAGTGTACCTTGACACTCGGTGACCCAATCAACGGAAAATGGTATGCTAACATGATTGAAATGCCAGTGCCTGCGCCGCAAGTATTGCCCGCCTGATTGGCATCCGAGAAAATGTGCACGGCAAGGACATGTTATGGGACTCGGCGGAGATAGCGGTCTACTCGTATGTGTAACTAACCTCGTCCTAGAACCCCCACACTTTACTCCCATTTGCCGATTCATCTTGGGTTGGAAAAGCATTCTAATCTCCAGAGCTGACCTTGTC
Source organism: Aspergillus multicolor (assembly GCF_047715735.1). Classification (NCBI taxonomy): domain Eukaryota; kingdom Fungi; phylum Ascomycota; class Eurotiomycetes; order Eurotiales; family Aspergillaceae; genus Aspergillus; species Aspergillus multicolor. Next base: position 777,155 of record NW_027395958.1, read on the forward strand.
TGTTGCTGCTAGAATCGCCGAGATTAACATTGGCGTTATAATCGCCTGCGTCTGCACGTTCCCCAAATTCGTTGAATGGTTGCGGGAGCTCGGCATCTCAAACACGGCGGGCAAGGCCAGCCAGCGTATTGTGCGGTTCGCTCGAGATGCTTGGGCTTCAATGCAAATTATTTTGCCAATGCCCCGACGACCCTCAGAGACAGTGAAAACAGGTATGTTTAGCGCCATATGTTTTGGTGTATGATGAATAATGCTCATGTTAAATTTATAGCGCCGGAGCGGCAAGCGGAGGTTGTGACGGTGATGTACGTCCATTCTGTATAAGTGGGCCTTGCATGCCAAGCTACCATTTTTACGCTGGGCGATGCAGGTTGATGTTGCGTTTGTTGTGGTATTCCAAAACGGGCTTCTCAAGATCACCAATTGCAATGTGATTGCATTAATCATGATGTACCTAGCCAATGGGAAATCAGACAGGACATTGTAACCTAGGGAGTCACTTACGAGGACCCTGAAAACATAGAAACCGTTTCTAGATATGATGAAGTATGCATTATTAATGGATTTTGACGGTATTCCTCCAATATAACGAGAAGTATGCTAATCACCAAGGGTGCTTTGCTTCCGGAAACCAAATCTATGGTATATATGGAAGGCGGATAACCCTTAGGATTTAAAGCCAGAACACTATAGTAAACCTCCAAAGCACACGGATGCTCTCCTCGGACCCTTAGCAGTTTCTGATCGACACCACAGTCTTTGTTGGACGCAATTCGAACTCAAGATATGTGGGGAAATAAGGTAGGGTCAGGTATTGTCCAATAATACCAGGATGGCACGCTGTACTGCACTTTTAGGCTCTTGGGGCGGATGGCATTTCCATGGGTCTTGGCTCCAGGGTAAAACGGGCTTTGCTCTACTTGATTCATAGGACTCACTCTCACAGAGCGAGAAATTCTACCCACCGCAGCGCGTACCGGGTTCATGTTCAACAATTGCCTCTCCTTTCGGACAGGTCTTTTAATGTTGCCAGCGTCTGGCGGAGGCTGGGCCATACCGGAATAAACACGGATACAGTAGAACTGAGGAAGGTAGAGATTGTTCACACGAAGGTATCACGTTTTGTCTCATGTTCGTGGATGTTCGTACGGGTACAGCCTGACTTGTTATCGCCGAAGCCCACGCCACGCAGCCCTAACCACGACGCACTACTAGGTACACATTATAAGAGCCTGGAAGACACATCTGGAGCCCGTACCTCCTTTCGCTCGTGACTAGCACTTCCAGCACTCAATAAACATACCGAAACCTCAACAACTCCCTATCCGTCCTATCAAGCACTGCCGCATCAAGCACCGCCTCCTCCTCCTCCTCTCTACTCTCCCCCTCCCCCTCCCCATGTCCCGCCCCAACCCCCAATCCCAACCGATCCCTCCGCCGATTCTCCCAAATAAGATAAAACCGCAGACTCAGCGATATCACCAAACTAATTCCGAAACAAATCAACATCGCCAGGAAACCAGATGGATATGAGGGGGCTTCGTCGTCGAAGAAGAGATGCGGGCCGATGATGTTGCCTGTGCAGTAGCCGATGAAGATCTACACACCCAACAAAGTCAGCCTCTCAGTCATATAACTATCATAGACAGGTGCAAAAGGAAAAGGAGTTGTTGGAGGAGTGGTACCATCGCATTAACAGTCGTCTTCTTTGTGAATCCCCCAACATTGCCCGTGGACATGGCAAGGGTCAACGGGAAATTTACACTATAGGCGTTCGCCAGACAATACCCCATGAATCTTGCCCAGACGTTATCCGGGTTGATCTGCCGCGCCATTGCAGCGCCGACGATAGATAGCGCGGAGTTCCAGACCATCCAGTACGTGCGGCTGTTTTTGAACCAGCTACACCCGGCAGTCGAGAGATGCACGAGGACACCCTGGAACACGTAGGTTATTATTTGCACGAGCAGTGTGTTTAGGGTGCTGAAGCCGAAGCCTTCAATTATTATTGAGCCGAACTACACCCGCATAAACCGTTAGCCGTGTATCAATCATTTGAAGGGAGGGGGAAAAGGAAAGGATAAGCGTACGTTCGAAACCCCCCCATTCGGAATTGAGCCCGCAATCTGAATGAGCACGAGGGCCCACGCCTTGACATCAACAAGAGCCTCGAGGAACTGACTCCGCTTAAACTCGTTGTTCTTGATTCCGGTCATGTTCTCGGAGACCCGTACAACAGCTTTTCGTCTATCACTCTCAGACAGAAAGCGCGCGCCCATCGGTGTATCGGGCAGATACCGGAATAGAACCGCTGCCCAACAAACCGTTATCGCGCCGAAGATCAGGAAGACAGCCTTCCACGGCGCAATACTCTCCACATGGCCAATCCCATACGCAAGCAGACCACCAAAAACCCCCGCAATCGTAATCCCCTGGAACCAAATCCCATGGCGGAACGGCTGCTCAGAGCGCTTATACCACATGCTGACCACAATACTCAGCCCCGGCGCAATGGCTGCTTCAGTTAAACCGAGAAAGAACCGCACGGCGATAAGGCCCTTGTCGTTGAATGCCAATGCCATGAGCATGAGCACCCCTCCCCATACCACGATGGACGTCGAGATCATCTTGCCCACCGGAAAGCGCAGCAACATCACAGCAGCGGGGTACGATGCCGCCAGGTACCCGAAGTAGTAGATGCTGGAAGCCCAGGAGTAGTCGTCCCCACGTAGGTTGAGGTCTTCTTCTAGCCCTAAGATCGCCGTGAAGCTCATGGCGGATTTGTCGAGGAATTGGAACATGTAGGAGACGGCCATTATGGGGAGGAGGCTATTTTGGACTTTTAGTTAGGGTTGTTGGGTGGAGATGGGATGGGATGGGAAGGGAAGGAGAGAGAGGGATGAAGGGGCGTACAAGAGGTCGATGCGGCGAAGAATGCGCTTGTCTTCGTCGGGAGTTAGATGCTCAATTTCGGCACTTGGTGCTCGGAGATCTTGGAGCTTTTCGTCGGGATACGGGTGCTTGGACTGGACTGCTGTCTCTTCCGGCATGGTGAAGAGGCGTATTCTCGCGTCGGCGTAGAGGCCAACGCAATGACATGAGGATAGGCAGAGGGTCAGGTTGATATGCAACGGCAAGCCCAACTCCACAGCCGAGCTGATCATTTGACATTTATATCCATTGGAGACTCCAACAAACACCCCTGCAGCCAAGCCCCCACCCCGCACAAGCATGACGCCAAGCACACGACACGAGAAAACCACGGACTGTGAGAGGCCAGCTCGGTGTCAGAAACTCAGTATCTAACTTTGTTATCAACCTACTTGCTCCAATTCGTTATCTCGCCCAGCTTTTGGGAAAGTGGTACCACCTTGCGCTGCTACCCTACCGCCGGGCCAAGCTTTGAGCGGTCGTGGCACCGCAGCCGATTCCTTTGGCGTTGCTTCGGTCGGGAGGGTCCAGAACAATAATGGAGAATTGGAATATGGTGTGTAGTGGATACAACTTGTGGGGAGCTTCTGGGTTGGTCTGTCGTTCATGTGAACATCAAACACTGCTACGGTAGATAGGTACTCCGTAGAGTGGCTAAAGAGCTTCTTAGGCCTATATCTTCTCCCCTACAGTCCCAACGCGTATCCTCCCTGCACCCTTCACCTGATCCCTATCCTCATCTGCATCCTCGCACTCACCCCGTCCCTCAATAACCCCAACCCCATCCCCCGCCTCATCAAACTCATCCACATACTCCCTCGGCTCGCACCACCCGTGCCGTCTAACCATTCCTTTGCGTTTCCAGACCCCAGCAAGAAGGGCATAAAGCCCAAACGAGATGCCAAGCCCAACAACATAAGCGAAGTAATAGAACCTCTGCACGCCCATACTCGCCTCAACGCCCATCTGGTTCAAGAAGCCGTAGAAATTCGGAGCAATGGCGACGATATAGGCAGCAAAGGCGCGGAGTCCGAAACCATGGAAGTAGTAGTATGGTCCTTCAGCACTGGAGGTGTATAGAGCGGGAATATTGAGTTTGCCCCGGCGGATGAGGTAGTAGTCTGCTATCAGAACGCCCGTAATTGCGCTTAGGAAGATCTGGTATGACGAGAGGAAGTTTATGAATACCGAGGCGGAGGAGAGGAGGTACCAAGGGTTTATGGCGTATGAGAGGACTGCAACGTCAAACTGAATCAGTATTTGGGAAAGACGGAGGAGATTGTACAAAGGGAAGTGAAGATGTACCAGCACAAATAAAGAAGCCTCGTTTGATGGTGATGTATCGCGGGAGGAGGGCCGCGATGTCATTTCCAGCCCTACCCACCGTCAGTAATAAGAATTTTCAACCTCGGAAAGGAGATAGGATTGATTGCGGACTCACGGAATCGAATTTTCAAAGATTGCCGAAAACACCGTCGAGTAAGCCAGGGCGAGCGCAATACACGCACAAGCCGCCCTGTTACCAGGTGTATATCGTTCACCCGCCATAAGCATATCCAGGAGATCAAGGGGATTCCAAACCAGCTCGCCAAAGACACCCACACTAGTACTAGCAATAACGTTGCCAAAGACCGCAACAACGAGCGCAGAGAGGGGGAAACTAATCAATTGCCCCAGGATCACATCAGACGGCTTCCTGGCGTATCTTTGAAGATCAGCGGCGTTGGAGATGAATGTACCGCAGCTGCCGAGGCCGATGAAGAGGAACTTGCAGATCATCCAGCTTTTCTCGGACCTGTGGATTGTGCTGCCCGCCGTCAGTATGGAGCTTGTCGATGTGCCTGAGTTCGCGGCAGCGAGGGAGACGGTCCAGCCGGTCATGGCGATCAGGGCGGCGTAGTAGACGAAGACTTTGATGTAGACGAGGGATTTCATCTTTGGGACGGGGACGACCAGGAAGGCGCAGTTTATTATCCTGACATGCATTAGTCCCTAGCGTCATACTTTTCAAACTTTGTGATGACGAACCAGTATATGAAGAAGCAAATCATTCCTCCTGAGTCCAGCGCCGACTTGGGTCCCATCTTGTCTGGGATATTGGCGATGCCGGGGAATATGGCGTGGAGGAAGACGCTGCCAGTTGCAATTAGTACAAATCCTCATAGCTCAAACTGTATAGCAGCGAGAGGGTAAACACTAGATAGACGTACAAAACACACTGCGCCCCCTGCACAGCATTAACACCGTTCCATACAACAGACATCGCCGCCCGGTTAAATGTCGGCCAAAGAGCTCCCCAAATTCCAAAGCTTGCTCGGCATGCGACCGGAAATGGGATCCGGTAAAGTGCGCCAGGGCGCCCGTTCAATGCCATGAGACACCCCGCCAGAAACTGGCCGGCGAAGCTGCAGGCGACGGCCTCCCACATGCTCAGCCCGACCGTGAGACCCGTTGAGGCAGCGTACAGGTTGCTGACGTTTGCGGTGGCCGAGAACCAGAAGGCCAGGTATGTTAGCGAGGTCCATGTTAGATCGGCTTTGCGCGTTGGTCGGATGGAGTCGTTGTCGATGGGACTCAAGGGACGTGGGATTTTGTTCCTGTCGTAGGACTGCACAAGGAGTTTGCTATGAATGGCTTGTATCACTGTCTTCATGATTTTATTTCGCACGGTACTCCAGTACTCAGTTGGCCGTGGTACTCAAGACAATGGGAAAGGCCACTGTTATGCTTCGAAGTCTATAGGAAGGGCAGTTGGAGTATCGATAGCTGGTACCCAGAGCCAATCACTATCCTGTGCTGTATTTGGAGTGATAAGGTCGGAATTCTTCCGGCTGGCCAGTTGGAGGCATGTCATATCAGCTATCGCCATTAGCAAACTGCTTATCATAGACCCCTCACTTATCAGGACTTATATTGGTCGGCGCCTTCCATGTCGCGATAATCCGCTGAGGTGTCTAGGGTTCCAAGCCGGGGGTCACCGCTGGGGGTGACGGCTAGCTGGTTGAGGGGACGAGCGGACGCGCCCGTTGCGGGTCGTGGCACCAGGGTATTAAAAGTCAGACTTTCCCGTTGTCCAAAGCACCGAAGGTGAGCGACGACCAGAATGCCCGAGTACACGCAGCTTGAACTCCGAACCCTCAACGGCCCCGAGTATCGTCGGGTCTCGACGGCCCCTCCGCGGGCGCCCACGGACGACGAGATCCCTATCATTGACCTGACTCCAATAGATGGCGATTTTCAAGCAAGAAAGAAACTCGCATCCAAAGTTAGAGCCGCGGCGGAGAACACGGGGTTCTTTTACATCAAGAACCACGGCATTCCGGAGGACCTCATTCAGGGCGCCTTGGACCAGGCGAAGAGCTTCTTCGCGCAGAGCGCAGAGGAGAAAGACCGCGTAAGCCATAGCAGGTCAAAGGTTAACGACGGATATCACGGAGTTGGGACAACTCAGATCAATAACAAAGAGTCGAAAGGTGCTCGATCCCCATCGTCTCACTGCGCGGTCGGAAGTCGCTGACCCACGGTGCCAGATCAAAAGGAAACATTCTCTGTCCGGTATAACCCCCTCAACGATCCCACCGTCTCTGACCCGTCATCGTCGTTCTTTCCCAAGGAAATCGACGCTTTCAAAGAGCAAGAATACATCTGGAATGGGACATCCCACCTGTCAGGCTTCAAAGATACAACACTTGAATTCTACAAGATTCGACTTGCCCTCGCCCGGAAGATGGTACGTCTTTTTGCGCTTGCCCTTGACTTGGACGAGGACTACTTTGATGGAGTCACAACCCACCCGGGGGCCGATGGGTTGTACGTGCACTACCCGGGGACGACCGCTGACGCCGCCGAGGTGGATGTTGGAATCGGCTCGCACACGGACATCCAATGCGTGACACTGTTATGGCAGGACAACTCCGGTGGGCTGCAGGTCTTATCGGCCACCGATGAATGGTTGGATGCGCGGCCGATCGAGGGGACACTGGTCGTGAATATCGGAGACTTTTTGCAGAGATTGTCGAATAACGTCTTTAAGAGCACCGTGCACCGGGTATACAACCGTCAGGCGACGTCACGATACTCGATGCCGTTCTTCCTAGGGTTCAACCCGGAGAGTGTTTGTAAAGTTGTGCCCACTTGTGTGAGCAAGGAGCGGCCAGCAATGTATGAGCCCATTTCTTGTGGTGAGGTAAGATTCGCGGTAATTCCGGATTGGTTTTCGCGGTTTTGTCATAAGGCTGACAGTGAGTATAGTGGCATCGTTCAAGGCTTGCATTGGCTCAGCAAACAACAACGACGGCATGAGCCCTAGAAGAGGGGACGTTGCTCGGTGTAGTTTAAGGACGTGGCGCAAAAATATATCCTGGAGGCGTAAGGACAGGCGTCTTGCTAGTCACAAGTTCATAGCTGCGGTAAGAGGCGCTCATTGAGGCGTCTATTATCAAAAGCAGTAATTAGAACACATAAATGACACAATTTCAACCTGTGATGCACGATCAATAATCATGAGTGCCTGATAGATGTGTTCTCACCTTGTTGCTGTTCTCAGCCAACCCGGGTTGAATCCGAAGTGCGCCGGCTAAAAGGCCAGCGACCCCATTCCCCGCATAGTGTATGGTGTGATGATTGGTGGGTAAATTGCCGCCCGACGGAAAGTCCAAGAGCAAAGCAAGACGATTGGCCGCATTTAACCGTAGGCGAGCATGGAGGGTGGGCAATGGTGCCTCGCAGTCCAAAGGGCCGACATGGTTGCTTATGAATTGGCAAAGGTGAGGAAGTGGTATTTGGAGATGCGCCGGACCATAATAAGTCGCGAAGACGTCCCTGGGCGGAGAGGGTGCAAAACTTGAGATACCGACCATCATGCCAGCTCAACGATCACCATCAACACATTTAAGCCAGGTACTTCCGCCGCTTATCCTAGGAGGAGCGGGGTTCAGCTACCAACTCACCTCGAATCCAAATGTCGAGCAGACGAGAGAGGTAGTCAGTCGAGCCTTCGAGTTGGGAATTCGGGCCATCGATACCTCACCGTACTATGAGCCATCGGAAGAGCTGCTCGGTCAAACCTTGTCGCACCCAGACTTCGCCACAAAATACAGCCGCAACGACTATATCCTCATGACGAAAGTCGGCCGAGTCAGCGCCAGAAAATCCGATTTCTCACTGGATTGGGTCCGATACTCTGTCGCGCGGTCGCTTCAGCGGTTAAGGACGGATTACCTGGATGTGGTATTCTGCCATGACATCGAACTCGTGGACGAGGAAAGTGTCCTAGAGGCGATAGGTGTGCTCATGGAGCTGAGAAGGACGGGCGTGATCCGATATATTGGCATTTCAGGATATCCGATCGATACGTTGGCTAGGGTAGCTCGTCGGGCCCGGGAGATATACGGTCGGCCGCTGGATGTAATCCAGAACTGGGCGCAGCTCACGCTTCAAAATGATCGGCTGGAACATGAAGGACTGCAAGCATTCAGAGACGCTGGGGTGTGTTGCGTCTGCAGTTCCAGTCCGCTTGCTAGTGGCCTACTCCGTGGCGAAGGTGTTCCGATCGCTGCCCTGGGGGACTGGCATCCGGCGCCGGAAGGACTTCGAAGGGCTGCCAATGCGGCGGCAGTATATGTTGCAACCCAAGGAGACTCGCTCGCACCACTGGCATTACGCTATGCCCTGTGGCGAGCAAAAGCCTGCTCGAGGGACGACGTCCGAGTGGGTACGATTATTGGTGGGACATCAGTGGCGGAGGTGGAGGAAAATATCGGGACAGCGCTGGATGTATTTCCCCGAGATGGACAAATCTTTAGTTGGGATAGCGTTAGGCGAGAGATAGGCTTGTCAGAAGGTACCGCAAGGTTGGAGGCCGATCGAGAGTTGTATATGGCGGTGCAGGGGATCCTGGGTGAGTGGAGGAACTACAGCTTCTCGGATGAGACCTCCAAGTCCGAAGGCGAAGCAGTGCAGACGAAGCTATAGAACGATGAGAATTGTTGTTCCATGATCAATTGCCCAGACTCACAGTAAACCATAATAGATCGAACAGGGAGTTTAGCCGAGCAGAGGGTTAGCCTGACACTAAAACATGGTGCAGCTCCCCGCATTTCCGGCTTTAAGACCCAGCTGCCCAGATAGCCGTGGCCATGGAGATGTCATAACTTGATGGAGCTCCCTTCAGTGCCGGAGGGCGACAATCGCCTGCGGGTCTTGCGGGCCTGCGATCGGTGCTCCCAGTCGAAGCAAAGATGCGATGGCGAACAACCATGGTATGTTTCACCACCGGTCTTCGAGTAAGTCGAAATGCTAAGGACAGACAGTCAGAGATGTACCGGTCGGTGGCTTGACCCCGCAGTGGCACAAATCCTGCCTTCGGGCAACTGACTTGATCAATTAGAGAGGAACACCTCGTGTCATTATGAGAAACTTGTCAGAAAACGAGGCCGTCGTCGACGAACAAGACCAGCCTCGACCGGCCATCGAGCGATCGCACCTGGACCACCAAGCCTGAACGACCTGATCAACCCATCCGAGCCGATGCCATCACCGGGGCAGATGTCGAACGGGATGCAGCGCAGCATCAACTCGCTGAGCAGTCCGTCTTACACCGAGAGTGACTCGAGGGAGCAAGCCGTGGAGACAACGGCTGGGTTGTTGGAAAGTGGAGGAAGGAATGGCCGAGGGGGAAGGAGCGACCCTCTGGCCTTGGACACTGCAGCTGCCCTCCCCGCGATTGGAGCTGGAGCCCACCGCGACTCTCCGTTCTTCCAACTCCCCAACCCATCAATCTTTCAGGATTTGTTCTTCCGCCCCAGCAGTCAGCCTGCCTTTACACCACGGGTCGAGAACTGGCTGGATAGAGCTACGCCAATTGCACAGAACGACGCCCACGGACTTACGACCCTCCCAGCCGTACCGCAGGGAAACGTTCATGGACGACCGCAGACCAGGGTATACCCGTGCTTGGAAGTCCTGCTGCCCTACCTGCAGGGCATTCTGTCCGCCGAAGATGCGTCGGAGATGTTGGAGATATACTTCAACGAGCAGAGGAATCCGATCTTCAAGGCCTCGTCGCCGTATACCCTCACCCATATTGTCCACCCGTCGTCTGTCCTCCATGCCACATCACATCGACCAACATCATCGGTCTTGCTTCTGGTCATGCTCCTCTGCGTCGCACACACTGCAGACATCAAGATCTTTGACCCGCCCGGTGCACGGCAGCGCATCGTCCTCGATCTCTACCGGTTGGCCATCGACTTGATGGAGCCGGTGGATTGGGACAACTACTTCAGGACTTCAGGTAAGTCGTTTGTTTTGGACAGCATACCTGCGCTGACTGGCCAGACGGCTGGCAATTCCATCCCCGTGGAGGATTCGCCGAGAAAGAAGGACGCTCTTCGGTCTCCCACGCTGCAAGGAGTGGGCTTATACCGGACTTTCTTGGGGCAACCGATGTCATCCTCGCAATGGTGATACTTGCTCTAGTCATATCCGGAGGCCACTTCAAAGCCGACTGTCTGAAGTGGTGGTCCAAGGCCGTTCGACTCACTCGAGCTAGTGGCTTGAGCATGGAAGACCAGGACCTCCAGAGCAACTTTACTCCCCAGAACCCCGCCAGTGCATCCCCGCGAAAAGCGTTGATTGCAAAAGAAGAGCGCCGAAGACTGTTCTGGCTCATCTACTGTCTCGACCGCCACCTTGGCCTATCGTTAAATGCGACCGTGAACTTTCCCGAGGGGACCTTCGCCGTCGCAGAGCCCCTGGCTGAAGCGATCTGGCAGAGCATCGAGACGACTGATCTCAGCTCCATCCCCCCGTCTCGTCTTGGCCCCCCGGCCCGGATAACGGGGTATGGCTTCTTCGAATACTTTCTTCCGCTCGCGACAGTGCTCGGCCACATCATCGACTATCACCACATTCAGAAGCATCCTCTTCTTGGCGATACGCTCAGCCAGGCGGCAATCCAGAAGATTGAGAGTTTGATATCCCAACGCGAACAAGATCTAGTGGAGATGCAGGAGAGAATCGAAAGCCCCCTTCGTAACCGTCCGGTCGATCCTTTTACCTTCTCGAGTGCAGTGTCGACCGTCGATTCGAAGAAGCCCTTGGTGATTGCGTACAGCTCGCACATGCTTCATGTCTTCTACATCCTGCTTCATGGAAAATGGGACCCAATATCCATGATCGAAGACGAAGACGACTGGATCACGTCGGATAGCTTTCAGGCCTGCGCATCGCATGCTCTCAGCGCCACAGCGGCGGTTCATCAAATTCTTACACTAGATCCCGAACTGACCTTCATGCCGTATCTCTTCGGGATATACCTGCTTCAGGGAAGTTTCATCCTGCTGCTATTCGTCGACCGAATGCCGGAGCTGGGCTTCAACAAATCGGTCGAAGAGGTTTGCGAGACGATCATTCGCGCTCATGAAGTCAGTGTCGTCACGCTCGATACGACCTTTCAGGTAGGATACTTGCAGTCTTTATGCGAATGGTGGCTGACCACCGTAGAAAAACATCCGCAAGGTCTTCCGCTCGATGCTGCATGATGCTCAGCAGGCTGATCCGCAATTTCGCGAGACGCACAAGGCGAGGAGGAGGGAGATCCTGTCGCTGTATCGCTGGACGCGGACGTCGCATGGTCTTGCTTATTGACTAATGGTCACAGCAAGATCGCGACATTCTTTCTCGAATTCAGGTCCAACGCCCTCTACTTTCGAGATTATTACTTAGTGTCATTCCTGGGTAACACCCAGAATCGTCTCCAACCAGAAGCCTGGTGTTGGGCCGATTAGTTGGAAAACTGCAGGGTGGGATATTGACGCCGATTCCCCTAACTACCAGGTTGTAGCTAAAAGGACCACACAAGGAAGGGCCAGGCGACAGATTCAGTGGCCTGCTTGCTGCTGGAAAACCATATGTAATCATCTACTTTGCCTGTTACTGATTGACTGGTTGGTATGTTGGCGTGCTCAGTGAAAATTTCACCTGGTTGTGCAATGATGGTACAATGCGGAACACTCTGGACTTCCACGAAAGAAACCAACAGGACACAAATACTGGCATTTTCTTCCAACGAAATCTTCCCCTCGTTTGCATTCTGACGGCATTTTCGCAACTCATTCAGGTTGCTAGCGAGTTGACTCCCAATTCCCTCTACTCTCCCAGGCTCCAACCGAAACTATCCACCATCAGCATTCAAAATGGATGACATGGATGGCATTGACGACATGGACGACATCGACGTTCCGTCCCAACCACAGGCCGTGGCTGGGCCTCCGCTTTCCGTCCAGTTTGAGGTTCCTCTTCGTCCTGCTCCAGGCGCGAATAGGACTGCTGCTATGAATAGCGACACCAATCCAACCCAGAACCTGACCTTGCGCTTTGAACAACCTACATCTGCAGTCCGATCAAAGAACGAAAGCCAAACTCTTCATTGGCCACTCCGCCCAGAGAAGACATTCAGCCAACTGTCCGGCGAAGTGAGCGTCTCCCGAACTTGTCGTCCCTCCAGCCTTCTCAAATCCCGGAGTCCTTAGATGCAACCGGCTTCGCTATGTTCGCCCGACACACGACCTTTTTGGATGGTTCTGACGCGGAGGCTATGGGGGGTCTAGATGGGCGTTTTGCGTCCGAGAATCATGACAGCCATCCTGCCGCGCGTCCATTCTTTTCATTCCCACCAAGCAATTTCCCCGAAGACATTGATGACCCTCGTTACCTGCCGATTGTGACAATGCGCCGTCGTGTAGAAAATTGGGCGCTGTACCAGTAAGTCACCACGCTGATGCCCGACGTCGCTGACCGTCTTCAGCAACCAGGGCAAGTGGGATGATCTCAACGCATTGTTCCACCTCGACGCCATTGTTTGGTCTCCCTGTACCGGCTTCGTTCCTCACCAGTCCCACCACCGCTTGCTTCAAGACGTCCTCAGCCACCCATCACTGCCAATCGACCGCTCCCACAGCGTGCACATCGACTTTGATCGAAACGCCATGCGATCTGTGACAGAGATGCGCGCCACCATCGTGCAGCGGTTCGACCTCGCCGGTCTCGGCGGTGACCGCGTTGACATTGACGTCGAGGCAGAGTGCCGGTTCGTCTTTCTTCTCGAGAAGAACAACAGGAGTATCAGTAGAAAGTGGACGATCCGGTTTCTCTTCTACTGGTACCAGCGCGACAAGATCGTGCCTGTTCTTCCCGGTAAGTATCTGAAGATCGACATGGTCAGGCTAAGCCAATACCGAGAAGAGCACATGGGTCTGGCGTATTATCTGGAGCTGGACAAGCGACCTGCACTTCCCGGTGACATTATTGGCTTGGGTGTTAAGAAAATCGAGGGCAAGCCACACTGGAAGCATCACCGGCCAGAGCTGAAGGAGATCAAGGATCATTGGCTGGCACAGTGGGCTCCTGAGGTGATCGCCTCTGAATTCGACGTCAAGGATACGCAAGAGAGCTCCTAGATAGTCTATGTGTCATACAACAATCACCACGACTCAACTTCAAATCTATGTCTCTACCCTATACTCTATTCCCTCGATTTAATCCAAAAGATACACTCTAAAAGTCCTCATACGGCACAAACAGCGGCATCGAATCCTCCCAGATACTATCCGTTAGCACCTGCTTGTTACTCCCATCCGCATCCATAACCACAACCTGCCCATACGGCTGGAACGTATCATCATACAGCGCACACTCATACTGGAACCCGAACATGCCAGTCGAATACACGATCCGCCCATCATAGCTCCAGACCGCATGTGCGTCGTTGCCCCCGCTGCTCGTGAGCACTTTCAAATCCGTTCCATCGGGGTTAATCGTGCACACGTCGTAATTATACACGTCCGTCTTGCGCGTAAACACGATCTTCTCCTCGGTTCCGAGCGGCGAGAAGAAAGGGAGATTATCCCATTCATTCGTGAGCACAGTGATCTCCCTCGTGCTTAAATCAAGAATGCGCAGCCCCAGCTGGCTCTCATCACCGCTCGTGCTATTCGCCCCCCAAACCCGGAAAACGACCTTGGAGCCGTCGTGGCTGTAGCTCGGAAACCCGGAGTTGATCACACTCGCATCCGTCAGCGTCGCGTTGGATTCCGTCAAAACCTCATAGCTTGATCCGTTCGCTCTTGCGCGGATAAGCCACCCCCCGTACTCCGAGCGATCTTGGAACCACCCGCCCTCGCCGAAGACCAGCCACTCGCCGTCGGGGCTCCAGGAGGGCTGAAATGCGCCTGCCAGCCCCTGGGAGACAAGAGATGATTCGACCAGTGTGGATTTGGTGTTATCGTACGCCGTGCGCTCGTCGCTGGCGTTCGGAAACATGGACACAATCGAACTATTGCCCAGCTGTTTCTGTGTAATGGCCATTCTTTTTTTCGATGAGGATGAGGATGAGGTTGATGAGAGCTGCGGGAAGACATCGCTGAATCTGTACTCCCACTCCCCATCCCACGCGTACAATTCTTTCGCCATAGGTCGTATATCCCAGCCTGTCTTCTCGTATACGATCCATTTTCCGTCTGGTGACCAGGAAGGGGACCGGATTGTTTTGTTGAGATATAGGCCTGCCGTCGTGTGGATTCCTTCGAGGCTGGTGCCTTTCAGGTGGTATGCAATCGTGTTGTTAGAGAGGTATTGAGGGAATGCCTTCACTCCATCCGTATCGACTTCGACTTTCCGATCTCTTCCCGTAGCAAAATCAACAGAAACAATCACCGAGCTCGTGCTGTCGATACTCTCCGGCCGGTGCGCACCCCAGGTTGCCTCGCGGGTCATCTCGTAGTACACGATCCGCTTTCCATCGGGAGACCAAGACGGACTTCCGAGACTGTATCCCGGTTTCGTCACAACCTTTTTGAAGTCTGACCCGTCAGGCCGCACAGCATAGATGCTCAGCTCCTGCGTGTGCTCCCACCCGCTGATACCGAGGTACGTGTCCGTCCCGTGTCCGCGCCAATCTGTATTTCTGTCGGACGAGAAGGCGAGCCATTTCCCGTCGGGGGACCAGAAAGGGCGGAAGTAGCCGTTCATTAGCGTCGAATTTGCGGTGGAGCGGGAGAGAGCGGTGTCGGTGACGTTCCATCGATGGCCACTGTTGAGGTCCATAACCCAGATATTGGCGCGGTAGCCGTTTTCCGTACTCACGTACGCGATTTTCGAGCTGTCGGGGGACATGACGACGGAATCTTCCATACTCGGTGTGGAGAGGAGGAGTTCCAGATCGCTGCCGTCCGGTCTCACGCGGTAAATATCGCTATTCCCGTCGCCGTTTCGCTCGCCCGTGAAGGTTATCCATTCTCCGTCTGGCGAGAAGGACGCGTGGTATTCGTAGATTGGGTCGGAGAGCAATGGACGCTCGTACGATCCGTTTGCGGAGGAGATATACAGCTCTGAGGTCCCGGGGGCGATGCGGTTCATGTAGAATACGCCTTTCTTCGTCGCATTTGATTTGGTTTTTGATAGGGATGGGAGGGGGGAGGACGTAGGAGAGGACCGCGGGGCGTGAGGATGTCCCGGTGGAAATACCGGCGCTGCATCGCGAGCGTCAAGACCGAGTTGGTTTGCGTACGGACATCCCGACAGCACTGGGACGGCAAAGCCCAGCGGGAGAAGAATGGGTGACAACCGCATCCTGCAGGAGCAATGAACAAAAAAGAGAAGATCAGATAAGATCGATAAAACCCCCTTGCACAAACCCATGGGTCCTGAGCGGCATGCCATTTTTTATACGCGATGATCTACACCGCAAAATACGGGAGGCAGCAACGTTCTCCGAGCTCCACAGGTCCTGGCTTGACCCTCGGAGTTAAGAAGGCCAGTGCTTGGGATTGATTGATAAGGCGAGACGCTCCTTGGAAGTGGACTCTGCGGGTTTTGCCAAGATACCTTACGGGTGAAAAAAAGGACTCCACTGCGACCATGTCTGCTAGAGTGTCATGCAATTTGCGCGGTGCGCGAGCGTTGAGGCACTGCTAGGCCCCCGTGAATCAAGCAGCTTACCATATCTTCAACGCCATGTCGTCATGGGCTGTGCGATACTTTGCTGCCTGCTCACTATTTACACTGCCTTTCCCAACCTTGCAGCTGACGTATACCAGGCTGGTGATTCGAACGTCGAACCTCCAGGGTACGCAGGTGACACTGGCATGCAGCGTCCATCCGCAGCATCCGAGGCAATTTGCAAGCCCTAATCAATACAGATCTCCACCGCCGCCGGGATTACGATCGGCACGCCAGCAGCAGAGTTCAGGCTTGAATCGCACAAGCCAGGGCTGGGCAGGGAGTCCGGTGTTCTTGGCGATATTGGCCCTCTCCACTTTGTTCCGAGGGGCTCGGAGATTGCACAGATAAGATGGATTATACTGAAGAGGGTGGTATTGGGGATATTGTGGTGGATGCGGTTTGCGGATGGGCTCTTACCCGGATGCCGAGGGTTTTCCGAACCCTGAAGCAATGTCTCGTCAGGATGCTTATAGGCTATCATATTACTGAGGTCAATTGAGGGGCTTCCAGTCTCAATGGTGTATCTGCCTCCCTTTAATGGACGGAGGGACACCATGCTAGGAGATTGTATGTAGTCTCAGGCCACACCTATACTATACCCAGAGCATGGTTTAATCGTTTTGGTTTATAGCATAGGATAATCACGAACCTCCTCCCTAGGTAGGGCGATAGCTGCGTGGAAGGAGGAATCGCAGGCAGGGTGTTGGCCATGTTCCAACAAGTTAGCTGCGGTTGGAGATCCTTTCGCTCACGATCTTGGAGTTCGAGCTTCTGCGCTTTGTATAGTGAGTAGTTGAGATCAATGGAAACACATTTTAAAAATCTTTTAACAGGTTTGTTATGTGTGCTCCAGTGACCTCGATATCAAACCTTAATCATTTTGTGGCTGTGAGAGTCATACAGCGTAGGAAACACCAAAGGAAACTCATTCATGTTTTATATAACTGAATGGCCCACAGGTTACCCTCGAGGTAGCACCTATTAGTAGAAATAAAAGTACCAATCCAAGTAACAGCCTAAGCAGCAACGTAAGCATCTTGAGGTCATCATTTGGCATCTTAGGATCAGCAGCCATAAAAGCGGTACCGCGCCTCGGCGGATATATTAGTTCGGCGGCCTCGCCGAATTAAAAGGAAGGAATTCTACTGCCCTGGAATATATGGTATCGTATACGCCCACATTTGGGCAATCTTTTTCAACAAAGACGGAATGATTAAACTCCATCGACCTCATGAGAGTCAGTCTCACCAACATCCAACGTCTTCGGGTAATTCAGTTGGTCGACCTCCACAGCCCCGTTGTTAGGTGAGTCCCCTGTCGAGGTTTTGACGCACTCATGGTATCTGGTCAGGAGGTTGCGAGATATATCCGGGTCAGGATGTAGCAATAATTTTGTCATGGCCGCTGGGAACAAATTCTACACGGATGGCAAGTGCATCACCCAACAAAGGCAATGGGAGACGAATGATGGTCTCTTTCTTTCACCTCTTCGTGTGGTTGATCAACTTAAAGGCATCGTTGCCGACACACCCATGAATAAAGTTCTATCAAAGGCTATCACATTCAAGAATGCATACTTTATTAGTTTGACACCATCGAGATATCCGAAGGACTTGAGATGGAACATAAATATGACGTGGCAATCCGTCAATAGGTCTAGTCACAGAGCGCAAGCCTATGGTATACGGACTAACATACCTACTCTACTGTATACTGTTCCTTGCCATATTAACATCTGCCTCGTTCCAGCTCATCTAGCAAAGTATCAAAATGTCCTCGCAACCAAACCAACCGACTGCAGGTGGCCAGCCTCAACCCACCAGCCCGACCACAGCAATGCCCTACACAACCCCCCAAAACCGGATGCGAGGAATGCAAGACCCTCTTCAACAAGATCAGCAGCGTCGTCCCCGATTGCAACTATTTCAACCTAACCTACACGCCCGGAACCTGACCTGTGATCTTCAAACGCGCAATCGACATCATCGACAACGAGCAGGACGAGGTCGAGAACCTTACATGCGCCATTCTGGGAAACACAGAGCAGGAGCTCCGGAACATTTTCGGCAAGGAGATCCAAGTCCATATGCTGGCGAACTGTGCGCTTGATCTCGCGAGGCAGGAGAGTGAGAATAATATGTGCCTTCTAGTAACTGTGATGATTGATCTCCCACAGGAGCAGCATGTCCAGCACGAAGAGTATATCGAGCACGAACTTGTTCCCCGCATCTTTAGCACGCTTATTCCGGAGCAGCCGCAGAATCCGCGGACTTATTGCATCCCGCCGCCTGGCCAGGATCTTTGCCTCTGGCGGATGGAGTGGTATGAGGAGATTTTTGAGGACGACCCTCGGGAGTCTGAGCAGCCGTGTGAGTGTGAGCATTAGTCCCATGCCCTACCATACCAGTGACTGTGGTGGGGCTCCTTCCTTTGGCTTTGTCCACTGTCTTTCCTTTTGTGTTTTTGAGTTTAATTGTTAGCTTTGTCCCTTGTGTTCCTTTCTTAACACACTCCCTAATGGAACTTGGATTTGAAATGGATCCATTTCAATGTGAACTTTCAAGATATCTTGGTAGACACGCGTTTTTAACCTTTGTAGAGTATGGATAAAAGCCGGGGACAGTTATTTAGGCCATGTTGGGTGATGGAGAGCGAAATAACAGCATCTGCCCACCTAGAAAGAGTCGGGCTTTCCGGTGCCTTTTAGGTAGGTGCTCATCCATAGGTATGTACCTAACCTCCGCCACAACTTCAGCATTTACGCATATTTGTACTACAGCATGTGGCCTTTATTATCTTGTCATACTCTGCATACCTACCCCAGCCTCGTCAATCGAATGTTCCTTAATGCTCAAACTCGATCAAGTACAATAACGATCGTCGGACTCACGAACGTCCAGTGCATTTGAAGCACCCAGATATGAGGGTTGCTTCGGCTTCTGTTTTTGGCCTTGGGTTTTGGATTTCCCTCGCTTTCTCAAGCTAGTGTTAAGGTATATATATCGATATGAACTTATATCTAATTTGGAGCTAAGACGAATTTGCCATGCTTGCAATTTGCCGTTGGCGTAGGTTTAATTGGAATTAAGTAGCATGTATGCAGTATACACTAAAACGGGGAGAATAGGACTATCACTAGAAGCAAACAAGACTAGATGCGCATATCCTACGAGCAATTGAGCAAGTTCTATTGCCGTGCTTCAAATAGGCTTGCCTTTGCTATTACTACATAAGAATGGTGTTTACTTCAGCTATATGTACTAGAATTGGCATTGTTTTCAATGTCATTCTTCAGAATTCTCATATCAAAAGAGACGATTGCAAGGGGGTTATAAAATTGGACGAAGACGGAATGAATATTGAACTAACATAAAGCAATTCTAGCAAAACCAATAAGCACACTGACAAAATAAACAGATTAAGAAAGAAAGAATACCTCCACAAAACCCTCGACCCACCCTCCAGCTCATTCGCACCATCCTCGGTAAAAGGCACATTACCCCAGATATCCGTCGCCCACGCCGGTCTCGCAACATGCTCTTACTGCCACCGCAGCCTCCAAACCTGCGGCGTCATAGGCCCCGGACAGAGCGCCGTCTTCCAGGCTCCACCGGGATAACACGGCAATTCCGCAACAATTCCACACATCAGATGAGGATGCACGCCTACATTCGACGGAAGTCCACCAGCACGCTGATGATGAACATCATGTCCGACATGACGGGGAGGACATTCTCTGGACGACGCGAGATCCGCACGATAAAGGGGACTTCCTCGCCCTTGACGTTGATGATGTGTGGGAGGAGAGCATCCTGTATTGCGAGGGTTATGGATGTTGTTGTGAGAGTCGGGTCTAGGGATGTTGTGCCGGCGATTTCGAAGACCGCGGGCGTGGAGTTCTTGTCTTTGACGTAGTTTATGATGCGTTCTGGGAGGCCGGTTTGCAGGAGTGGGATTGACCGGTATTGCATTATTTTGGTGCAGCAGGGGCAGTTCAGGGTTTGGAGGTGTTTTTTGGGAGTCATTAAGTATCTTTAGCCTGAGACAGGCTTTTTAGCTCTCTGCTTGTTGTTTGGGTTTCCCTATGTGGCATTCTTTTTGAAGAGAAGAAAAAGAGCTTATATTCAATCATGTTTTGGTTACATACACATGCTCCATGTTCCACTATAAGCAGCCCATTCTTCTTGGATAAACAGGATATTGAAATTATGACTACCATAGTAGGCCATTATTGAGAAGATACCTATGGTAGCATGAATACCCCAACAGTGCTCTACCCCAGACCATAATCGGCCCCCGTAGTTCCCAACTGACAAGGAACATGTTTTATATTCAGTAGACCAAACAAACAACCAGTTGCGCAGTTGCGGGAGAACTGTTTTCTGCTTTGGAAGTTCCTCTATTTGACGGGGTTCATTATATATATTGCCTACGACACATCTAGCCACTGCGCTAGTACTTTGCTATGCCCAGATGACGAACTCCTGCTGTGAAATATGGACTGGCATTTCTTCCAAACTACATATATGTATGAGACAGAATCTATGAAAAGGGGTTCTTGGTGCCCTAGGAGCTATTTCCCCTGCAGATAACGCAAGTGAGGAAATGGAGGGGAGTTGCACGCGTAAGCACTAGATAACCTGGAATGTGATTTCAACAGACTCTCTACCATTCATCCAAGTGCCTTTCGACGTCCGGTTTCTTTGGTAATCGTTCAAAGGCTGCAAGGGCCAGATCATGGGGACACCTATATAACAAAGGGACGTTCCTTTGGTCGAGTGGCGCAGCCGTAGACGATGAAAGACCGTCTGAAGTTCTGGATCAGCAAGATTTAGTTAAGCCGGAGGAGCACTCATCGCTTCAAGGGTTCGCCGTTCCTTACTCTCCAAATAAACTCTTTTAACCATGCGCGTCAGCTCTAACTAGGTACTGTTGCAATAACCCGCTAAACGTGTTCTCAGCATATCCGCATTACATCCGTCATTCCCCGTCTTTAGCCAAGAATCAACCACTGAATACACCAACATGGTCTGCGATGACCAGCGATACACGCGCAAAGAATGCACCTCGCTCACAAACACGCTCATAACCGCCGGTGGAGTTCCACGGCACTGGTGGTGGCCACTCGCCAACACCACCCCGTTGATTCTAACAACCTGTACAAACGCAGCTTCGCCTGAACTCCTCGACGTCGAAGAGCTCCTAATCCGCGACTTCACCTGCGTCAGCCTTTGATTAGCTCGGTTATCCGCGGAGTTATATATTCTCACAAGAGCATTTGTTCATGTTAGCTGAAAGAAGAATGAACACTGACAAAGCCCCCTATCCACGATAGCTGAAAGAATAATGACGCCAGACAAAGTCATGGTGATGTAGAAGATCTTGCTCTGTCCCTCACAGGCCGTCAAAGTTGACTCTTTCTCATCAGCCTACACGGCCACTGCCAACACAAAGCATTATGGCCATTATGCAATACCATCAAGCCTCACTGAGATTATACAAAGCGCTTTATATCCACTTCTATAAATTCAGCCTCACAATCGCAGTAGATCCACCACATCATCACGCCCAGAACCCAACTACTCAGCATTAGCTTAGTAGGTAGCAGCTTCAGCCAGCGGTCTTACTTCCAACAACCCATCAACATTCTTCCCACACTGAACCTGAACCTGAACCTGAACCTTG
This sequence comes from Aspergillus multicolor, assembly GCF_047715735.1. Classification (NCBI taxonomy): domain Eukaryota; kingdom Fungi; phylum Ascomycota; class Eurotiomycetes; order Eurotiales; family Aspergillaceae; genus Aspergillus; species Aspergillus multicolor. The sequence continues at coordinate 798,773 of NW_027395958.1, forward strand.
CTACATCAGCCAGAAATGTCTCTCTTCAACGACGACGAATCCGACAACGGATCGGACGTAAACGACCCCCCCAACACCTCCGGCGACGAGCTGGACTCCTACCAGCCCCCCTTCACCACACGCCCCAGCGGCAAACAGTTCCCGAACGTCTGGGCGAGCTACGACAACGAATTCTACAAGCCCGCACAGCCGGAACCCCCGCGCTTCTTGACGGAATTGGCAAAGGAGGAACTCGAGAACGATAAGCCACGCCTTTCAACGACGGAACAAGCGAAGGAGGAGCTGAAAAAGGCTAGTCGTGAGTCTGTTGCCAATACGCGGAGTATTTTCGAGAAGCCGGGTGGGAATGTCGGTGGTCCGATGCCTTCAGTTGGAGAGGAGGGCGGGTTCGCAGCTAATGGGGTTGGTGGTGCCCCCGGTCAAAATGCAGCTCCGAAGGCTGCAGCTGGAGGTTCTATGGATGGAACACCGGGTACAGCCACGTCCTCGTCCTATGGAGACGCGGAGTTCAAGAAGGACAAAGGGCTGACGAAATCAGAGTACGCTATGTTCGCTCAGCCTCAGCAGGGGCCTAAGCCGGGATTCCAGGGCCAGGATCAAGCCTACAAATCAATATTTGGTGGCCTCAATGTTCACGAGTCACAACGACCCTCGTTCCAGGTTGATTCCGACCCGGAAGATGACCTGTATAGTGCATCGCCAGCAAAGGCCGAGGGGAACCGTCCAGAGTCCGTCCTCAGCCAAGATGGGTTTTCGGTCATTGAGTCAGGATCTGAAGGGGAGTATACACTCAACCCCTCCCGGGGCAACTCGCCCAAGCCCCAGGAGCAGCCCAAACAGGGGTCAGACCTTATAAACCCCCGTCCCACGCCCCCTCCGCCGCGCACCCCAGCAGACGCCAAAGCGCGCAAGGAGGCACTGGACAAACTGAATGGTATCACGCCGCCTTACGTGCCCCCAACCACAAACGACCCCGTCACAGAATCATGCCGGGACTCGAATGCAACCTTCACACGAGATGCTCAGCAAGGGTTCCACCCCAAGGATAAATTTGACGATGATGACAAGCCATTCAACGACTTTGGGGCGCAGAAGACGCCGCGTGCGTCGACTATCAACCCTAAGCCTACCCCTAAACCTACCCCTACTCCCACCCGAGCACCCGCCGCAGCGTCTACCCCGGCCAGCCCTACTCCCGCGCCCCTTCGGCCACAGCTCCAGCCCCAACGCACCCCAGCAGTCGCTAAACCACAGCCTATACCCCCAACTACCAGCTCAACCCCCTCCCGCGCATCACGCGCCCCGGGAATCAGCATTGAAGAAAAAATAAAAGCAGAAGCCAAAGCCCGCGTGGAAGCGATAGCCCAATACCACCGGTCCTCAGTTGCACCGTCTCCAGCACCCTCCACCCGTTCCCGACGCGACTCCACGATGAGCATCGAGGACGAGGTCCGAGCTGCTGCTGCAGCCCGTAAAGCAGAGAGCCGGCGGAACACCGTTGCCCCGTCTCGTGCGACATCAGCGTCCACAGGCTCAAGCTCCACTTCCGGTTGGAGCGTCGAGGATGAAATCAGGGCTGCTGCTGCCGCTCGTGCAGCTGAGAGCTGGCGCAAAACCGCTACGCCTTCTCAGCCATCAACCTCTCGCTCTAGCTCGCGCGCATCCCGGATGAGTATCGAAGAACAAGTTATCGCCGCGACAGCAGCGAGAGAGGAAGAAAAACGCCGGGGTGCGCCTCGCCGTTCCGAATCTATATCCTCGTGCCCAGATAAAGAGCTATCGATAGAGGAGCAAATTCAACAGGCCGTCGAGGGCCGCGGCGAGGTGTTTAGCATCAACGTCCCCGGCAAGGGGAAAAATGGCTCGACGTCGAACCGCATGAACTTCTTTCTTGCAAAGGATCCGAATTCGCCGTCTTCGTGGTCGCGGAATGCGTTGCGGAAATCGATCTCGTCCATTTCGTCCATTTCGTCGGGCTCGTTCCGGGGCCATCGCGATCGGGATGAGGACTCACGCCATCCGTCGTTGGCGGATATCCCCGAGCGCGTCCGTGAAGAGGAGGAGGAACGCATGGACCGCGGAGACATCAAGGGGTCCAGGCACTGGAATCCGTACCAGGTGGAGATTGATGAGTATTCAGTTAACGGCTCAGAGTCCGGGGTCCATCCTGCACTCTGGGAGCAGCCTTACCTGCGCCCTTCCCGCTCGACATTGAAGGAGAACAAGCCCCCGTCACGCCGTGCCTCGGTTGCTAGTCCACCCCGACGCACGAACCCAGAACCTGAGGTTGAGCGTACGACATGTCTAACTCTCGACAATCTCTGTGTGAAATGCACAAACGGCCTTGCGGACATTGACCCAGCTATCCCAGCTAAGTATCTCCAAACGCCCAGGGACATCCACCCGGTCGTCATCGAAACCATACTAAATGGCACCATCGATGAGGCAGCCAAGATTATCGAATCATTCCATGAAAGTGTGATCCGCCTCATCGGCCAGCACTTCCCCATCCACGCCGCCGTCCGCCGCTCCCAGCAACAGAAGCGAGCGGGCCACTGGTACGATATCACCAGCGGCGAAGGACCGGCTGCGATGACCTGCCGTACCGAACGGCACTACGACCGCAAAGCTGACGAAAACCCCGGGCTGATCAAGTCTCTCATATATAGCCCCTACGCCTGGGCGAAACGGCAGGAGAAGAAGAAGAACAAACACGTCCAAGCCACGCACGTCAAGCTCCGCGACTTTGTCCTCCTGCTCGACCTCCCGTTCCAAATCGAAAACAACGGGATGATCGAGAACAAGATCCGCGAGTATCTCCCGAAGAACGTCACCATCATCCGAATCCACAGCAACTTCCGCGGCGACCTGAGCCTCTTCCGCCTCATGTACTGGGAGTGGACGCACAACGCCAACATGACCACGACACCATTGCGCAAAGGCGACCGCGAGTCCAGAACATCCAGCTACCGAGAGCACTCTACCTCACGCACCCGGGCCAACGACAACGCAAAGTACAACGCTCCCTCTCCCTATCTCGCGTACTGTCACTATTCTTTTGAACCTCAGCGATGCCCCCCCTCCGAGTCAGCTCCCGTCCGGCCTAACAGAGCAGACTATGACCACCCTCATTCGCTCGGGTCTGCTGCCCAAGGATACGTCCTACGACGAGTACTGTCTGCAGTTCGTGAAAATCTGCCTCAAGCGCGAGGGCGAGATTACGAACCGCCGCCTGGGAATTCCTGAGCCGCTGCGTGATACGCAGGTCCCCCGTGCGCCGGCGGAGTACCCGCCTACCTCGCCTAGGAGTGATACGAGTCGGAGTGGCAGAGGTGATAGCGATAGAAGAAAAACCCAGATCCAGAGTTCCCTCGACCGCCTCCCCTCAGACGCAAGCTCCGTTTCTAGCTTATCCTCTGCCTCGTCAACTCGACGCCGGACACACTATCCCGCCAAGCACGGTGATGGTAATGGGAGCCAGGAACGTCGACCCTCGGAATCGTCTTCACATTCGTACTCCCACTCCCGCTCTAGAGACCGCACCCAAGATCGCGACTACGACGCCGACCGCACACCACGAGCAAGCTACGTCCCCCACACACGCTCCCGGGACCGCCGCGACGCTACCGGAAACCAGCGACCAGGCCCCCCAACCCGCCGCCCAACAGAACAGGAACACGTCGCGCGCGACGAGAACCGCGAAGCACAGCGGCAGAGCCGGCGGGAGAGCCGGCAGCCAAGCCAGAGTAGTAGCGAGAGGCATCGTGAGCGAGAGCGAGAGCGAGAGCATGACCGTGGGAGAAGGATTAGTCGGGAGACGTGTGTTACTAGTGAGGCGGATGGGGGGAGTCCGTTTGGGGCGAGGTGAGTGGTCATTTCTTTTCTTATGTTTTTTCCCGTGTTTTTTCTTGTGTTGAAACTTGAATGCCGTATCGTATATGGTTAGGACAATATCTGAATATGGTTTTTTTCATATTTTCTGCAATTTTCTTTCTCAATGTCAATAGTAAGAACTTTACTTCATTCTCCCCCCGGTTGCATTTGTACCTTCGTAAGGGGTTTCATAGGTCAGTGGATTATATATTGCGCTGCCTTACCTAGGTATTGGATTCTCCATTAACCATGTTTAGTGTTGCTCGCGCACAGGAAGGTTGTCCATACACCCAACTCCCCTGAGCAAATGCCATAGCCCTGATCGTAATGTGAAATTCATCGTTCCGTTAGTACCTAGCGTATATCGTCAGGTTAAATCTCCCCTGGGAACTTTGGCACCCTAACACCCCATGGGAATAGTGAAGGATGCGCTGTACCAGCATATAACCATAGCCACTGCGGAGTCACTTGTGTTGTATCTAGGTAGGTAACTGATTGGCTAAATCAAGTGGTGTTTAAAAAGGGCAACTTTATATCTGCATATATATGCACTTATACGTACTTGATTTTCTAGGACGACCGTAAACTTCCTCTTCGGGACACCGCCGCTTTAGTGAGGGCGCTCAGCTGTCTGCTCAGTGAGTATTTCACATGATGGATTACTGCTCACGGAGCACTCAGCCCTTGCTCTTAAGCTATCACGTGTATTCACTGAGCCGCTCACCCCGTCTATTTTGCGCGGGTAGTTCAACAACTATGTTCAGCGACATTTCCGAAAATTGCCCAAACCCACTCAAATACCCGCTCAACATGACAACGACGGATTTCAGCTTGCCCCTGTCAGTGGAGTCAAGCAAAACGAAATTTGAGGGCAATGACGACAAATCTTGACGTCAGCTCCGGAGGAAGGTATAAAGGCATGGCTCTTCTTTGAGCATTTTGCCTGGCATGCGGCCTCGACGTGCTTTTGAATCTACACTCTATCTTTTCTTGTTTAAGAGTCAAATTTTTCTTACTTCTTTGTTCACCCCATCTCCGAGTCGCAGGCCAGCAATAGGCAGAAAGGCCTTTTTCCCGGATGCCAAAAACTTACGCAAATGTCTTAAGCGTTTCGCAGCACCTGGCTATGTTCCAAGAGCTCATGTTAAGGAAGACGCCGTACAGAAAAGGTATGATCATACCGACGAAGTTAAACAACTGCACAAGCAATATGTAAAGCTCTACAAGGTGTAAGCTATCTTGGACCACGTCTTCCCCTAAAGCTTACTAACCTTAGACATCAGATTTTTAGTCTACTGTGACTGAGAAAATGGTTACGAACTAAGACATGGCTGTCCAGCTCCACATCATGTCATTATCAAAGATTTTATTCGGTTTTATGTGCGTTCTATTCAAGGTGATGGCCGGCTCAGTAATACAAAGCTGCCTACTGTTAGAACTACGTTAGCGTGTGCTAAAAGGTTCTTTGGTGGCTTTGAGGAAGCAACCGGCAGCACTATCAAGAAAGATGATCGTGATAAAGTATACTCGGCATGTATACCCCGGCTCATACACGATATTCTATGCTAACCAATCTCAAGTGGATTAAGAAAGGCTTGATGGAAGAAGGGGAGATTGAGGACGTGAAGAAGCAGAAGTTTGACTTTACAAGAAACGACTATAAAGACCTGGTGGCTTCAATGTGGACACGTGATTGCCCTGTCTGTATCCATGGGATTCTTAGAGTTTTCATGCTGTTCGCACTCCAGGTCTTCCTCTTCACGGGTGCAAGAATTGGAGCCTTCATTTCAGAGGACAAACACAAAGAACTAAGGGGCCTGAAATCGAAGGTGAGGCTCTCCACCCAATACTTGTCACTTCCTAAGCATACGTTCTTGACTGTTTACAGCATCTTCAATTGATTTTATTGCGCAGCCCCAATCCAAAGAAACCTTGGGAGATAGGGTTCCGGGTCAACTAGCAGTGGTTAAAGAAGCACAGAAGTTCAAAAAATTAATGTATAAAATATTATATAAGCAAGTACATACTCTCCTTAGGCGCGTTTTAAGAGCTAGGGTGCTACCATGAAACTTAGTCTTATACCTACAATATAATAATTAGAGCATGCTCGCGAATAAAGGACTGGTGGTACTTACCAGGTAGATTAAGAATTATATTTCAAGAAGCTATATAACAAAGGACTTTGAAACAAGGACTAGCCTAGCAAGGGCATATTTGGTATCCCAAGGTTATTTGCACTAAAAATCTTGTTTTTTTATTTTTATGCTAGGTCTCTCGCCGTCCAACTCTAGCTGCTGGCTTAGCCATGATATTAACGGTATGGATAGCCCTATCATCGTGAAAGGAGGTGCCACCAGGAACGTCTGAGTTACTATCATCAAGGGTGTAGGCTACTCAAGTTCATGTAGATACATGTATCCCATCAAAAATTATCTCTGACTTCAATGGGACAATGAATACCACAGCCCGCCTAGAGTGTGGTTTTCTCTAGGAGACCAGCAATACGCAGCACTCGCATGTTTTTGTTATACGTCAGAATTTATATCAACACTGTCCTCCCTATTCGCCGCACGTGGTACTCATCGAGATGCCACTAGGCAAAGCATATTGCTTGTTGGAGTGTCCTGCAGGGCAAATCTTGCTTGGCGATCTGAGCAATCCGATGAACTTACTGGCCGGGTTATTTTTAACTTCGAAGGTCAAGCTGGGCAGGAAATCGCCGCGTTACCTGCACCCACATATCTGAAATGGCAAAAATGCCAAGATAGTTTCGTGCCACCCAGGGATGTGTGGGGTTGAGGAGCGCCAGATCAAAGTTGCGCAAGAGCTGCATAGTGATGGTGTGTGTTGTTAGTTTTTTGCTTGATGTGGAAAGTAAGGTAGTTCCAGCTGCTCCGACTCACCTCGAATATGGTCTTGCCAATTTCAATCTGCGCCACAGGCTTTCCCAAACACTGGAACTTGCCGTAACCAAAGTTAAGGTCGTTAGTTCGAATCATGAGTGCTAACTTGTCCCCATCCGCCTCGAGCCACCTCTCCGGCCGAAATGCCTCTGGATCTGTGCCGTAGATTCTCTCGCTTCGGTGCATAGCGTAGGCCGAGTAACCGATGCAGACCCCCCCTGGTAGGAAGATTCTCTCGCCGTCGACAGTTACAGTGTCACCGCCTGCAGGGATGTCTCGCGAGAAGATGTTTGTGACTGGTGGCCAGATTCGCAACGCCTCGCGTATTACAGCCTGCAGGTACGGCAGCTGTCTGGCTTGTGCGGCAGAAATGAGGCCGTCTTCACTCGTGGGCGGAGCCTGTCCAAGGCGCACGGCTTCATCGACCTCGCGCTGTAGTTTCTGGTACACGCGGATATTCGTCATCAGGTACAGAAAAGCACCGCGGATTGCGCCGGCAGTTGTGTCAGAGCCTGCAATAATCTGCTCAAGTGCCTCTGAGCGGAGCTCATCGCCCGCGAGACCATGGCGCATGAACGAGGCAAGCATGTCGGAGCGCTTGTCAGAAGGGGTCGCGGCGCGCTCATCAATGGCGCGAAAGCATGCGGCCATCATTTTGCCAAAGCCGTTGGTCTTGCTTGGTGATGGTGCGATGAATTTTCCAATGATCGGCGCCTGCGCCAGCCAGCTGATGCCCATGGCGAGGGCGCTGTTTCCCATGGCCAAACCATCCTCGCTGGACTGGATGTAGTCATCCACGTCGCGATCGCTTTGCAACATGCCGAAGGTTCTGCCGAGCCCAACACTGCTGATAACATCAAGCGTAAAGTATTGAACCTTTTTGGCGAGATCCATTGGCACGACTCTGTGATCTGATGAGATATATTTGGAGGTGATTAGCCGAAGGAAATCGTGAAGGCGCTCATCCACTGATGCTTCGAGGTTGAGGTTCTCGCGTCCCGAGTACTTGATATGCCTCTCGTAAGTCTAAAATAGGTAACAAACTAAAGGGAATGTTCTCACACCAGGGGCCATCTGCTTTCGGCGTTTCTCGTGCTTTGCATTATCTGTTTGGCTAAAGACATTGTCCCTGCGGTACTCGATTCGGGTGGCGTTGTAGTACCAATCGGAGCGCTTGTAGCCAGGCTTGTTGTTGACGTGTGTCCAAACTTCGGGAGACGAGGTGATTAGCACTCGAGGTGCCACACGAGCGATAGGGCCTGGCTCACACAGCATGGACTTGTTAGTTGGGAAAATGTATGTATATAATGACTGCCTTGAATGTGCCTCGTACCATATTGCTTGCTGACTGCCGCGTACCACTCGTGACAATGGCCCCCGAGCATCGCCAGGCTATGAGGCCAATCCGAGATGCCGGTCCACGAGGGACCCTTGAACTGCCTAAGCTTTGCATATATTGTGATCGTACTAAAGATATAGAGGCCAACGACGCCGCAGATAAGCGCACCGATTGACCCAGATAGGCTGGCTATGCCCATGGCGGAAGAGATGACGGCGGAGCTGGTCAGCGCTGATTCCACAAATGCTGCGGTGGCCAACTCGAGCTTTGATGAGGGGTCGCGCGTCCAACCTCTCGTAATCCGATCCTGCACGATTAGTGGTTGAGGTGCGCGCTACACAGTTTGCGGGATAGCGTCCCGGGATTGGGGATTTGCCGTTTCTGCAAGAAACTACGGAGGCCTATACGGACACTCGGGAAAAAACTCCACTTTTATGTAATACTATGTATTTGCTTAGAGTTTTACTAGCAGAAAATTAGATATATCATAGCCTACTTAGTTTTACCATATAGCTACTTATCCTAAGTATTATATAAAGGTGTAAGCTAACACCTAGGTGCTATACATAGCCTATATAACTAAGTAATATAAAAAATACCTAAATACTTAATATTTAATACTTAAATACCTAAACACCCGCGGAAGCTTTATATAAAATAAAAAAATCTTTAACTTAAGTTAATTAGGTTCTTCTTCTTACCCTTTTCAAATTTAAGTTGAATAAATAATTACCTGTTCCCTTGATTAAATATATTATATAAAAACCCTGGGGCTAACCAGGACTGCCTAGTGCTATATAGCCTGTAGGCCTAGTACCTTTTATTTTTACTGAAAAGTAATTTTATATATTATATAAACAAGCCTTGTCTAGCCACTTATAAGAAGCGTAATAACCACTAAATATGCTAGGAAGATAAATATATTTTATCAAGGGTTAAGATTTAAATTAATATTTTTAATAACACATGTATAAGTAGCTTACTATAACCCCCTGGGAAGCTATAAAAAAAGTATTAATATATAAGGAATAATAATACCTAGTTTACTTAGTGGTAATATTAATATATAGAATTTATATTAAATACCCTAAAAAGTAAGTATCCTCTTTTATATATTATTATAATAAAAGCAGGCAAGCTCTTAACCTTTAATAAGGAGTTTAATGGTTTAACCTTGTACTTATTAGTATACATGCGAAGAAAAAGCCTCCAGATCTAACTCTAGCCAAGCTAGCTTAATATTTTAATAACTAATAAGTCTTAAAACCCTTATATACTAAATAGCCTTAAGGGTTTTATATAAAGTCTTTAAAAGCTATTATTAATATATAAAGTTATTAGCTATTATTTAGTATCTAGTACCCCTGCAAGATTAAAGGGCAGAAAGCTAAGGGGGGCAAAGTAAGAAAAGATTATATATTAATTTTTAACAATATTATATACTTTATTAGCTTTAAAGGTCTTGTATAAACCCTTTAAACATTATTATTAACATATAAAGTTATTAGCAAGTATCCTATAGTAGCTAAAAGGGAAGGAAAGAGATTATTTATTAATTTTTAATAACATGGCATACTAGAGATAGCCTTACTTAGCTATTCTTATATAAAAGGCCATGTAAGAGCCATTACTAATATATAAAAAGTTAACTAATACCTTACTAGTATCAAAAGTAAGGGGTAAAAAAATAAACAAACACCATGTTACTAATACTAGTTAAAAAGGGGAAGAAAAAAAGAAAAAAAAAGAAAAAAAAATTAAAACCTTAGATTTTCATATTAGCTAGTTATAACTACGTAACTAGAACCTTTTAAAAACCTTTATATAAAGCTAGTTATTTTATTTTTACCTTTTTATTATTTTTTTATATATACCTAACTATAAAGTAAGGTATAAAACTAAAATAAAAGCCTTATATAATACTAACCAGGCAGGATCTAGGTTATTCCTGTATAATATAAAACCTAAGCCTGTAAAATAAGTAAGTAATACATGGTATTACTCCCTGGCCATGGCCTTTATATAAAATATTAAGAATAACAAGCAAGCAAAGACCAAGAATAGCAAAGAAAATATGTAAAATATAATAAAGTTTAGGTTTATAATTTACTATCCGGCCACCAGAAGTCTAGATAGCCGGATAGTAATACTATAAACCCAAGACCTTTGCATAAAACACTAAAATAGTAAAGAGAGCAGGTAAAACATAGTAAAGTTTAATTTATAATACTATTATCCAGCCACCAGAAGTCTGGATAGCCAGATAGTGATATGATAAACCTAAGATCTTTATATAAAATACTAAAATAATAAAAAAGAAGGTAAATTGCGATTTAATATTTATAAAAAAGAATTTTCGACCATAAAGAAAATCATCATTATCGCATAATAAGATGTAGGTTTATAATATTATTATCTAGCCACTAAAAGTCTAAATAACTAGATAATATGATTATAAATTTAGAATTTTGAATTAAATATCTAAAAAAATAAAGCTTTATATTTAAATAAAAGTATAACAGGAATAAAAGGTAAAAATGCCTTTATTGTATAAAGCACTTTTTTTCTTATCTGCCTTTTATTCCTGCCACGCTTGGGCCCTTCTAGGAAAGCATGGCGGGAATAAGAGGTAAATAGGGAAAAAGCGCTATATATAATAAAGACTTTCTTTACCTTTTATAATAAAGCTATCCCCCCCCTATCCGCCTTTTATTCCCACCATGCTTTCTCCCCCAAGCATGGCCAAGCACGGCCAAGCGTGGCAGGAACAAGAGGCAAATAAGGGGGGAAAGCAGTTTATATAATAAAGCCTTTATATAATAAAGCTATTTTAAGACTCTATCTCTTGTTCCTGCCATGCTTAGGGAACAAGTATGGCAGGAATAAGAGGTAAAGTCTTATAATTATAGCTAAAATAGGTAGTAACTTTAGTCCTTAGGATCTTTATATAAAGTAGCTTAAGACCTTAAATAAAAATAATAATTTTATTAATTTATATAGTAAAATAAAAACTACCAGGAAGGTGTTAAGGCCTTTATATAATATTTATTTATTTTTTAAATAAAGATTCCAAACTCTGTAAAGCGCTCAATATCTCTGGGTTTAATTTCATAATACCTTTTTTACATAATAAGTAATGCCTTCTTTTTTTTTATCTTATATAAAGAGATTCTTAGGATTAAAAAGGTTTATCTTTTATATTTTTTTACTTTGTTATATTCCCTAAAAAAGAAATAGAATACTTCCTAGCAGCCAATTTTATTTTTTTAAAGGCTTATATAGCTACTTTTTGTAGCCTTAGGCTCTGGCTCAGCCTTAGGCTCCTATACAGCTGCCTTTTTTTAACAAACTTCTTAGTAGGTGTTTAATATAACTTAGGTATAAAATCAACTTTATTTTCTATAATGATCATATAGATTAAATAGTTCTTCTTGCTTATAGTCTTATACTAGTTTAAAACAAATATAATCTATTACATACTATTATATAATTCCTAAAGGTAAACCGGGTATAACTAGGTTTAAATACTAGTGGTAAGGTATAGGTTATTTTTTTATAATTTATATATATATTTTTTATTTTCTAGATTAGGCAGCATTTAATAAAGTCCTTATATAAACACTCTACAAAGGTAAAGGTGGACAGAGCAGATATTTATATAAAATAACTAGTTAAATTTATTAAATAAAAGTTTACGTCAATTTAATATACTGATAGATTTACAGGATAAAGGCTTCCAGATTTTATAAATTTTTTTATATATAAAAAGTTCCCCGGGTTAAAATTTAAGTTATATAGTTAATTAACTCCTATTAATATTACTTTATCCCTTTTATATAGTTATAAAACTGGAATTACTTAAAAAGTAATTTTTAAACTAATAGAAGAATAAAGACCTGGATAGCATTTTATAAGTTAGAAGGTATATTATTAAGCAGGCTTATAATCCTTTTTATTTAAAACACCGGCCTTTATATAAGGCAGAGGATATGCTTAAAAATAGCAGATTATTTAATACTAAGGGTTTATATAAGATTAAGGGTTTTTACTTATAGTAAGGAAGGATTTATAAGATAATATATTTTTATAAGGCTAATTAATTACAGGATATAGTTTTAATCAAGATATTTTAAAAAGGTTATATATAAAAAGGCTTTTTCTTTTCAATTAAACCAAGTTTCTTTTTTTTATATAAAAAAGTACAGATAGCACTAGGTAGGTTAAGCAAGCTTAGAATTTTTAGTAGGTTTTTATTATACTTCACCTTTTTTATTTTATTTAATAAAGCCTAATTAAAGATCCTGGTAGGTTTTTCAAAAAGTTTTAGCTTCAAATAATACTTATTTTTAATATAAGCTATAATATAAGCCTGGAGCCTAAGATATACTATATAAAAAATAAATAAGTAATTTATATTATGTTTAGCATCTTTTAAAGGGTTTTTAGGGTTGAATATAAGTTTTAAAAGCTTTATATAAGTTTAAGTATATATCTTAGCTAGTAAACATTTATTAGGGTTTAGTATATATATAAAGGTTAGCTAAAATAAAAATATAATATAAAGGAAATATATTCTTTAGGCTTATATATCTCCTTAAAAAGACTTTAAAAGCTTTAAATTTGTCAGCCTCAGGCGGCGAAGGAGGTTTAATAATATAAGGAGAATAGAACACGGTAATATCACAACTAATTCTCCTTATATATTTAAGGCCAACCCTTAGCGTAGCTTAGTTAGCTAAAAGTTAGTCTTTATAATATATAACCTAAAGATTAACCATTATTTCACCCCCTTTTTTTTAGTGTTCTGCTTTGTACCTGGCTTTATATCCTAGGCTGTTATAATTCTAACTCTTTACGTTAAGCTACCTACGGAGAGACACTATGCTACCCAGCCATTTAACTATAAATTTAAAGAGTATTTACTATAAAAATAATCTTAATAAAAGACTATTATACTCCCATGGTTTACCTGTGTATAAGACTATAAAAAAGATAAATTATTAAAGCATAAACATTCCTGAATTAGTCCTAATATAATATTGAATAGGGACCAAATTTAATAACAAGAATAATAGCTTTAAGAAATAAAACAGCATATTAAATAATTAAAATAGCAATATTTAGCAAGAGAATTAATACTAAAACACCGCTAATATAAAAAAAAGAGTTTAGAAAAAAAAGAAGAAAGAATTAAGAATAAAAGTATCCCTAAGTATACTATTAATTTTGGCCTGCAGCAATAATTAGACTGGCTTAGTACTTTAAAATTAAATTTTAAAAAAGCTCCGGGTAAGTATAGGACAGATTAGCAAAGAATCTTAGGTGCTTTAATTCACATGGATTAAGCATGTAAAAGTAATTAAAAATATTATACTAATAAACTAGAGAATATAAAGAATGTAAGCAAGAATTTATTATAAAAATACTTTTAAGAATAAACTTCTAGTATTCTTAGGAGTTTAATAATAAGCTTACTAGATATAATAGTAAAGCTGGAAATAGCTTATTAAAAAAAGGATTAAGATCCCCGTGATTTCGCTAACTATTTAGATATATTAAAATAATATTTTAATTAAGATATAGAAAAGGTTTAAGTACAAAGATACTTTAGTAAACTCTAGCCAAGCCTAAGAAATAAGATTTATAACTATAATTTTAAAAAATTACTAGAAATTTAAGATAAACTGGTCTAAATTACCTCTTAATTCTGGTTAATAATATAGTATCTTTAACCTTAAATTATATCTTATTATAATAAGATAAAAATAATATTTAATTAAGACAGAAACAGGCCTGGCCCAAGAAGAGTTAGCTAAGAAGAATTATAATTTAAAAAATAAATAAGATTAAGGATTTATAATAAATTATAGACTCCAAGGAAGAATTTTAAATTAAAATTAGGGATAATTATTTAAAAAAAGATATTTACAAGAGCAAGGTAAAATAATACTAAATTAAGACTAAAATAAAAAATATACATGTTGTAAATATAAAGAAAAAGGGTATATTATGCCAGAATGCCCTAATTTTTTAAAGATCTAAATTGTTAATCACGGAATCCTAACCAAAAAGTAAATATTTAAGAAATTATTATAAAAGACCCAAAACAAAATAAATATAATAAATATAAAGAAAAAGAACCAGACAAATTTATAGATTAGGATAATAAAATAAGTAAAAATTAAAAAGGAAATAATAAAAAGCTAAAGTAGGATTTTAAACTCTAGTTTAATATCCCTAAATAAAGACAGGTAAGTATTTATAAACTAAAGTAATTATAAAAACCCTTTAAAAAATATTAAAATAATAGTAAATATTAATACCTGTACTTAAGTAAATATAGTTAGTTTAAACTTTATAAAATAAGTATACTTAAATTAAGAAAAACTATCATGCCCTATTATGGCAGGATATAATAAAAGAAAAGATTAAATTAATAAAGTATAAAAAGTATTTTTAAAAATTACTAACTTTAAAGGAATAATAAAAAACTTTATAAAATTATATATAAAAGTTAAGTAAATTAATTATAAATACCTAATTATTTTATTAAATACTATAATTCGGGCACTATATATTTATATATTTACAAGTTAATAATAATTTAAAAATAAAGCAGTAAAGTATTCACTCCTAAGCTAATATAAATTTATAAAAGCATATTAAAATTAAGCTTATATATTTACTATTATTCCACTTCCGGAAGGAATAAGAAAAGCCAAGAAGATAAATTAAATTAATAATTTATTTATTAAACTTAACATGTTTTATAACATATTCTCTTCCTATAAAGTAAAAATAATGTTATTAAAATTAGTGCCAACACATAAAATTATAATAATAAATAAATAATTTTTACCTTATAAACTAATTTACCCTCTTTCTCCTGCTAAATTAATAGTATTACGCTAATATATTAATAAAAATATTAAATATAGAAGAATCTAACCCTTTAAAAGTCTAGCAGGAGCACCTATTCTTTTTATGCCTAAAAAGAATAAAGAATTATAACTATACATGGATTATTAGGGATTAAATCAAATAATAGTTAAAATTAGTACCCTTTACCTTTAATTTCAGAAATTCTTAATTACCTAGATAATAATAAAAAATAGTATCTTATTATATTTTAATTATATAAATTCTTTAAAGCAGAAATTTATTAGTTAATTCTAGATAAGGAGCTTTTCACTATTATTTAGTTATTTTATTATTAAAGATGGTATTTAAAAGGATCTCCTTATATTATTATAGTATAATTAAATTATATAAATCTTTATTTTTTTATACAGTAGTATAAGAATAATAAAAAATAAGCAAGATAATATATAAACCTTGCTCCTTATAATTTTATTATTTTTTATTATTTAGGGAAAAAGAACCCTGCAGACACTCCTTTTAAAAAGTATAAAAAAATATATACTAAATATTAAAAGAAGACTTTTTAGCCCTAATCTAGTAATATTTAACTAGGAAAGTAAAGGTATAAACTATTACTATTTAAAATTTAATTTAAGATAAGGAACTAGATCCTTTTCAGGAACCTATTATTAAGGTTTAAAATATAAAAAGTTAAAGAAAACACTATATTTATAATAATTCTTTTAATTTTAAGACTAAATTAGAAGTAGATTTAAAGTTTAATAATTATAATATAGTAAATATTTAGTTTAACCTTAAGTAAAACTAGGTCCTACCTTATTACCTTATTTAAAATACTTATATTATTAAGAATATTTACTTTAAGCAAGCATTAGATTATTTAATAAAGTTAGTTTAAGTATTACAATTTAAAAATAACTAAATTAAGGACTAAATTATAAGCTTAAAGGCTAAGATACCTGGGCTTAAGAGTTAATTTATATAAAAAAATAAATTACTCCTGTTTAAGAACTAAATATATATATTATTAAATTAAATACTAAAAACTAAGATTATTTAAGCTTATTATAATAACCCTGTTACAGGATATTTTATAGCTAAATAAACTAAAATACTAGTTAAATAAAAGTTTTTTTTAAAGCAGGATAAAATTAATAATTAAGTCCTATACTTATTCCTGCCCTAATTACTAACATACTATTACGCCATAACACTGTTTATATAGAAATTTTTAACCCTTACCAAGACTAACACGCCCTTTTACATAAATTAGTATAAATTTTATTACCAGACTACTGCTAATAATATATTAAAAAAAGTATGTTAATATAATCTTTATAATTATAAACTATTATTTTAAATGGTCCTAATTTATTCCTATTTTTACCTTCATTCAAGCACATGAACTTGCTAAAGTGTTCTACTAATAATAAGTTTTAAAATGGGGTTAACCTAGAGGTATTATATTAGATTAAGATTCCTTATTTACTAGTAAATACTAGGGAAAACTATAGTTTTATTACTAAACTAAAATTTATTTATTAACAGCATTCCACCCCTAAACCAATAGCTAAACCAAGCAAATAAATTAGGTCTTAAAATAATATTTATAATATTTTTATACTAAAAACTAACTTATCTAGCTAAATTTATTAAGTACGGCATAATTTACATGTAATAATGCCTGGAATAGCACTATTAGCATGTTATTTAATTAGGTGGTTATTAATTAAGACCCTGAACTTATTATACAGCTCGCGGACAAGCCTTGGCGGACAGAGGTACTAGTAGTATTAACAAGAATTAATAAATTAAATAAAATTTATTGCAAGTGTGACAAAGAATAGGAAAAGAATATAAAATAATACTAGGAATATTATAATTAATATTAACAAAATATAAATTTTATACTAAAATAATAAGTTAAGCTTAATACTAAAAATTTAAGGCTTAAAGTTCCTGCTAAGCTTAAGCTAAAATTTATTAAACTATTCTTAATAAAATTAGAATAAATGCTTACCGCCTATATTTACTAGAAAAATATAATTAAATTTATAATATTTTTTATGTTTCCATGCTCGAGCCATGGCAAGGCCGAAATAATACCAACGTGATACCAGAACTTAAAGAAGACAAAGAATAGGAAATTAATAATATTATAGCATAATATATTATTAAGAATAAAGATTTATACTTAGTAAAGTGGAAAGATTAGTTTTTTAAGTATAATTAATAAGTACTAATTAAGGATATTAATACTCTAAATTTAATATAAAAATATAAAAAGAAACGCTAAAGGGAAAATTATTTTAAAGAAATAGTAAAATAAAATTATGCATGCCATGAAAGACCTTGCTAAAATAATACTAAAAAACTACTATCTTAGCTATAAAATTAAAAATTTTTATAATTTATAATAAGCCTAACGCATTTACAAGCCCCTATAAAAGGAAAAGCACTAAAAAAAAAGTAAAAAAATATTATTTACTAAAGGGGATAAACCTTAAATAAAGCCAGGAAGCCACCATAGTAACTATATAATAATATAAAAAACTTTTTAAAATAATAAAGCAAGCTTGCTAAAAGGCAGCTAAAAGCAGAATAAATCTTAAGCTTTTAAAAAGCAAGAATAAAGGGTATCACCGCCGTGTACTAAATATATATAAAACCTAAAGTAAAAATAACTAAAAGGCCTGAAATAAAGCCTAAATATCCTAAATAAAAATAAGAAATAAGACCTTTATTTTTTTAATATAAACTATAATGTCCTCCTTAAAATAAAAGTTATAAATTATCTTAATAACCTTAGTAAAAAAGCGCCCTTTTACCATAATTTACTAGGTAAAACTGCTATTACCTTTAATAAAATAAAAATAAATATTAATAATATAAGCAGTATTCTCCTTCTTAAAGGCTAAGTAATTTAAAGCCAGAATATAATAAAAAAAGGCATAATATAATAAAGTTTTTTTATAATATTATATAATATTTTTACTAAGATCCTTCTTAATCTTTATTATTAAATTAAACTTTTTTTATATGCCTTTTTAGTAAATTTAAAGGCTTTAAGGAGGTAAAACATTGCTTAATAAATACTAAGTAATAACTTATTATTTTAAGTTATCTTATTCTTCTTAGCCTCTTTACCATTAGTTCGGGGCCAAAACCCGTGATACCAGGTTAAGAGGCTGGCCAGATTAGTAGTATTACTTATTATTATTAATTTAGTCTAAGACCTTGTATATTAGTACCTAAATAATATAAAATAAGGGGGGTACTTACTAGCTCACAGGTATTATTTCTTTTGTAACACTAGTGGCATAAGATAAAAAAAACTATATTTATAATATAATTAATTAAAAAGGGTTTAAAGGCGTTTTTAGGGTTTATTACTACTAAAGCAGTATAAAAATAATAAAGGCACTAGTAAACTTTTAAAATAATTAAAGTCTTAATAACATCTTTCTTATGCTTTAGGGCCATAATAATAGTAAAATAAAAAAAAATTAATAATAAAATTAAGATAAAAATACTTGTGAAGTAAATGGAAACAGGATATATTTATTTTAAAGAAAATATAAAAAAGAAAAGAAGAGGGGTTAAAAAAAAGAAATTATTATTTTATATTTAGCTACCTGCATAGAAACCATTACTATAATAATAATTCTTAAACCTAAATATAACCTAATTAAGATAATAATAATCCTTGGCCGGATTACATTTAAATTATCCCTTTATGTTACTTATGGTTAAAATAATAACGCATAATACTATTTAAATAATCTTAATATAAAACTTAAATACTAACAAGATAACACCAGATAAATCCCCTGTAAATAAAAGTTATTATAAATATCTTAATTTTAAGTATTAAACTATAAAGTGCTAAAAAAAAAGTAAAATAAAGTTATTAAGAAATATAAAAGAACTTAATACAGAATCTTTAATATTATTTATAAATTAAGGTTAATCTTTTTAAAAGCAGGCAGAATTATTAGCCTTAGGTAATAAAGGAGGTTTAATAATATAAAAAAAATAAAACATGGTAATATTATAACTAATTCTCCTTATATATTTAAGGCCAACCCTTAGCGTAGCTTAGTTAGCCAAGAGTTAGTCTTTGTAATATGCGACCTAGAGATTAACCACTGTTCCACCCCCTTTTCCTTAGTGTTCTGCTTCGTACCTGGCTCTATATCCTAGGCCGTTACAATAAATAAGCTTTGCGAAAGTTAGGCTAAAACCTTTTAAATTAGCATGATAAATATTAAAGCCATTATCACAGGCAAGGAACCACTAAACTAGTGTAATAAATTTACAGGAGTATTCTTAAAAAAGAAATCTTAATAATTCCTACCTTACCGCGAAGGTATGGACTTAAAAATTAAGCTAGAAAAGGGTAAGGAGCCACTATTTAGGCCTTTATATTATTATTTTTATAGAAAATAGCAGGAACTACCTAAGACTACTAATATTTCTATAAAAGTTAATATCAATATAAATCCTGAGAATATACCAGCAATAGGTATTAATAGTTATATAGATTTTAATATTATACAGGGCTAACTTAAGATACCTATTAATAAACTAAATAAAATTTAGCCCAGGTATAATATATTTACCCTGGTAGTGCTAAAGGTTATGTAAATATCTTTATATAGCTTTAGGTGCAAGTTAAGTATATATTAAAAAGCACCAGTTTTTATATAAAGTTAGTAAGTAGGTTATATATATATAATTACCTGTACCTTTTAACAAGTAACCCCTTGCTTTAAAAATAAGTAGTAAGTATTTTTTATTTATAACTTTTTATAACAAGATTAACCTGTTCCTGGTCTAAAACTAAATTAATTAATAATATTTTATGAAGTAACCCAAACTCTAAATAAATATATTTTAATATATAAGCGGAAACTTAAAGATTTTTAAATTAAGTTTTTTTAATATATTAATATTCTTAAGGCTAACCTGGTATATTAAGACCTTAATATACGTATAAAGATTTAATCTAATATTTAAAAAGGTATATTATTTAATACCCCAGCTCTTAAAGCGGGCCTTAATTATATAATTAGTAATTTAGATATTATACTTATACCTAATATATAAAGTAATAGTCTTAGTATAAAAATTAATTAAGTAAAGCTTTATAATTTCTTGCTTATATAAATTAAGATTAATTAAAAGTTAACCATTTTTAAAAGCCTTAAAAAAATAAGAAATAACTTACTTAGTAAGGGAAAGAAATCTTTTTTAGGGATGAAAAAAAGTAGTTTGTAAAGTGGTATTTTATAATTATAAAATTTGGAGTTTTTTCCCGAGTGTCCGTATAGGCCTCCGTAAGAAACATGAAAAAGGCAATATATGATATGTTTTTCGCCGGCGGCGGTTCGACTTCCTGTTCCAGATGCCGCCGCTTTTATAAGGGGCTTATATAATACAATACCAGCACTTCACTTCAATCGAACCTACATACGACTCGTCATCTCCTCTGCCGGAAAGATTTGATTGTTGTCACTTGCCTTATTCAAGGATCCTCGCGATATATATGCTCAGTATCTTCAAGTTGTTGGAATATCACAGAATTATTACCAAGAAAATATCATTCATTTCTCCTGGAATTGCCGACGGATCTATTCGAGTTAATGGAGAGAGCATTTGGGAGGCAAAACAGTCTAAAGATCAGCAAAGTATTTAAAGCAAACTAATAATGAATTACTGGGTAACAAATAAATATTTACTGCCTGTAGAAGGTCGAAGGCTAAATAAATCCAGCATGATATAAAGCTCCAAGCCTGGTATAATAACATAAAACACAAGTAGTAAATAACACATATCCTAGGCTCCCACATTCGCGAAAAGGGAAGGAAAAACTTTAACAGAAAAAACCTTGCCCGGAGCCAACTCTTGCCTTAGTTAGATACTTAAATTGTCAAGACTTCTTTCTAAAATTTGCTGTAGATGGCGGGCTTCGTCCCGGCGAAAGCTAACACGCGGAGATTCCGCCGCCATCTAAAGCAAGTCATTGTCCTTGTATTTACTCACTAAAACAGGTTTAAAAACGGCTGGGAGCTTTGTAATAATATGTTATTTAATAACCTGTTAACAAGTATTATCCATAAATGTCTTCATGGTAACCTGATAAAAACATCATTAGAGAGAGCAGCCTAATTAAAATGGGTGGATGGACTTTGTAATATGCACTTAGATTATTCTGGGCTTCGCAGCAGGCCTGCTTTGTCATGTCTATAATTACCTGCTACTAAAGTAAAGATACAAGCTTGTCTATACTCTTGGTTAAATTATTTATATGGAACTTGCCGTTCCAGTCTGTCTGTATGGCGTTGTGCAGTAAATCCTGAATTTAGCGCTTTGACTAATTATTTCGGGCCTTCTAGACATTGTCCGTGTAGTAATAATTATATATAATTGGTTGTCGCGCTTCATCCTCGAGCAGACGGCCTAATTTATTAATCGCGCGCTGGGTATCCCCCTGAACAGATTTAGAAACGCAGTTTTGCACACTTTGGCAGACTTTGGCGTCCTTAATCACGAATTCCAATGCGGCCTGTAGGAAGCTCGAAACCAAGGCTGCGACTGCATTAAGATGGTCGCGAGCTATCTTGCCCCAGCGGATGGACTGCGAATGGAAAAGTTCCGCAAGCAGGGAGTGGTTATAATTTCCTGGTAGTTCCCTGCCGCGCGTCTGTTAATATACCTACAAGTATTAGTAACGCAAAAAAGTCATTGGGTTTTGCACTCACTTGCTTAATCCACGCAGTCATTTCTTCCTTACTAACAAGGATCTGGCCCTAATTATTAAGAGACAACTCCATACCGTCTAAAGACGTGGATTCATTATATTTATTACAGATAATTTTGCGCGTCTGACCGTGATCCCTCATGTAATTCGCGAACTTCTCATTCTCTTGGTGAATAAGAGCACGTAGGCGGTTAGCAAGAGTCTTTACTTTAGCATTAAAAAAGCTTGCGTCACGCCTATTATAATCACCATCCACACCAGCTCGCACCAAAGCTTGGAAGTCAGCGCTAATCTGCGTGAGATATACTCAGATTTAAATAGGGGTATTTTATTCCATTCCAAGAGCAGCAAGTTCCTGGCTATTCTAGTTAAGAAGCTAACATAGCTCCCCCTGTACCATTAGTAATTCTTATTTAATGTGATTGTCAAGAAGGTCTTAAAGAAACACCCGCAGGTTCTTAATCCTAATACAGGCGGGGTTAAGCCCAAGACTCTTCCAAGGCTTTATAGCAAAGAAAAGCTACTCTAAACATCTTCTAGCGGCCGGAGAGAAGTCCTGCTGCAATTCAGCTGGCGCAGGGTTCTTAAGAAGAAAAAACCCCAGGTTAAGCTTGGTACAATCCAAATTCTTCGCCAGGCGAGCAACTCGCTGCTCGGTTCCGGTATTAATAAAGTCCGGCTTCGTGATGATTCCAACAGTCCTCACGCCATCCTTGTCATAGCAACGCGCCTGTTGGATAATACCTTAAGTATCAACATCGCTACTCGCTGGGACAACAGCAAGAACAATGGTCCGGGAGCTTTCAAGGTACCTGTCCACCAGGTCACTGACCATCTGCACGTCGCGCTCGTCTTCAGAAACCAATATTAACCCGGGTAAATTAATAATTATTAGATGGAGCCCGGTATCTCCTACCAGTTCTAATTGTAAAACATTAGCAGTAAACACAGGAGAGTCCACTTAATCTTCTAAATTTTAAACACCCATTACCTGCCCTGCTGCTTCAATAATCCCTGGAAGCTCGGAGAAGTGGCCAAACTCTATTTAAAAAGCGGCCAAGCGTCGTTTCTCCTTATTATCTTGTGATTAATGAGCAATGATTGTCACCGTTAAACAATTCGCATGCGGGTTATGTCTCAGGACAATTTCCGTGGCAAACCTGGTACATAATCCATCCTGTCTGGGAAAAGGGATGCCGCTAATGCCTTCCAGGACGGAACTTTTCCCCGCGGACTGGTCGCCACATACAACTAGCTGGGGCAGTGTAACATGATCGCCAACCCCGTTGGCACGGACATAGTTGATTTAGTTAAGGCGCTGAGATGTCCTAGTGGATTAGAGGCCAAGTTTATCTCTAACTTAGCGGAAGTTAATCCCTGTTCATTATTCTTTCAAACCCCCGGAATCCTTAGATGTTAGGGTTAGGGATTTCATGGCTAGCTGGTCGCGAAGGGATAATTGCTTTATGCTGATTTATTACTTCTTCTTCTGGTTTTGGGAATGGAGTTTAGGGACATATAATAAAGAGTAAACCGGACTTTTTATAATTTATAATTAATTCCCGCCGCTTTGGATACGGACCTGGCCCAATCCCCGAAAATGTCTCAAGCAACTCAACCAAATTAACTGTGTAACAGCCGGGACTAACAATAACGCCGGAAGTAGCAGCTGACTGACTGCTCGTGGTGTTTAGCTGCTGCCTTTATACCCTTGGTTTGGCCTGGTTAGTTTAAGGAACGCCATCCCTTGCCGCACCTGAATGGCCGTTTGCAAGGAGCTATATCCCTTGCGGTTTGTAGTCAGACGTATCCGATTTCCCGCACTCCTTTTTGCAAGGGCAGCCCGGATGCAGCAGGTTGTCTCGTCAAGATATACTGGCTCTAGGAGCCAACAATTCTGCATCTTATCCGTGCCTTCCAGCGCACCCACCGCCTTCGTCTTTTAACTTACTAGCACGCTCTCTTAAACCCTTTTATAATGCCTTAATAAATAATAAAAACACCTCTTGCGCTCATCCAATCACGGTAGTAATGGCGATTGATGTAGTCCACCAGTTCAGCCAGGAGCTTTACGAACCCCCCCTAGCATATCTATGCAGGGATAGTACGGTCGGTTCAGAAAGACCTTCAAATTTAATGGTTGGATAACACATCGTGGAGGGACATTATTAAGACGGCTTTTTTCAAGGCGTATAGATACATAATCTTTAACCTTTTTAAAAGTAAATTAGGGCTTTGGAATAGTTTGATAAGCAGGTATTAATTACCTAAAAGTCCACCTTTATAAAATTGTATTAGCTAATTAAAAATAATATTACTGCTGGCAAGGTCCTGGATAATATCTGGCAGTAAAATAACCCATGTTTAAATCATATCTTAAGCAAGTTACAGGAAGCTTAGCAGTAGCATATCTAGCTCTAACTTTACAGGGAAAGGAAGCTGTATAATAAACTTGCTAAGTATCTTAGCCTTGGAATTTTATTTAATTTAAGGATTTAATAGGTACTTTATTTTATACTTGTATTAAACTACTAATAAATAATAGGGACCTTTTTAGATTACGTTATAATAAACTTAATAGTATAATAAATCTTATTCTTGCGGATTTTAAGTAAATAACTAAAGTACTTGGTTAATACTAGGTTTATAAAGTGCCAAAGCTTTTATAATAGCCTAAAAAGTACTACCTTATATTAAAGCAGGAAATTAAGGACCTCCTAATTACTTTATTAATAAATAAGGCGAACAGTCAGTGCCCTTTCCTTAGGCATTGTAACCTTATTTCAATTTATTTTAGACACATAAACATAAATTAAAAATATAAAAAGCTTATATAATAATAGCCAGGCAGGCCTAGTATTAAGTAATTATGTTATTACACCCCAGAGCTAATTCCCACAGGCAGCTAAGCCTAACTTTAGAGTTTTTAAAGCTAATAATAACTTAAGTATTATATAAGTATAGGCCTAACTATCTCCTTTCGTAGCTAACTTTTTTTAGCGGGTTTAAATTTAAAAATATTAACATCATACCGGAGGGCATCTCTGACGTAGACCAGAATCTTAGGACTATGCAAGAAAATATCGCAGCTGCCAAAGAAAACATACCGCATGTTATAAACAAACAATTTGTTAACGCCCGGTGGTTAAGCCAAAAGGGCAACTATCACTAGTCTACTAGTACATTTCCTCAGATGTGCCTTGTCTCCCGAAAGCCCATACCGGTTTGCTTTCAGCATATGTCGTGCCGTCTATTAGTATTGTATGAGATTATCGTGAGTTAGTAATTTTGTAAGTAGGCTGGCTTAAAGACACTTCTTTAGGTGTTCAACATCCCATCTTCGGCAGTTAAAGCGCGTCTACCATGTCTGGCACGAGGTGGTTGGTGTGAGTTAGGTCGGGAAGAGTGGGTGATTTGTCTTCAACTCTATGGTTAAGCGACGTCGAGTTGGCCGGTGGCGATTGCAAACCGTATCAACGCCTGTACCGCTTCCATGTTTGGAATCCAGTCTTCATTATCTGAGGGCAATTTTCCGCCCAAGAAGAAGGATATGTTGCCTCGGTGGGTGTTGGTACATTCGTCGTAGCGAGAGGCGAGACCAACCACTCGATAAATCTTGGATGCTACGAATAGTTCAAGGGTTGGGTTTACTCGTCATAAATCGGACTTCAAAGCGGGTGCAAGGAGCAGACCACTAATGTTCTCTATCGGAACCTTTATCCTCATCCCTGGGTGGTGTTATTGTGTAGTACTGGGTGCGGCAAGGGGTATGAACATATCGTTCCAGGCGAGCGCCCTGTGGGCGGGCGTATAAAGAGTTCTTGTTATTTGACAACATTGTTTGCATCCGTAAGTTCGCCAGGTGGCGCAAGTCCCGGAAAAGGAATCAGGTGGCTCTACATCGCACAGGCGGTCTCATTAAATATTCAGGAGGGCGCCCTTCGTGTTTGTGATACAGAGCGGATGGGTAAGTGGCGTTCAAATTTCACCTTGTAAAAGGTATAGGGGAATTTTTTTTGTGTTTGCTGCTCCAAGGGCCTTTTTATCCCTAAAATATCCGTACTTGTTGAAAAGAATCTTTCGAACCATTTAGTACAGTATCTTGGGGTTTTTCTATTGCTGCAGATTGAGGGTGGCTGGCAAAAACCTCTCTTAACGCCATCACTGCTCTTATGCAGATTTATGCGGCGACCCTACATAATGGGTTTCATTAAAGTAGCGAAAGTCCAGGCACAGCAACAATCGCCAAGGTCAAACATACTAACTACATTTGTTCTTCAACTGCGTCAATGCTTTTCACCCCACAGTTGCTACTTTTAGTATTATGGCACTTTCGTCTCCAACTGTTGCTCACTAGGACTCTTCAGTCATGTAGTACAGAATGCAGCTCATCACCCACATGATCCCTTCGAATATCATTTCGCGCTTTATATGGCTCCCATTCTCCGTCTGATATATATGAAGCCGGTTTTATGACTGATTGAAATACTGGTCGGAACTTCTCTTATTTGTCAATTCTCCTCTCAGTGGGAGAGAGTTCGACCACTTACTACCGACATCAAAATCATAAGAATCCTCAATAGTTTGTCATGTCAATGCCAGAGACCAAGCTGCGTTGCCTAGTATGTGGGGCAAATGGTTCCAGATGAGAGAGCTAGTCCATTGTGATTCTAGGCTACCAAGTATGACCGGAAGGGTCCTGGAATGTATGCAAACAAAAGCCCTGGCTTCAAACATATCTATACTATTACTTCCCCTTCCATACCTAAATACTAAGCACCATATTCTACCTTAACTTTGTTAGTCCATCAGAACGCAATCATGCTGAAATGCGAGTGTGGTCGGTTGTTCGCAAACCGTTCCTTTCTCAGGCAACACCGACGAGCGGCGCATAGCTGCCAATGTCCCCATTGCAATAAAAAATTGATGTCTCTTCTGTCTTTAAAGCAGCATATTCTTGCGCTCCATAGAATACGATGCGACTCATGCGATCAACTTTTTCAGAAACGAAAATCTCTCAATCATCATCAAAAGTCAACTGGACATTGTTATTGCCGGGCATGTGATATCCATTTCGATACAGCCCATGCCCTTCAACAGCATAAGACTTCTCCAGGTCACATTAGCGAGTTTCATTGCTGTGATTGTGATCGTGGCTTTGTTAATGAAGCTGCTCTGCAGCAACATCTTCGGGACAAGATCCATACGCCTATCCGAAAGACCAGAAAAGGGCTTTTGTGTGACAAATGTGACCAGGGATTCTCAAGCCAAGCCGCATTGATGCAACACCAAAGGTCGCTGGTCCATCGTCCTCTCAGCAACCTGGAGTGCATAGATTTAAGGTGCCAGAAGAGGTTCAAAAGCCCTTCAGCTCTTTTACATCATCTTGAAAGCGGCACTTGCCCTTCTGGCATGAATAGAGAGAAACTCAATGACATAATCCATCTGCACGATACCAACCATGTGATCTCCGACCAGGCCCAGCCAAGTCGAATTTGCACTTTGGACGAAACTCTCAGTGTATCCTCGGATTATAGCACTCAGTCTCAGGTTATCTATACCCCAAGCAGCACAGCATCTGTTAGCTCGCTTTGCCTGGCGGAAACCAACCCACCCGAAGCCCACATATTTGATCTTAAAACGGTAGACTCCGGAAGGAAATCATGTCTTGACTGCTCGAGAACATTCAAATCCGTGCAATCCCTTATGCAACACCGACAATCTGCCGCCCATACAAGTGCGATATTCAGTTGTCCAACAGCCTTGCTGAACAGGGAACCTGCATTAAAGCAGTCCTTTAGCACGCTTAGTGGGCTTGCGCAACACCTTGAGGCCGGAGCTTGTTTTGGAGGCTATAGCATGCTCCAAGAAGCAGCTAGGTACTTAGAAACATGCCTCCACAACATGGGCTTTAAAAGAAAGATTCTTTTAAATAGTACTATATAGTTCTATTTCTCTGATCGGGAGAAGTATGCGAACTAATGGAAACTTTCAGAAGAAGACTATGTCCACAAAATGCTCGATAACATTCGCGGTTTGATTACTACTCTAACCCTATTCCCAAGCGGTTGAATGGTTATCTGCACTCAGAGCTTGGTATCTGATTCAAAAATGATGATAATGTCTTTGGTGTGCCATTTTATGACTGGACCTATATAGCTCTGCACTCGAATGTGATTGACAGCTCATTTGAAGACACCCCAATCCCCCGCCGAGGAAGATTGACAAGAGGGGAACACCCTCTCCTGCGTAACAAACAGAATTCTTCCTGACTTAGAATAACCCTAAGCATATCCCGCGCAACGGCCGTCGCAGAGGTCGTACCGTGTCCACCTTGATGCGGGGTAAGATGGCTGCACGAAGAACTGCACTTTTTCGGGCATATAGACTAATGTCGCCTGGTCAGAGCAATCTCAGGCGATACATCTAAATCAAGCTCAGCAATAAAATTTCGTTTCTCAGCAGACTCGCCGATTTTCACGACTCAGTCTCGATCTGTCAGAAAATGGGCTATCGAAACCAATTTTCAGAAGCCGTGGAAGTGTGACAGCACGCCCACGGCTGAGCTGATGTTCGTCTGATTCTTTCGCGAGGGAGGATAACCCCTGCAAGGGGTCAATCAAGGCTTCAACGCAGCAGCCTTGCGGCCAGTTAATTCACGAGGCTCCAGATTCCAATAAAATAGGCTCTTGTTGACCGTGAGTCTGTTTGGCTGCAATCAATGGCCGAAGGACTCGCGCTTTCAGCGCGAGACTGGCTGCGTCTGGTTAGTTCACAGCTAACGAATCCGCAATGGCCGTGTCACATTCTCAAATTTCCGGTTCTTGGGAGGTTGGCCATAGTGAAAGCAAACAGTATTCAATAGAATTTCAATCCAATCGAATATAGCGCATCATACAAAAGGACTAAGCCACCTTTCTAAAGATGAAGCACAGAGCGAAGGACATTATATAAATCAGCAAGCGGAACGGAGAAATTCAGCTATTCGCCCCTCTGCATTAAGTGCAGCATCCTTTGTCAACCATGTCTCTTCCGCTGCCTGTTTCATCAAGGCTTCCTGGTCTGCTGCATAGGCGCGCTCTAGTTACTCCGTTCTGATAGTATCATTACTTCCAGTGACAATAACCTGGCGCAGATCCGCTTCGGTCGCTCCGAGCATTATTGCTGTTACCATGGGTTTGAACATATAATAGAGGTCAACACTGCCCGGCCGAGTGCGCCAAACAAATAATATAAATGCGTTGAGCTTATCCTTAGTAAAAGTTTTACTAATATTACAAGAGAAATGGAAAAAGTCGCAAAGGTATTGTTTGTTTGTATTCGTCTTCTTGAGTCAGGAAATCTCATACAATAAAATTTCTTCAAGGAACAAATGAACCAACAAGGATATGTACTCCCCTCGAGTTAGGGCTAAGAAAATAGTACCATACCCGCTTAACTCGACGTCTCCAACACCCGAAACTCCCTCCACGTCCTCCCCGGATTAAACTCCACCATCGCCCGAAAGAATCTTAACCGAAAATAACTCAGGCACTGATCCTTCCTCGCAACCCGACTCGCCCAGCTACTCCCCTGCCCCAGGCCCTCCCCCGGAAGTCCCTGAAACATAACCATCAGCAGCGCGTCGTTAGCATCCACAACATGCGGGAACTCCACGAGGACGCTGGCGAGATTCGGACTTTCTCGCCTGCCGGTGTGGTTGTGAACGCGCGCACAATCACAGGGGCGCTGAAGAGTTTACCTAGTCGTTCGGCTAGAGCGCTGATTATAAACGCCGCGAAGCCCTGGTCGACCGCGCCGCGGGCGACCTTTTTCCAGAATTTGACGGGGTATGTTCCTGGCGTCGCTAATAAATCTTCTTCTTGGATCTGGGTGGTGGATTTTAGAGTGTGAAACGACCGTCTGCAGTTATCGCACATTGTGCTGACGGACAGACAGTTGTCGTCTTTACTCACGACCGCTTCTTTTCTACTCTTATCAGAAGCAGAGGCAGATGTTTCGTTCACACTCCAGCAATAGTCGCACATATGCCCCATCTCTATACAGGCTTTTTTGCTCGGTCCAAACCCGTGCAGGTGCGCTTTTGGCGGAGACTGTTTCCCGGCTTCTATGAGCGCCCAGCAGTGCATGCACATTGTGCTGAAGTCCGTGCAGGGAGGGCGCAGTGCGCTGGGGGGATGCTGCTTTTGCTTTGGCGTTTGGATTTGGATTTGGATTGGGAGCCGGCTTGGGCTTGGGCTTCTAGGGGGTTGAGATGAATAGTGAGCTGTAGTAGCGGGGCCATTGGGTGTACCGTTGGGAGGACATTTTGGTGGTGGGTTATGAAATTGTGGTTGTTGGGTGTGTAGAAGATATACAGTATGGGTGTCGAATAGTTGTTTGAACGCTCAATGTGTAGGAAGGGCAAATGTCGCCATAAATAAAGCAGAAGATAGTTCCTTACATACATCAAGTGGACCACCATCGACGATACCATCTCATTATGCCTTTCTTTCACGACAGCTTTGTCTAGACTATCTGCGAGCCCAAGCTATTTACCCTGCCTTTGCCATGATCGGACGAGTTTTGTTTAGTTTGAATGTGCATCAATTCTATCAAAGGCTTTGATACCATTCTTGAGTTTGACAAAGGCTAGGATAAACATTGAATTCCTTTGATCCTTAACCAGCCCAGGGAGCTGAAACATCGACAGCCCTTCTACATGCTGAGAGATAACTGCCGATTGTTTGAGGAAGTGGTAATGATCCGAGCTAGGTACACCCAGCAATATCATGTACAAAAGTATCTAGAATTAGACACGTTTGTTCACATCTCTCAGACCCGACGATAAAAAGACCCCTCAGCTGAAGCACAAAGACAGGGCCATGGCAACGAAGAGCACAGTCAGTAGGTGAAAGACCTAGTGGTCGTATAGGAAGACTTCCAAGGTTTACTCCCACAAAAGCCATTGACACCAGGACGCAAGTTTGCAAGAGAAGTACAACGAGCTGCTTCTTTGTTCTTCTATTCCACCCATAATGCTACCTGATATATAGCGAGTCCACGTCCAACGCTCAAAAGAACTATACCATCAATTCATCTACACCCTCCAACCAACTCACCCACAATCCGCCATCTGCAATGCTTTCCTCTTCACCATCCATCTGCTCCACCCCTACACCCACCCCCTGCACAACCCTTCAAACCATGTGTCCCACCTGCATCTCAACTTTCTACTCCATCCACACAAAATACCCCAACGTCTCTATTTCCCCCATGCCCCTTTCCACGTATCCCCTCGCCTTCCGCGCAATCCTCCACGAATCATCCGTTCCCTTCGACCACGCACTCCGCGTCGCGCAAGCAATCGAACATACGATCCTCGACGTCTTCGGTGAGCACATGAATGTTCTTTCATTTAGCAGCTTTGAGGACGAGCCTAAAAGAAAGGACCAGAGTGGGCCGGAGTCCGAGGTTTGGGTTAGTGTCCTTGTTGAGTTTCCGGCTGACGATGCGGGGATTGTGGAGGATGTTTTCAAGGGGGTGAGTGATGAGATGAGGAAAGAGGGGTGGGAGGTTCTACTCCCCGGAAAGAACGAGTGTCGCGCGGCGTTTTGGTTGGGTTGGCATTTGGATCCAATGACTCTCTGAGCACGGGGGTGAGGAGGATGAATAAATGAGATAACTTGACGTACCTGAATAAGGTCGTTATGGCCCCGATGCTATATGATATTTGCATTTTGTTGCACTTGCTTGCAGCTGATATGACTTCAGTCGGCGGCACCGCTTTCGCTTTTCATGTTATACCGGTATATATTCTGCGCAATACCCCCGGCGCTTCCTTCTTATCTTCGAGATTGGCTATCACTATAGGTTTTTTTAGCTGCCTTCAAGATAGGTATACGCATATAGTACCTTCAGGTGGATCTATACCTACGCGTTCTTCCATTCCAACCATTTTCGTTTCGACTTGATTTTCAACTCAAGTGAAACAATCCACCATCCATGCCCTCCAAGCTAAAATTCGACTATTGGAAGCTTTCCCTGTTCCTAACAATAATACATCTTCATGCTATAACATACTCTAACAATGCCATAAGGTTGTAGCAGGCAGGCTAGGTCGTTTTAAGTAGTCCATATTAGAATCGGTGTTCTAACCAGTTGCGCACGGTAGGCTGCGCAATAGCCTGGCTCGATCAGGGAGACCATACCTACCTAGGTAGGTAGGTACCTATACTTGTACATAACCGGTTATGCACCAGTAATCCAACTTAACTGCGGGCCAGCGCTACCATACCCTGACAGGGTGAACCTCACATGTTGCCAGGTATAGATTCCAGTCCTATGCAGGCGCCCTGCCAACCTAAGTGGTCCACTTCAAGCAACATCATCATAGTAATGGAGGTGCATTCATGCCTAGGATATAACGTGGATGTATACAGCATCTCCTGCGACGTCCAGTCCACTATGCTATGGTACTTCACAATGTACGGTATCAACGAGACCCAAGCCACATTTCGTGGAGTATACACTACGAAATGGTAATGGAAGTCTGTTATTATGAACTCCAATAGCAAAACTTATGGGGGAAATATATGATGTATCATTCTAGAACCGCTAAAGCTAAACAAACTGAGATAGCACGTGTATAACATCCCAGGGTATATCTAGTGAAACGACCAAGATAACGAAAAGCACACAAAGGAAAGGTCAGGAACAGAGAAAACAAGATAACACCACGCTATGCCCGTATACTCATAACAACACATAATCCCAAACAATAAAATGCAATCCAACCACCTTTCCCTAACCCAAACCTCCACCCAACCCCAACCCCCTCCACAAATCCGCTCAAATCCGCTCAAATCCGCTCCAATCCGCTCCAAGAGAGAGGCATTATTCATTCTGCTCAGCCGCCTTCTCCAAATCCGGAATCTTCTTCCTCCCCATCCCCACGCGTCTCCGCATATTCCGACTCTTGAGAAAAAAGGCCCTTCTCCTCCGTCGAGGCGGATAATTAACGGGACTCTCGCCACCGGTAAAGATAATCAAGTCGTACATAAGTCCGCCAAACAGACCTCCAAAGATATCAGCCACCCAGGGGCCCCAAATCCACCAGACGTGGTACTCAGAGAACAATTGCCCGCCCCAGCCGGCCATTGCTACCACGACGCGAGCGCCGAAGTCTCGGGCTGGATTGAAGCACCCGCCTGTTGTGAAGCCGAGACTCAGCACGAGGACCGTGATCAGGATGCCGATGATGAAGGCTTGCATTCCGGCGCCTGGGGGGGCGTTGCTGTCGTCTCCGAGGGCCATGATTGCGCCGATCAATATGGCGGAGCCGACGAATTCGACGAAGAAGGCGGCGACCGGGTGCACGAAGGACTTGGGGGTGACAACCATCGCTGACTTGGCGTCGGTCATGACTTGTGGGACGCCGTTGTTTGCGGCGAGGGTGACGATTGCGTCGTGGTAGAGGGCGTAGGCGATGCCACTTGCTGTGACGGCGCCGAGGACTTGGGCGAGTGTGTATGTTGCGCATCGGCGGGCTGGGAAGCCACGCCATACCCACATTGAGATTGAGATAGCTGGGTTCAGGTGTCCTCCGGATATACCACCGGAGATGTAAATGGCTATCATGAATGCGAAGCCCCACGAGGGTGCTAGAGACCCAAAGGATCCCGCTTGAGTGGATGACGTATATGTCGACAGGCCAGCGCAGAGACCCAATGTCATGGCGACCGTCATACCCAGCCACTCGGCGAGTTCCTGACGCACATAGTGTCTTACTTTACCCCAGCGGTTGAAGAACTCGCGGTTTCCTTTCGTGCGCTGGCGGGCTTCGGCGCGGCCCTGTTCGTCGGCGTTGTCGGCTGGTCGGGCAGCGGGGGGTTCGGCGGAGGCGGCCTCGCGGTTATCGGGGGCGTTGATGTTCATGCCGGTGTCGTCACCTTTTTTCTTCTGTTTCTGGTTCTGTTTTTGCTCCTTGTCTTCACTTTGCGAACGGCGGCTGATTATGCTGTTGATGTAGCTGCAGCCGCAATCCGGCGAGCAGTGGCCGTCGTCGTCATCGTCGTCTTTATTTTGCCCAGTTCCGCTTCGCACGACGTGTGGCAGAGGCTGCGCGAGACTCCAGTTTGGTTCGTTCTTTTTCTGGGCGTATTGTGGGTTGTGGTTGTAGTACTCGGGGTCAACGTAGTTGCCAGACGGGGTTCCGCCATCTTTGGGTTGTTGACTTTGCTGTGTCTGCTGCGTTTGTTGCGTCTGTTGCTTCTCGATGTCGGGCTCCAAATCCGCTTTCACGCCTTTGTCGTCTTTACCCTCTCCCTGATCGGGATCCGGCTCTCTCCTCCCCCATGGCCCATTCCTGACGACGCGAGGCAATGGCTGCGTTAGACCCCACACCGGTTTATCCTCTTTTTGCCCATATTGCGGGTTATGGGCACGGTATCGCGGGTCAATGTACGCTGAGTTCAACGTTTGCGTCCGTTGTGCGCTGTTTTGTGTTTCATTGCGTGCGAGAGTATTGCTAGACCTGCGGTCGGGGCTGGGATGAAGGGTCGACTCGGTCTGGGTGCCGGATGTGTTTTGGCTGAGCGTGCGGTCAGAGCTGTGGTCTGAAGCGCGGTTGCCATTGCCATTGCCTTGGTTCTGGCCTTGTAACATCCGAAAGGCCGGCCTAGACATATTGTTGTTCTTGGTGCGGTCTTCATAAGGAGAAGATGTGTTCTGTCGCGACATGGCGTCAAGTGAAGTACAATAACGCTTCGAATTGATGAATTCGGCACAAATTCAGCGTGACAGTGGGTTGAGCAGGTTTTTATTCCAGTGCTGTCTTCCAGTTCCTTGGGTGTGGTTGACCGTTTGTGGAGCCTCGCCTGGTATTACATCACCGGCGAGTCACCACGCGAGTTGCCCTCCAGCTGCCATAGGAGATACCTTTTCTCCCTCGTCCACGAAGATCCCCTACTGACGGTACAAGAAAACGCTTTCACATACGCGCGGTGCTGGGTAGCTATGAGCTCGGCTTACTTCATGATCGCTCTTGTGGCGAGGGCAGCTGAGACCCAGCGCCGTGGGTGAAGAATTGTATAGTCGGGGTATTTCCGACATACTGCCAACACTGTTGAAACTGCAGACAGGCCGGGGTCGCGGCCCGGTCGATAGAGGTCGAGTTAAACACCTCCCTGAAGCGTCGTAGTGCTCAGCGGCACCAAGATGCGAGACCCCCATCAATGTCAAACCCTGATTAAGTTCTGCTGATCGCGCCGGACGAGGGAAGAATGACATTATCGCCCCGCTATCCGAGCAAGGGACGACTCAGCTCTTGCGCTGTGCTGGTGGCATCGCGCCCGATTGGCGGCACCGACATCCTTGAGCTGGGAGTGGGTCATGTCAGGCAGGATTCTCCTCGGGATGCCGGGTGGCTTGCCGTCAATTATATGAAGTGCGTTAATCGGGGTGAGTTTTCCGCTGCGTCATTATTTGTCGTCGCCAGTTTGATAAGAAGCTTGAGTTTATATGAAGTTATGAACTGCTATAGTTCAAGCACCGAAAACGCCACAGCCACCGGGCGCCGGGCGGGAACGCAAGCCACAAACCCCGTCGTTCTCTGAGGCCTGGAACGGTCGATGGAGGTGAAGGGCAAAGGATTTGATCCAGAGGAAACTTCTTTGACAAGGAAACAGGCCACAGCAACTGATGTGTCACAATCGCTCCCAAGGCAAGAACGATGCATCCTCAGCATGCAATGACGACATCGAACACCATGTCCATCGACCTAGGGAACAGTAACACCCCACCTATTCAGGGATATGCCGTTGATATTCTAGCATGACCAGTCAAAGGTTAGAATATAGAGACGAACGTCTATCCATGGCTGTCCCTTTTGCGCTACAACACATGTTAGCGGGGGCCAAAATATATTGGTGCCCGCCCCTTCAATACCAGTATCGACCTCACTAAGCCACAACTAATTCAAGATACCTCCAGAGGCCCATAGCTATCCTACACTTTTGAATCAACGAACTGTTAGCTTTTAGACGATGGCTGGACCTGCGACGACAGGTCACTGCAAGTACAAACCCCTCCCTCTGTTCTCGGTGTTATTGACCACCAAAACAATGGTATTCAGGTTCAAATACCTCGTTATTTGACAGGATAATCGACGTACACATGGAATTCAAGTGTTTAGACACGATATCACAGAACCCATTGAGCAACCACATTCTCCCTTTCCGACAGTAGAGATCCAAGCAACCTTGGAAGGCGCAAACAAACAGAATGAAACACAACATTGCAAGAACGTCAAAATGACATGATACACAAGAAGCGGAGAAAGCCATTCATAATACATCAATTTGTCCATCGAGCCTTTGGCACTAACCCCCTAAGGTTGGAGGTGCCTACTTCTCGCGGCATTTTTCGATCTGGAAGTGGAAGACGCCTTCATCGTCAAGCTTCCTATCGTTGAGGTACCGTCCGCCTTCATAGCTGCAAGAAGCAGAACATGTCAGCGCCACTCGCCGTTTTATTTATCGCCCCGTGTCCCGGTGCGGATGAAATACGGTACATACTTCCAGTGAACAAGCGCAGCAACAAGATCTTTACACCCTTTGGCGAACGCTCTAGACACGGGCTGCGAGATGTCGTCGCGCTCTAGGGCACTGGCAGAGGCTTCGAGGGAAGTAATGTGGTTATTAGCGAGTTCGTACGCTTCGTCCACCGCATCCTTGATGGGGACGTCCTTGTTGAGCACGAGGACCGGGATGAGGTTTTCGATTTGCCCGTCGGCCTGGGGAAGTTAGTACGGTGTGCATCTGGACGGTAACAATGGAACATATGAGCTCTTTCTGCAAAGAAATCAAGTCGTTCGCGCTAGGTGGAAGGGTAAGCTGTTCTAGGTATCATAGTGAATGCACGGGCTGGTGTATTTTGGTACTCACATATGCACGAAATACGATGTATCCCTCCACAACGCCTTCATCTGGTCTCCCGCTACATCGGACGAGGTGATGTCGAGACCGGCCACGAACCTAAGTCACGCTCATTAGCCTTTTTCATTGATGGCATACCTGTCAGGCAGTGCCTGCTGGGCTTGGAAAACATGATACTAACGGAATTGTCGCAATCCCCGGATAAACACCCGCATCGCGATCCCTGCGCGCCTAGTACTCCTGCACGGTCGGCTTCTTCCCATCGGCAAAGAGCGCATTGACCGCGCCGACGGAGTCCATATACTCCGTCATTGCGTCGCATAGAACCTTTCGAGTCCCTGGCCGTCGTCAGTATACGTTCTGTTCCATTTCATCGTCCACCCATTTAATGTTAGAAATTGCACCCACCCTCCGAGCAATCCTGTCGTATATGCACCCCAATCTCATCCCACGCCCGTAACGCCTTAACCAGCTGCTCGGGATACGAGTCAAGATCCGGCGCCTCCGCGTTATCCTTATTCTCAGGCAAAAGCTGGTGCGCGATGTACGTGATGCTCACGCGGCGGTTATCGCTCATCCCGTGGGCGGTTTCGTGCCGCAATGTGTCGTGGTCGAAGAGGTCGTCCCAGAGGTAGTACTGCCACACCCACACCCTGTTAGTAGTTGTCAGGTATAATTGTTACAGATAAGGAATGGAGATGGGCGGAAGAGTGTTTATACCCAGGCGAAGAACTTCGCGACCGTGCAGAGCTTGTCATACGATGCATCGGCGCAGATCATGGCTGCGAAGAGCCCGAACTCGCCCTTTTGGAGAGCTTGGCAGGTTGTATCGTTATTGGTCCAGCTAGAACATTACCTGCGAAGTCAGCTGGGGTTGAAACTGATGAGTGAAGCATGTTGGAATGAGGCCTACCGACGAATCCACGGATTCAGAACCTCGTCCCGGCACTTCTTGTACTCTGGGTGCAGCTTCATCTTCTCTTCACCCTCCGGGAGGAGGGCGATGAGGTTTGGGATCTGCATATCCTGACCTTCTAGTGAGGACCAGAGGACGTCGTGGTTGTGGGTTGTTTCGATGGCCATGGTGTGGTGTGGTGCATGTAATCTGCTGGTATAGCCTTATATTGCTTGCTGAGATGGTTGCTTAGATTGATAGATGATTCAAATATCTTAGCATGAATGGTGACTGCTATATACCGTAACCATATCCCCCTTACATAGAGGTCCATTTGATCTTTGCCTTTTACCTGATGGTCTGTGCCATGACCCCGCATTCAGCTCATCACGCGCAGATACATGGTGACACTGGCTGTGCGGCAGGGTGCCCAAGACACGATGATACTCGTCTCTAAGGAGCATCGGTTGGCCCAGAATTCAGAAAGGCTCTGGACCCGGGTTGCGAGGACCAGCGCATATACACCGTGATTGGTCTCCCTGATGCTGTTGTAGTACAGTAAAGTCCCTTTACATCCGGGGCAATCTAGGTCCAATTGATGGATGCAGTGGAACATCGTTGAGTGGGCCCATCCAGTCGCAACCTTACGTTCCCGCTTATTCTTGCTATGCCTATGCTGCCAGTCAGCTATGTAATGCTACCATATTGCACCCGGACCCTCGTACAATCGTTATAGTCTCTGTCAAGGTGATCTCGTTCCGAGGTTGACCTGCAGAATGAGCCATATGCACATCATTTTAGCTGTGTTTAAACTCCAGTGTGTTCCGCGTAGTATGAGGTGGACAATTCCCTAGCAGGTGAGGCTGTGCGTTTATTGCATCGAGGGTGATGAGACTCTGGAGATGGGCCCAACAAAACAACTGGGGAGGATAGGTGGCTTGAGGAAGCACTCTATACGGCAAATGCAAGTCTTCAGGATATATGGTATATAGTTGCACTCCAATGAAGGTTTGCTGTACATCTTGCCTTACCTGCAGCTCCGGGACTCCGTGTCCAGGCTGCTAACCCTTACTCCAAAATTCGCCCCACTCTTGCTCCCGACTGGACTTCTGACTGGCCCTGGTGAGACCGGAGCTACGGAGTACCTGCCCTAACTATTAGGGCCGTGCCTGGAAATTCTCGGGGTCGTGAACGTAGCTATAGGGTGCTATCTGCAGTAACTAAAAGGGGCATCGGAGTCTGACATGTCGGAGTTCATGCCAAGTCAAGCTCATACTGGCTTAGGCATGTTGATTTACAATCATCGTGAGATTCCATGTTGTCAGAATGTTGATATTTACAGCAGCTATAAAGCGTCTGTCGCCACCCGTGCAATGAGCTCTACACATTCCCCAATAGCCTTTAACCTACTGGCACCACACCTCCAAGTCAGAAGCACAATTGCTGCTATCAAGTGTCTAGACCCATTTTCATTGTTCTCAACAAGAATACAACTACAAGCGATTTTCTAAGCTGAAGCACACCAAATATCAACCATGGCAACTACAACTCTCACCACAACCTCCAACAACCCCCCACCCGCAACCATATCCAATTCAACACCACCCATAAACTCAGCAACAAGCAAACTCTTCACTCCAATCCGCATCGGCAATACCCCCCTCTCCCACCGCATCGTCTTCCCACCCTTAACGCGCAACCGCAATTCCGACACCCACACGCCCCTCCCCTTCATGGTCCGCTACTACGCCGACCGCGCTTCAACCCCCGGAACCCTAACCATCTCCGAAGCAACCGCCATCTCGCACTCAGAGGAGGGCCAAAATAACACACCCGGTTTTATTAGCCAAGAGCAAGTCGACGCGTGGCGGGAAATCATTGCCGCTGTACATCAAAAGGGATCATTCTACTTTCAGCAGATCTGGGGTATGGGGCGCGCGAGTTACCCTGACTTCCTACAGGGAAAAGGGTACAAGTACCGCTCGGCCAGTGCGACGCCTATGCCCGGTGTCGAAGCGATACCCGCAGAAATGACCGAGGACGAGATTGCCCAGACGATCCAGGATTTCGTGGATACCGCGAAGCGCGTTATCGAGGCTGGCGGCGATGGCGTCGAGATCCACTGTGCGCATGGCTACCTGCTTGACCAGTTCCTGTCTGACGCCGTCAATCACCGGACTGATGAATGGGGTGGATCAATCGAGAACCGCGCCCGTCTTGTCCTTGATGTTGTAAGAGCTGTCGTGGATGCCATCGGCGCGCACCGCGTCGCGCTCAGACTCTCACCCTACGC
Source organism: Aspergillus multicolor (assembly GCF_047715735.1). Classification (NCBI taxonomy): domain Eukaryota; kingdom Fungi; phylum Ascomycota; class Eurotiomycetes; order Eurotiales; family Aspergillaceae; genus Aspergillus; species Aspergillus multicolor. The sequence continues at coordinate 838,636 of NW_027395958.1, forward strand.
TGCCTTCCAGGACGCCGAGAAGAGCGATATCCACGAGACGTATCTGTACATCATTGAGCAATTGAAGACCACCGTCCCACCACTCGCATACCTCTCCCTCGTCGAAGCAACCGGCGATCCCGGGGCGTTAATCTTCGGCGGCAAGACCGTGAACCAGGGGCGGACACTCGACTTTATCCTCGAGGCCTGGCATAACCGCTCTCCTGTTATCGTGGCTGGCGGGTATACGCCGCAGGCGGCGGCGTGGGCTGTCGAGGAGCGGTATAAGAAGTGGGATGTGTTGATTGCATTTGGGCGGCATTTTCTGGCGAATCCGGATTTGGTGTTTAGGGTTAGACACGGGATTGAGCTTAACAAGTATGATCGGAAGACGTTTTATTTGACGATGAGTGAGAAGGGGTATAATGATTATCCGTTTAGCAAAGAGTTTCTGGCTCAGGCTGCGCATGCTGGGGCTTGATTTTGGAGTTGGATTGTTGTTCATACCTAGCTTTAAGGGTGCTTTGCTTTCATAGAGAGTTATAATAGAATTATCCTTGTTCTTGTTGGACGTTACTTTATACTCGATAGTTGTATTGTCTATTCCCTGAGCATACGCTCAGCTTTGCCAGGGGGTATTCTTCATTGTAAGAACCCATCATACCGGTACTACCATACCTATGCACATGTGCGAACTGGCTTCACTCTTCTCCCATATCAGCTGATATACAGCGGATCTTACCTCGCTAAGAAGGGATATAGAAAAGGAAACTGGCAATCTCATTCAATGTTTTTTGAGGCCACCCAGATGTTAGATCAAGAACAGAGCATCTAGTAAACATAGGTCTAGTCAGAGACATGCCTGCTTGCCAGTCTTCTATATCATGGAATCATGGGTTGATTCTTTTTTGCTTGTGGTATAAATCCCTTTCCAGCTGTGACATATAGCAACGGTGGTGTTTGGTTGTCTATATGTAAGGTTATAAACGATTGGCGGAAGGATAAAGGATTGGAGGACATAGTAGAAGTCATTACCTCCACACCACCGAAAGGAAAGTCTGGGCTAGCTGAATGCTACCATATTAGTATAATGTTGGGAAGGCACCTCATGTACAGAATAGATATGATGTTGATTAAACCTCCTAGGCATGTTACTTAGACATCCTCACCCGATACGAGGAAGTTGGTTTGGAATCCAATATCATACCACAAGTAGACATTAAAACAAAAGTATGATAAATACAGAGGCTTTTTGATGAGTAGTTCCATTTCGACACTCAATGTCCTGGAATTGTATACTCTATCATTCGCAAGCCCTGGAACGGGTACAACACTTGCTCCGTCCGAGGTCCATGGAGAGTTGGTCCATCGCCTACGACTGGGAGCATAACAAGCTAGTGAATAGTCAATCGCCCAATACCGCACAGCTTTTCATAGAGAGATAGAAGCTCTGGTCAAGAAACCACTGGAAACACCGTCCAAATTGCCCTTTGGCGACCCCACGGCCCGAACCTCAAGCCCTAACCATGCGTTAACCCAACATCATCCTCGTAACCCACCACATGATTGGACGGGTCGTTCTGCAGCAAGATACTAACGATGCCAAGGATCACTAGATTGAGTGGCCTGAGCTATGGTACTGAAGTCGGAGTTGGAGTTCAATCTACGCAGGCGAGACACTGTAACGTGGGGGCCGAGTTGGCTGTATCCACATCCAAAGGGACCAGCCTGGACCCTGAGAGCGAGGTTATAAAGTCTCACCTCTCGCCAGGTGAGCGGACGATACATCCTTTTTCCCAATTTCCTCAATTCAAACGTTCGTTGCAATATCACAATGAAGCTCTCCATTGCCCTCGGCGCCATCCTGGCTGCCACTGCCTCCGCCGTCCGCTTCGAGTCCTACCCAGAGCCCAACTACGAGGGCGGTGCTCAGGTCTTTGTAAGTCCCCTTTTTACTATCGATAGGTGAGGTGGTTCCACTGGTTTCAATTGTGGCGCCATCTTTCGTACAAAAAGTAACAAGTAACTGACTTACATCTTTAACCATCAGGACTCAGTGTATGCACCTTACCCCACCCTACCGACCCCATCTCCCGCTTTCTACATACTAACCAAGTTGCATCTTAACAGCGGATGGTTCTACCTCACCCCCGTCGCGCGCTCGTACAAGTTCGACTCCGAGGGCGGTAAGTACGCTATTAAGGCTCCAACTGGTAGCGCTGCGGTATGTACCACGAATACTCCAAACTACCTTCAACCTCTGTGCTCAAGGCTGACGAATGTAGTTCTGTGACGGTGATACTGAGGTTGCCGACACTGGAGCTACGCTTGGAACGGTTGAGGTTGGGTACGCCGCCGATATGTGCTAGGGCAGAATTCCAAGGTGGATTCCGGACATTCACAGTAATAGTACCTAGGCATATTTTGATAACATGCAACGGCATAGAGCTCGCAATATGGCAGTACAAGATTCATTATGTTACTGACGCTTTGGAATATCACGGGCAACATATAAGCTCCTAGGCCCCTATACCTAAAAGGTCTCGAACCATATTGGAAGTGCAAATCAGGTGTACACACATCGAAGTATCCCAGGACTCTTTAATGGGAGCTATCGCTATCAGTATACCCTCGCAACTCCTACTCCAAGTCATCGTGGTCAATAGATGAGAAGGATCGACCTGTACCCGGTGCGGCACCAGAAGGCGCATTCTAGATTGCAACGTAATCTTTATATACTCCCCTCCATCTGTGCCGCAATGCCTTGGCTTCCGATACTCCTGCATCAGACGGACCTCTACTTAGGTAGCCGCAATTTGCGTTTAGCTTCTTGCCACTGCCAGAGTCTCGGCTCCTCTTAGACGGTCGATATACGTGCCCGGTGCTGTGACTCGGAAGAAGCTTGGGGTATCCATAGTTTACTTTTACCTTGCTACCGCTGAACACCCGATAGTATATCGTACGTGCCACGAATACAGTTGTACAATTTATTCAGTTGTTTGTCGGATACGATAGTTTAATTACCCGGAGCTCAGTGCGAGTCTTCATAGCTAGAGTCTCACGCGGAGATAATTGGTATTCTCGTCCTCAACATGCATGCTTTATTCAAGTAACCTACACAGTCATGAAGTGATTAAGTAAACAGTGAGCCCCGGAGAAAAGATAGCATCGTGAGAAGGGGCAGTCATCATTTCCAACAATGTGTTAGTACATCAACAGGTCATATTTCATCTGAGGATCAAGGCTCAGCCTTTGAAAAAACATCCCATCACACAACGAAATCCAAACGAACACAACAAGTCCAACAAGACAACACAAAATATGGCATCATTATCTCCACATCCCAGCAGCTAAAGTCCATCAAAAGAACGCCCCAACCCCAGCAGCAAGCACAACCGGCGCAGCCGTAATAAACGCCTCAACAGGCCGAATCCCCATCGCACCGCCATCACTAGCCGTCGTGGTGGCCTCAGCCTGCGCACTCTCCACAGCCTCAGAGATCTTATCCAGCCCCGCCGTAACCGGCAGTCCATAGGGAGAACCAGTCGTATAATCCCAGCTGGTACTCGTCTTGATACTGCTCGACGTCTCCATCCCACTCTCAGACCCGGTATAACTCAGACTAAAACTGCAGCTCGGGCTCTCGGAATAACTCGTCATCTTGCAGTCCCAGTCGTACGTCACGGTGACAGCGGGAGTCCAGTCGTACGCCGTGTACGTGCCTGTCTGTTTGAAGGTCTCTGGGCCGGCGATCATGGTCCAGGGATCGTCGATGCTGCATGTGCTCGATTTCGCGCCGGATGTGCAGGACATAGCGTAGGTTATGTCGGGCGAGTGGATGGATACGACGGAGCCCTCGACGTTCGTGTACGAGGGCATAGCGGACCACGCTTCTTCCCAGTCGGGCTGGTAGTAGGGCATTGTGGTGGTTTTGTCGTCGTCTGCTAGGGTGAGAGCAGCGAGGGAGAGGAAGAGGGCCGGGGTGAGGGGGGCGAAGGAGCGCATTTTGACGCGGAACTTGAATAACTCGTTAGGAATATGAAAGGCAGAAAGCTCAGGAATAAGTTCGAACGAAGAATAACCGCCGGGCGTGAGGGATATAAGTAGCCAGCCAGATAGGCACAGGCACAGGCACAGGCACCAAGACCAACAAAGAACTGTAATTGCAACCTAATCTCGGGGATAAGGGAACGCCTCCACGCAAAGCTGTGATGTCCCTGAAACAGAGCCAATAAGCGTCTATCGGGAGATTAGCCAGGCCTCGCTCTAACTCTGATATAGCTAGCTTCCCCCGTACTATCGCCTCGCTTAGTGCTTAGTGCGGCTCTAGCAGGCTTGACCACGGAACCAGACCACCCCATGACCCCCGTGCGGTTGGTCTTGTTGCCGATCTTCCGGTCCCTTCTCTCAGGGACGAGTTGTGCATCGTCTGATGTTGGATGGTTATGGTGATGGCTCCATGCATATTTGCTGTGATATGCGGAGTCTGGGTCTGAATGCCCCTACTATGGTATGTCATGGTCTCCCGCAACGACATTGTAGCGTGCCATACCATATAAAGCCGGCCTTACTTTGAATCTCGGGACGTGGACATGTTGGCGCATGCGAAAATACACTCTGTACGTTTGCCAGGATGTGGCGGTGTATCCCAGATGGGTATCATATCATAAGGTAGGTCCCCGTGCAGGTGTGGACACAATCACATCCAGGGCACCCAGATCGCTCAGCAGTCTTGTCTCGTTCTGCCAAACACCGAGGATGTAGGTAGACCTAGCTGCGTTATGTGAGGAATTACCACCAATGACGTTGTCGTGATGGGTATGACCAGTAAATACTCCGTACTGAGGACGCCCTTTCAGGCCAAGCCCTCCCTGTCTTGACGTCCAAAGAATGACTCATTCCGCGAAGAATTGTGGTATGGAGACCAACGCGCAATGGCTGAACCCTTAAGCTTGGGCAGCTGTGCCTTGTTGCCCTGTTACCCCAACAGTCAAAAGCACTGGAGCTGAGATTAAGACTGGATGTTGTCCGGGCCAGCGGTACACAATATTTCTTAGATGTTTTAAAAGTAGAGTCCCCCGACCATTTATATTTGGCCGAGCCAAGCCGTAATTATGCATATCCGCCTAATTCCACCGCGAAACCTGACCCACCTGTTTTCTCGCTTTCATGGACCCCGGCCGCCAATCATGCATTGTGCACTTATGCACCTGTTTGTATGGTAAACTGCACAATGGATGATTTTTTTACCCAACTACGTCTTAGCCTCAGGCCACCACATCTCAAGTCGCCACCTTGAATTAGGCTAGCCTAGCGGCGAAATACTCCGCGCCCGACCGCAGCGCTTTGAATTCTGATTTCTTATATAAACTTTAACATTTTAACTGCAAGCTAAACATGAGTAAGTTCTCGCTATATAATTAACACTTATATTAAGCAACAAGGGGCCTTCATTCAGAATACAACGCCTCCAGGTTGGGAGTTGGGGGTTAATAAAGTTATTGGATGCGTGACATCTAGGAATTCAAACCCCTAAGGGCCGTTGTGCAGTTTGCCATACAAAACGGGTGAGTAAGCGCACAACCGTACTGGAAGCGCGGGGGTCCATGAAAGCGAAAAAACAGGTAGCGAGGTCCAGCGGTGGAATTAGGCGTACTCCGAGTATCCATATCTATCCAATGGCGGAACACAATTGTAACCTAGGTAGGGTAGGCTGCAGTGTAAGAACGATAAACCAAAAGCCAATCTAGTCTACCCAACAGCAAGCTGGACTCTCCCATCCCCATCCCCATTCCCTTCTCCGTCTGCCTCTTCCCCATCCCCGACCGCAACCTCCCACCTCTCACCAAGTCCAACATCACCACCCTCCCGATCCCAAACCCGAACATGGAAGCCCCCCTGAACCGGCCCCGTAATCGACGCCGTAGCCATCCCATTCGTCTTCGGCTTTACCCACCTCCTACTCCCATCGGTCCCAACGGGCTCAATATCAACCCGTAGCACAAGCATCGCCACAAGTGCCAATATCTCAGCGGTTGCAAAGTGCCGACCAGGACAGAGGATGGGCGAGACACCGAACGTCATCAGTCCCCCTGTGCGGCGCGGGTTGTAGCCCGGCGTCTTGATGAAGCGGCGGGGATCAAACTCATCTGCTCCGGGGCGATCGGATTGGGTATCAGCATCGCCATCACCATCCCCATCCGCAGAGGGAGAAGGAGAAGGGGAAGAGGACCCCAGCCCGACGCCCCAGACGTCCGCATGCGCGCCCATCGCGCCGCTGGGCGCGCCAACCAAGCACCCCCCGCGAACAAGATACCTCCCACCAAGAACCGTATCAGCGGTAGCAACACGCGTCGCGAAAGCTGACGATCCCCGGAGCGATTCCTGGTAGGTCGAGAGAAGCAAGGGACAAGCAGACTTAAGGCTCTGGAGATCGATGACGTGCGTCTCGTCTTCTCTAAAACGTAAAGCACTCCGCTGGACCTCATCCCGAATCTGACGAAGTAGCTCCGGCCTTGAGAAGATGTTGAATGTCACCCAGAACGCGGCGGGGGCGGTGTTCGACAGCAGGCCGATAGCCATGGCTGCTTCGTGGCGCGCGATGTCGGGGAGCGCGAGACCGCCACGGACTAGAGTCTCATACCGGACGCGTGTCAGTTCTGAGCCCTGCGTGTGTCCGTTCGCGCGGAAGTACTTTAGCAGTGCGGCGGCGAGGGTTTCGCGGGCTTTGGTTGGTTTCCGGCGGATGAAGGCGGGGAGGAAGTCTAGGTAGGTGAGGAGGAGGTGGGAGTCGAGGGTCCTGTGTTGGCACGGTGCGATTAGCATGTAATTGCAGGAATCGTTGTCGCGGGGCGATATAATCTGGTAGGTAGTAGAGGTAATACCGGAACGCATCAACAACCCTGCGATCCTTATACGGATTCAACGGGCCATACGAGGCATCCGTGCTCGCAGCGATAACGGCCCGAATAACCCAGTCGTACAGATCCACGACCTCTCCGCCAGAGTGCAGAAGCTCATCGACGAAGGGCGTTAGCAGCGCAGCCATGCGCTGGTTCATCACGTGGAGCGACTTGCCCGTCAACGTCTGGCGCATTGCGTGCATAACTGTCTGGTTGAGACCTTGTCCGCCAGTTCGTTTCTCACGGAGCAGTTCTAGGCTCTCCCCGTGGATTCCGGCGTGGCGGGGTGTGGTGTAGGTGATGAACGGGTCGAGGCTGAGCGTTTGGCTGTTGCGCTGCATGGACTGGAGGAGCGCGGGGGAGGTGACGATGTAGATCCTGGTTAGGATTAGGTTGATTGAGAAGATGGGGTGGTCATGTTTCTTGCTAGATTATGTTAGTTGGAGCACACGACAGGTTGAGCAGTGCACTTACGCCAGGATACTGAAGTACTCACCCCCGTGGGAGCAGAAGCCGATGAGGTGAGAGATCAAGGGGATGCTCCCGCTCACGGCTGGAGGCTCGCGAGGATCTACGCGGCGGCTCCTGCTGAGTGCGTACCCTACGACGACAACAACAGTCACAAAAGCCAGTTTATGCAAATCAAACATAATGAAGTCTCGGGAAAGGAGCAGAAAACAAAAGAGCAGAAAGTGTTCTTCTAGTCGCAGGGACGCCCATATACCTATCGTCACAAAAAGCAAGTCACGCCAGATTCCTCACGTCGCCGTATTAAACATTCCCATCACCAGAGACTTCCTTGGCAGAGTAATCCCTTGTCGGGACAGGCTGAGTCTCGATCTCATCCTGCGCATTCCCGGCATCATCATCCCCATCCACTTCCTTCTTCCGGCGCAACCCCCGGATTCCTCTTCCGAGTTTCCGCATCCCCCGACTGGCAGGCCGATAGATAAGCACAACCGGCTTCCCCACGAAAGTCGCAATGGCATGGAACCACGGATCCGGGAAGATGCGAACCACAATCGCCCAGGGGAGACTAATCGCCGCAACAAGGATACAGATGGCCCACTGCTCGTCGTGGATGCGGACGATGCTGAACGCGGCCCCGCCGTAGAACGCAATGACAATCTGGCAGCCGACCATGATGCAGTTGATGCCGATGAAGAACCAGTTCCGGTGCAGGCCAGTGAAGATGTTGAATTTGTTGTCGAGGCGGCGGTTGTTGAATTCATTGAAGATTTGCATCCAGACGAAGGTGTTGAACACGATCGAGCGCCGGATGTCTTCGGGGTAGTCGAGGAAGTTCTCGCGCGGGCCGAAATGGAGGATTAATGTGACGATGAGCTGGAAGATGGACTGGCCGATTATCATTTTCCACATGGTGGTTGAGATCAGCGGGGCGCCGCCTTTGATCGGCTTGCGGTCGAGGATCTCTTCGGTCGGTGGGTCGGTCGCCAGCGCAAGGGCAGCAAGAGAGTCCCTACCAACAGTGTCAGTAAACTAAGATTTGCAGAAACGCTGCGGTGCTTACATGATGAGATTGATCCAGAGGAGCTGCACGGCAGTAAGCACGGATCGCATCTCAGAGTCCGCGACCGACGAGATGAACGTTAAAAGCACGGCGGTGATGTTGACGGTAATCTGGAACTGGAGGAACTTGCGCACCGCATCGTTGACAGCGCGACCCCACATTAGCGCAGTGAGGATACTGGAGAAATTGTCGTCCATCAGCACAATAGCAGACGCTTCCTTGGCCACCTCCGTGCCTGCGATACCCATGGAAAAGCCGATGTTGGCAGCCTTCAAGGCAGGGCCGTCATTCGTTCCGTCTCCAGTGACAGCTACGATCTCGCCCATCGCCCTCAACCTAGTGACTAGAATCCGTTTGTCTTCGGGTGAAGAACGGGCAAGGACCTGGAGACGGGGAAGAACGTCGTCGAATTCAGCGTCGGACAGCGTGCGGAACTTAGGGCCCTCCATAACGACTCCTCCAGTGTATATACCACAGTCAGTTGCAATGGCTTTTGCTGTGACCATATTATCACCAGTAACCATGCGCACAGTAACCCCAGCATGATGACACTTGGCCACGGCCTCCAGAACCCCGGGTCGTATGGGATCTTGGATGCCGACAACGCCCATGAAGACCATGTCCGCCAGCAGGAGACCCATATCGGCATCCGTCGGATCGTCCGGGTGAACTGCATGCTTCGGCGGCCACTCGGCAAAGTCGCGCGAAACCAAGGCAATTGTGCGGAGTGACTGCTTTGCATAGTCGAGGATTACCTGCTCTAGCCGTTCCCGCTCACTCGACACCAACTCGATCGGCCCAGTGGGCATCCAAACTGACGAACTGTATCCGAGCAGAATCTCCGAGGCACCTTTGACGAGGAACCTGTATTTGCCGTCTGGCAGCTTGATAACGGCACCCATACACTTCCGCCCGGAGTCAAAAGGCATCAGCTGCACAACGGTCGCATTGGCGCGTTCTTCGGCGAGTGGGCCCATCGCTAAGACATCCCGGGCAAACCCTAGCAAAGCTGTTTCGGTCTTGGAGCCAACAAACCCTGGAACACCGTTCTCCTCGCCTTCAAAAGCCGTGGAGTTGATGGCGACAGACTCAACGAGCATGCGTTTCTGCTCTGAGCTGAGCGAGCTAGCAAATGCAGCTGACCGCCGTTCTTTCCCAGTCCGGTTCTTGTCGTCAAAGTCGTCGTCTCCGAATGTGCCGGTTACCACCGTCATTCTGTTCGTCGTAAGCGTACCAGTCTTGTCGGAACAAACCGTTGTGGCATTTCCCATCGTCTCGCAAGACTTTAAGACACGGACAAGGTTATTGAGCTTCACCATCCGAGTAGTCGCAAATGCCAGGGCCAAAGTGACCGCCAGCGGCAATCCTTCAGGAACAGCAACAACAATGACTGTGATAGCGACGATAAGGATATCCGTGACCTGAGAAGCCTTCTCCGTACCAGTCCGATCATTCCCAGAGAGACCACCGAGGAAGCGAAATAGGAGGATCAGGAAGAGAAAGATGGCAGAACTGGCGCCCAGCTTAGCAATAGCACTAGCCAAGCGATCCAGCTTCTTCTGCAGCGGCGTAGGCTCCATATCCTGACGCATGGCCATGAGGATCTTTCCGTAACTGCTGTTGACACCGACTGACGTGACAAGGCATGTTCCGACCCCTTCGAGGACTTTGCTGCCGGAGATGATGAACGGGTCCATGTCCTGTTGCTTGGTGTGCCCTTGTTCGAGAAGTCGCAGTACTTGTTCGCCACCAGTCTTCTTGAGCTGATCGGATTCTCCAGTGGCCGATGACTCGTCGCACTTGACGTTGTGGCCTTCGATGTAGACACCGTCCACCGGGACCAGATCGCCAGGCTCAAGGTGAAGAACGTCGCCCACCAGCACATCGTAAACTGGGATCCTGACCGTTTTCCCTGATCGAATGACAGTAACCTCGCGATCCTCTTTCTTCTTGTTGAGCTTGACAAACGCTCTTTCCTTCTGATAGTCGTTCAACGACCCGACCATGACCACAATGACGATAGCAACGCAGATTGCACAGCCCTCCACCCAGTCCAATGGCATTCCTGACCCCGGCTCATGCTCCACTCCAAACGTCTCGTATAGTCCAAGCGCCAACGATATCGCCGCTGCGGCCGTAAGCAGAATCAACACTTTGTCGTTATAGGCCAGCCACATCAACTTCCACAGCGGTGTCGCCTTCTTCTCGGGCAGAACATTCTCCTTGAAGACGCGGATGCGGTCCGCGAATACCTCTTTCCCAGGCTCTGTATGTTTCTCGCCACCCACTGCCTCGGTGCTCAACCCAGCACTCAGATCCGTGCGAAGTCCATTTGCCAAGCCGGTAAGTCCACCCAAGGCGACGAATGCCGGCAGCGACTTTGGGTTGAGGAGCTTGTTAAGTTGACCAGGCGAATACGCGAACGGGTTGTTGTCGACTTGGAAGTCCGCCTCGGTCCCTGGATCCGGTCGCAGAGCCTCCTCCTGCTCATCGGACGAAAACACGCTCGGTGCAGTGCTTGACGATAATTCCCCCTTGCCTTTGGGCACTTCGAGGCCTGCACTGCTTGTGGCCATGGTACTTCCACTCATCGCTCGTTCGCGTCCCGTATACTCACTGCCAACGGCGGTCAAATTGCTATGCGAGCGCTCGCGAGTGTCACCGAGGCCATCGTTCGGAACATCTGAATCGGAATCTTCAGGTATTTCCTATCCATCGATTGTCAGCGGGTTAAAAAGACAAAGCCGGGAAACATACAAGAACGCGATCGAAAGTAATCGCCGGAACAGACCCTGGGGACGCCATCTTGTCTAGTTAAAGCAATGCAAACAAAGCAACGCTTTCATTGGAGACACAACATCCAGCACGCTAGGACGTCCAGGGCCTTGATGACTTTTAGTACGGTGCTCTGATTGCTGGGCTTCTGTGCACAGCCTCCTTTACAGCGGCAGCGACCCGTGGGTTAGGGCCAGGATTGGCCGGCCAAGCAAACCCCAAGACCAAGGGCGGAGCCCACTCCGCAGGTGCAGCAGGGTCTCGACTCGAGCTTTTGTTAGGGTGGTGCGGTTCTCAGTGTTGAAGATTCCATGCCGTCCTAATGCATGTAAGGGATTGCGCGGGATCGACTCCCGGCCGGACTTGGGGTAGCGCGGTATCGCGGTACCGTGAGGGGTTCGACTGCGAGATGGCTCCGTTTGATGGTTGTTGCCGGAGGCGGATGCGTGGCCAGGCTTAATCTTCTTGAAAGCGAAATGGTCCGAGTCAGGGCCCAGAGATTGTTGTAAGCCAAGCTGCCCGACTTTGAGGTGTGCGGCCTCGTCATTTCTGGGCTCTTTTGGCAGTCCCTGATTGCGTGTCGCTCCGTCCATGATACTAAGACTCTGGGCAGGCGAATGCTACTCCGTACAGTGCTGGCCAAGCACGTGTGCTTGACCGATCTACCGTTCTGCAACCAAGGCACCTAACCGCAGTCAACGCCTACCAACTTCCATTGATGAGGATGCTAGTCCATCCGAGTCGCTTGGCAGCGGGCTTCCTGGTTCCGACGGTGATTTCGGATGCGTTGCACGGCGTCTGTGACAGGAGAAGGGCTGCCCATGGGTTTTGTCGACAACATGTTTCGTACACCAAGGATGAGGCTGGTAAAATAGGTATATGTCAGGTCGCATTTGGGAGAGGTCACGATTAAATGATCCTTTATCCTTGCATGGGCAAAGTTTCGAAGTAAAGTGGCCCGAAGGTATGGCAGGCGCAGCGTGGTTGTCCCACTCTTTGCGCAGACTACCCTGTCAAGGCCGTTTTTCGCTGTGATCGTACTCCGTATGTCCACTTTCTGGCTGGGGTAAGAAAGCCGCTGATCGGCGATAGGCTATTCTGAAATACTGGACTTTTCGCTGAGACTTGTCAGACAAATCTTCCTTCGTACTCTGTACCCCCGGAAACGCATTACTCGGGCGGCCCTTACTCAGACAGTTGGAGAACAATGGCGACTCCAACTTCGCCAATTTCCTGCAAACCACTCTCCTCCATCTTTTCGCTAAACAACGGACCTTATCCGCATCAGTCCTGAGCGCTTTCGACAAACGTATGATCCAGGACCCCGGCAGATCCTTGACTGCTACGGGAATGGCGAAAACTCACGCGAGGGGGAACGGGTTGGGGTGACGGCGTTGGCAGCGTGGCAGTGCAGCGGGGTATTGAAATCGAACTCGCCAGTCGAGAGCGCGAAGCCAACAGTCGTAAAACAAAATCCGTTTCTCCCCCAGTCAGAGCCTTGCGGCCCAGCGCACGAGGCTTGTTTGCCTCCTTTGAATTCGCCGTTTTCGCCTCTCGTCACCCTCGCCTCGTCTGCTGATGCCACCACGCCTCCCGACCTCGGCCAGCAGCCTTGCTCGCCAGCCTTCGCAGAAAACTGGTTGCTGTTGTTACGATATGAGGGGGATTGAGAATTGTTCGTCATGAATGTGCCTCAGATGTCAGCGGAGCCAGGGCAGACTCCGTCTCAGCCATCGACAACCGGTGAGACGGGCTCTGGCCGGGGTAAGACGACGACAACGGCATGCGAGAGGTGTCGAAGGAGGAAGATTCGTTGTGATGGAGAGACGCCGTGCGCCACCTGTCGGCGCTTTCGAATAAGTTGTGTGCGGATACAGAAGAACGACACCCATGCGTTGGAACAGCGCGTTCGCCAACTCGAGGCGCAAATTGCAGAATTTACAGCCGGCGCAACGAGCACTCCAGGCGATGATTCGAATCCCATGTCAGCGCAACAGTGGCCGCCAGATTTTCGAATATCCACCGATTTCGGCTCTCCGGGACCGGCTATAATAACGGATGGATATGGTCAACTCCAGCCAGCGAGCCTATCGCAACTGGACATCCCAAGTATACAAGTTGTCGACTATGCCGATGCACTTTCTCCAGTCTCGCCTGTTTCGCCGGTGTCGCTGTCGCATTCGCCCATATTTCACCCACTTGCTCCTGCGCCTTCAATCCCACTAGAAGGGCTGGATACCCTGCGTCCTCCAAACACTGCTGCAGTCTCGCCTCCGATGGGGGCGTGTCCATCGCCAAACCATAACGTGATGCCGTACTTATCTCCGAGAAGTTTGCCTGGGCCGTCCAGATCGCGCAGTTCGTCCATCTCATCGCTAGGCCTCGACACGGACTGGGCATCAGCACCAGGAGATCTATCAACGTTCAACTTCGAGAGCGACCTCGACCCAGTTGTTTTCGACATGTCGCCGGTATCTCCTACTGCGGAGACTCCACGGACGCCAGGAAGGTTCGAGGCGGAAATGCTGCTGGATAAATTCTTCGACCGTTTCCACGGATCAAAACAGCCGCTCGCTCCGTATCCTTTTAATCGTAGCAAGCTCTTCGAATTCCTGGATATCGTCGATTCGCCACAACTCGCGCTCCACGGATCTTGTTCCGTGTCGATGGCTCGCTTTCACGTGTACATGGCGATGGCAGTGGGACTGAGGATGGAAGCTGACGGGAGAAGCACCACGATTCAAATGGTGCAGAATTGTTATAGACTAGCGATGGATGAGACGCGGTCGCCCTCGTTCTGGAAACAGAGGTTCTCGCTAGAAGCCGCCATCCTGGTGATGTTATTTTCACAGGTCAGCCAGAGTTTGGCTGGAATGTAGAGCGAGCGATTAGAGCACGACGATATGCGAATGTCCATTTAGACCCATAATATAGTCTCGAGAATACGATTGAGGTTGGAATCAGGCAGCGTTGAGTGTCTTTGGAAAATGTTGTAGGCAGCGCAAATCTTATGCGGAGAAGATCGGCGCCCCAGCGACATCACGTGTCAGGCCTGCGATTTCGGGAGCAAACGCCAAGCCTTCATCCCGTAGTGTTCTTCTTCCTTCAAAGCTTCTTCGTGGACATCCTCTGGTCCTGTCTGTGGATTCCAAGGTATCCTTCATTCGTTATCCTGGTTCCCTATGATGTAGTTCTGGTTGACTGTATTTCTCTACGCTACACAAGCTAGTGAGAAAACGCCTCCTCTGCTAGGTCATCGCCCCAAATCCCCATGACCGCTAAACCCACCAGAGAAGATATGGTCGCCGCGGCGATTCATCGTTTGCCAGCTGGTGCCAATGGCATCAGAGTCCTACAAGGAATCGGACTTTATCTTGATATATTTATCATGTGCTATCGTCGCTAAAATCGGAACAGTCATATGAACGAGTCGCATTGAGCATAAAGACAATTGGAGCACAAGGAACTACTGATTGAAATCCACTACCATCCTCCCCGCCACCAAACCCTTTCGCAGTCTATCAACAGCCTCCGGCAAACGATCAATGGGCCATACTTCTGAAATCTGCCTTAGCTTTCCTCGGTGTGCAAAGTCCAGCGCCCTGACGGTATCATGCCGACTGCCTACAAGCGTTCCCTGAATCCTGGTGTTGCGAAGGATCATCAAATTGGGATCAACGGGGATTTGTATCGTCCCCGCCGGAGCAATACCGATGCACATCACAGTTCCTCCAGCTCGGGCTCCGAGATAGCCAAGGACGCTTGGGTACGCGGCATGAGCTGTCACGAAAACCCCATGCGCGCCTAGGCCGTCGGCAGCCTCGATCACTGCTGCGGCGGGGTCAGGGACGGTCCTGAAGTCGACAAAAGCTTCCGCGCCCATCTTCAGCGCGAGAGTACGTTTCTCCTCGCCGGTGTCGACGACGATTGGACGCATTCCCATGGCGGAGGCGAGTTGGACGCCTTGGATGCCGACGCCGCCCTAAGCAAGTCAATACCTAGGTCGCAGACTAGAGGAACTCGAGGAGGACATACCCCGCCACCAGGAAAGACAGCCCAATCCCCCGGCTGCAAGCGCGACTCAACAAGCGACCGATAGATCGTGGACGCACTACACATAATCGGCGCCGCGATCTCGTCAGGAATCCCATCTGGTATCGGTGTCGCATATCGTGCCGGCGAGACGATGTACTGCTGATACGTTCCTACCACCCTTCATTAACCAGCGTCTCTTCTTGTTGGGGTTTACGTACCCGGCACCATCAATCCCGTGTGCACGACACCAGGACAGTACGTCTCCTTATCGCTCCAGCAACTCGGACACGTCCCGCAGGAATCCATGATCGGCTTGATACCCGCGCGATCACCAAGCTTGAAGTTCTTGACGTTTGCTCCGACTTTGACTACTATACCTGCACCTTCGTGGCCTGGTGAACGCACGCCGAATTGTGTCATTGACATGCCGATGTCGTTGAGCATGTAGTGGACGTCGCTTTGGCACAGTCCGGTTACGTTGAGCTTTACCAGGATGTCGTCGGGGCCTGAACACCACACGCCCGACGTTAATGTGGGAGTCGCGGGAAGAGACAAGCGGCAGCGACGTACCTGACTCTGGAACAGGGACATCTTCGACTTTGACTTCGAAGTTTGGCCCGTGGTTGTAGATGACCCCGGCCTTGCAGGTCTTTGGGATCTCGAAAGATGTGGTGGAAGCCATTTTCTTCTGGAATTCAGAGTGTGGGGTCTTGCTGAGAACGACAACAGCGATGAAACGACGTGAGAATATATTTCATTCTTCTTTGCACATATAGACCGGCTATACAATCTTAACAGACCCTCGGCTCTCCACATTCCCCTCTCTGGACAAAGAATCCCCGCCTTGACCACCTCCACACCCAAGCAATTACCAGTCTGATTGGATACTTATACCCCGGATTCAGGATTTGAATTTAGGGGTCCGACATTACCACGGCACCAATTGGATCAGGCGCTCGGATCGTGGATGGCCCATTTAACACTCCAAGCCACTACACCCGCTAGGAAAACCGTTACGAACGCCGCGCCCGCACGATCTCCAGCCGTAATCTCTCTTGCCAACAAAGCCGGCGTTGGAAGCGGAGGTTCCGAGCCTCCGGCCGGATTGCCTTTACTCCGTCCGCCGTCTTCTCGAGTGACAGGGGGCTCTACTTTCTTGATGAGCGTCGACTGGATAACCTCCAACGCCGCCATCTGGATACCTATATCGCCGCCCTTTGGTCCACCGGTGTACGTCTGCTCTGTCCATTTGAGCGAGCATTCGGCGCCATCTTGACCACCGGTGCACGTTTTTCCTGCGGCGAGTGCGGAAGTTCGAAGCTTGGGGAATACGAGGTCATAAGCGAAAGGCGCGAATTGGGTTGACGCTGCCATCCACCGCGCCAAGAAGCCCTTGAACGGGCGTTGGTCAACCTCGCATGTTCCGACGGGCTCGCACGCGCGTTCGTACATTATGTCGTTGTTGAAGAAAATGTTGGTCGATTTGATGATGCCTTCGGTTCGCTGCTTCCAGATTGGGTCGCCGTCCGTCTGCCGCAAAGTTTTGTTAGTACCTTGAAGCTTTGGGTAAGATAAGGCGTGCGTACGAAGTTATACATTGCCGCTGCACCGAGAAGGTATACACCCGCGTTGTATGTCCATTGCAGGTGGTCGTACTGTGTGCAGTTGCCGTCTACACTGGCGCCATCGAAAAAGAGGTAATCGTCCGTCATGAAACCGACCTCCTGCGTCCAGTCCCAGATTCGCTCTGCCCATTCGGCATATGTCTGGTTTCCGGTATATCGTGCGAGTCGCGCAGCCAGATTAAAGAAGCAGCCGTTAGAGATAGTGTTTTTGTACATGTACCCTATGCCCAAAACTTTCAGTCAGACCAACGCAATCCGAAACAGAAGTGGAATTGCAACGCACCAGCATTCCACGTAAAGATCTGCCATCGCAACCCCCCTCCGCAGTTCTGAGTATCCCACCTCCATGCCTGCGTATTAAACGTCGCTTGAGCCATCGCCAACCAATCCAGCCCGTCGCCGTGGGGCATAGGAAAGTTTCTCTCCGCCGCAGTCATGGCAGCAAACGCCCAGAATCCCTGATCATCGTTTCCCTCCGTTCTTGTCTGGTTCGTCGGCATGAACGACCCTGAGTCTCCGGCCTGCCATCGAATCGCTTGGCTTGTGATATCGTTCCACTGCGCATCGCCGGTGTAGGACCAGTAGTCGACCAGCGCGGTGAACATCGCTCCGGCCTCCCACCAGTAGTACGGATCAGGCAGGTTCCCGGGCACATCACCGGGTTCGGAGCCGCTGTAATGCGAGAGCATGTTCTTCGCGATGGATTGGCATGCCTTCTTAACGGATGCTGTGGATAATTGGCGTTAGATCAGGCGGCGGCAGACGGCAGCGGAGACCCTTACCGGTATTATCCAAGTCCAATTCAATCCCCTGGACACAACCAAAAAGAAGAAGGAGTAGATTCCATGATGTCTTCATCCTGCAATGGCTTTAAGCGATGCATCGGGAGTTGTCGAGGGGAAAGATTAATCAAGGGGTAGGCCGACGTTCATCGCGAGTCCGATTGTTGATGTCAGGCATTCCGACGATACGATAGGAATGCTGCGCCGAAATTCCACATGGCTCATCACCGCCATTAGGATAGAGTTTGTGGAATCTCAGAGGCTAGACTCTATAGGAGTCATCCGATGATGGTGTTGCGAATGTAAGGCGCGGAAATGTTCCCCGGCCGGCACTTGATAAAGTACGAACGTCCATGCCCGCGAAATCAGAAACTCGTGCCGATCGTTGCCATGTATCAAGTCAACCATAAGAAGTACTATAGCGCGCGTCACTGGGATAGGGTCATGCGCAGGCTGCAGGTGAGGTTGTACAGCAGGGACAGTCCCCGCATCGTGCCTTCCTCACTTGCAGCCAGACCTCAACTTTTCACAGCCTTCATCTTCTCACCAACTCCATCATGCCACTTATCATCATTATCCTTACACTCATCCTGTCGGTGATGGCCCAGAATCGTATTCTTATCGGTGGATGGCATATCCTTAGCTCTGATGCCGCTCAGGGTTCGATCGCGCAGTGGTCTCTCGCCAACGCCGATGTCTCCAAGTGGTCGCGAGTCGGAGCAAGGGCGACAGTGTTGGGTGGACTTGTCGACAGCGTCGACCACCCTTACAATGAGACGGCCCTTTTCGCCTCGGAAACTCTCACAACGGTCAACAAATCGGACTTTCACGTCCCTTGGCTCTACCGCGAGCAGTTTTCACTGCCTAACCTTTGTCCGGACCAGCACGTTCAGCTTAATCTGCACGGAGTCAGCTCAAAAGCCGACGTCTTCCTCAACGGCGTGCAGGTCGTTTCCAGCAACACTCAGAAGGGTGCTTATGCCGGTCGCTCTTACGATGTGACCTCCGCTGCTCGTTCCGGCATCAACTGCCTTCTCATCCAAGCGTACCCGACCGACACCGGCAAAGACCTCGCCATTTCGTTCGCCGATTGGAACCCAGCGCCTCCGGACTCATCTATGGGGGTATGGCGCGCCGTCGAGATAGAAACAACCGGACTTGTGTCACTTTCTCCGCTTCGAGTAACGCACACGTACGACCGTGGCCGCACCAGTCCGCAGAGCTCCGTCGTCGTTACCATCTGTACCGACGTAAAGAATCATGGAGATACGCCTCGAGACACGATCATAAATGGGACGCTTGTAATACCGGGCGGCTCGGAAGTTCACCTCTTGGAACAAGTGCAACTCCTGCCGCACGCCACTTCTACCATTACACTGGAAGCCACTCTCTCCGGTGCGCAAGTGCACATCTGGTGGCCGGCTGCTTGGGGCTCGCAACCGCTCTACGAGGTCTCTTTTGATGCCCTCTTGGATACCATATCAGACTCGGCACATGCCACCTTTGGAATCCGCAGCGTTGAATACAAGCATAACGCCGACGGCGACGGCCAGTTCACCGTCAATGGTCGAACTTTCCAGGTTCGCGGCGCCGGCTATGCGCCTGACATCTTCCTACGTTTCGATGTTCACCGACTTGAAACGATCTTCCGCTACGCCCTCGACATCGGGCTCAATACCATCCGCCTCGAAGGCAAACAAGAACACCCTGAGCTCTACGAACTCGCCGATCGCTTGGGCCTGATGATTATGGCTGGATGGATGTGTTGCGACAAGTGGGAAGGATGGGAGTACAATCACGACGTTCAAGGAGTGGAGGTCTGGCGCGATGAAGACTACGCGATTGGAGAGGCGTCCATGGTCCACGAGGCGCAGATGATGCAGACTCATCCATCCCTACTTGGCTTTCTTCTTGGGTCTGATTACTGGCCCGACGAGCGTGCGACCACGGCCTATCTTGCCGCACTTAATCGCATGGACTGGCAAAACCCTGTGATCACCTCCGCTAGCAAACGCGGCCATCCACCGCAACTGACCCCGTCCGGTATGAAGATGGAAGGTCCGTACGACTGGGTTCCGCCTGTATACTGGTGGGGTGACAAACTCGGTGCAGCGTTTGGCTTCGCTTCTGAGGTCAGTGCCGGCGCAGGGACCCCGGAGTTGAGCAGTCTCAGGCGCTTCCTTTCTGATCACGACCTAGATCGCTTGTGGAGGAAGCCCAACGACGGCCAATATCACCAAGCGCCAAAGGACAGCGTGTTCCACTACCGCCAGATCCATAATAAGGCTTTGAAGGTTCGATATGGAGCGCCGACCAGCCTGGAAGATTATGTATTCAAGTGTCAGCTCATGGATTACGAGGCCACCCGTGCGCAATTCGAGGCATTCGCCGCGCGCGAAGCGACCGGGGTTGTATACTGGATGCTCAACAGCGCATGGCCGAGTCTGCACTGGCAGCTGTTCGACTACTACCTCCTTCCGATGGGCGCGTATTACGGTGCCAAGGCAGGTGCTCGTCTGCAAAATGTTGTCTTCGATTACGGTTCAACCAGTGTCCGAATCGTCAACCACTCGCTATCACCAGGCTGCTACCTCGTCTCTGCGGACCTGGTCGATACGGACGGGAAGACTCTGCTGCACCATCAAGAGGCCGTCAAGGCCGCTCCAACCACGGCCAAAGAGGTTTTCTCGCTTGCCAAAATATTCCAGTTGACCAAGCCTGCTTTCCTACGCCTGGTATTGTCTACGGACGACAATTCCAACACGACGCTCAGTCGCAACGTGTACTGGGTGAATGGTCGCATGGACACCTTAAACTGGGAGAACTCGACCTGGTATCATACACCGACGAAACGATATGCAGACTTTACAGCGTTGGGTCCCGGCCAACTGGCGCCTGCTGCGGTTCTTGCAGTCGTCCGACCGGTCGCGCATCCGGATCCAACTGTGACCAAGCTCGAGATCCGTCTTCAGAACCTGGTGAAGGTTCCTGCCTTCTTTGTCCGTCTCACAGTCTACGACCACGGCGAGGAGGTCCGTCCGGTGTTTTGGTCTGACAACTACATCACGCTGTTTCCCAGAGAGCAGTTGACGGTGGTGGTGGAGTGCCGGGCCGAGCGGTGGAAGATCAAGATGAAGGGGGTAAATGTCGTGGAGAGGGATGTTGCGACGTAGCCTGGCGGGTCAGAGCATGTACTATCTTTATACGGAGTTATGCATTATACCACCTATGCCAGTGACTCATCTCGACTTCCCGTAAACACCCGTATACGCCCGTATAGCGTATAGAGTCCGGCGCCCCACTCTCCACTCCAGGCAGCTTTGCACTTAAAGCAACGTTTCCCGCGGGAACAACCTGAACAATCCAGCTACACCTTCGCAATGTCCCAATCCATTACAGATATCCTCAACTCGGCGCACCTGGACTTGGCGCCCTACGAGTCGCTTTATACATATTTCCACGCCAACCCCGAACTCTCCTGCCAGGAGAAGAACACCTCTGAAAAGATCGCCGCGCACCTCGCCTCCCTCAATGCCTTCGACATCACCACCAATATCGGCGGATACGGCCTAACCGCCGTCCTTAAGAATGGCCCAGGCAAAACCGTCCTTCTCCGCGCAGACATGGATGCTCTCCCCGTGAAAGAGGAGACAGGTCTACCTTACGCGAGTACAGTCACGATGGCCGACGCGGATGGGATCATCAAACCCGTAATGCATGCCTGCGGCCACGATATCCACATCACATCCCTCCTAGCAGCATCAGAACTCCTGGTCAACCTTCGGCATCAGTGGTCCGGAACACTCATCGCCCTCTTCCAACCAAACGAAGAGCGCGGCCACGGCGCACAGAGTATGGTCTCCGACGGCCTTTATGACAAAATCCCCCTGCCGGACATCTGTCTCGGGCAGCACGTCATGCGTCTCCGCGCTGGAACTATATCCTCCAAGAAAGGAACCATCATGGCGGCGGCGGATAGTATGAAAATCACGGTCTTTGGGCGAGGCGGACATGGATCTCTCCCGCATACGACTGTTGATCCGGTCTTACTGGCAGCGCATATTGTTGTCAGACTCCAGGGGGTTGTGAGTCGGGAGATTGACCCGGATGATGTGGGTGTTCTTACGGTTGGGAGTTTGAATGCAGGGAGTGTTGAGAATGTTATTTCTGATTGTGCTGAGATTGGGATTGATTTTCGGAGTGTCAAGGTCGAGACGAGGGAGAAGATTGTGAAGGCTGTGGAACGGATTGTCCGCGCGGAGTGTGCGGCCTCTGGATCTCCGAAGGACCCGGTTTTTACGCCCACGAGACGCTTTCCACCTACGTTTAATACGCATGTTGTTGCGGATCAACTGGCCTCTTCCTTTTCAGCACATTTCGGGGGAAACTTTGACGCTGATACACCACGGACTATGGTCGCCGAGGATTTCAGCGTCCTTGCGACGGCGCGGGATATACCCTGTTGTTTTTGGTTCCTTGGTGGGATTGATGCAGAAATTTGGGATCAGGCGCTTAAGGATGGGACGACGGGCGAGATTCCGGGTAATCATAGTGCGCGGTTTAGCCCTGTCATTCAGCCGACGCTTAAAGCTGGGGTTGAGGCGTTGGTTGTGGGGGCGCTGACGTTTTTGATATAGGGTCACTACCCTACCATAGGTACCCTTACAAGTTACAGACTTAGCTGGATCTGCCCTAAGTTCTAATGGCCGTGGAAAACCGGAAATTTAAAGGTGAAACTAGAAATACCTAGTTACAGTCAGAATAATCATTATATTAATCAAACAAGTTATCTAATATTTTTGCATGAATTCTTGTTATCAGGGAAGAAAGAGAAAAAGGAACACTGGGCTGCTACCGTATACTTCAGCTTAGACATCTATGCACGATGTGATGTCCATAATAGTCAGGTTGTTGGTTCAACTTGAGGGCCATGGTCAAAGCCCTAGGTAGTAGTAGGAACCTGCGAATGGCAACAAGGTCATTGTCTGTCAAGATGAAGCTGTAGCGCGCATGGTGTTGCCTAAGGCAACAGATTTTGCCCATGCACTGGTCCCCTTCTTGCCCCCAACTTCTTTCTCCCCTCTTTCATCGACAAACCACCATCCCCTTCGCATTTCTCGCTGACAACCTCCAATCCGCCATCATGGTTGATGAGCATGAGCTTGTGGTGACGCCATCGGAATTCGAGTATCTTGAACCCTAAAGTAAAGTGAGGTGTCCGTCGTGTTCAAAGTCCGATTCCGAGGAGAAGCGTGTGTTATGAAAGTGGTGCGGACCAGGCATACCCTGTTTTCTTTTCTTTACTACACCCTAGCCCAGGTTATTAATAGCAGAAGTACCATGGCTTTGAACCATCCGAGCACGATCCTCCGGACCGCGAAGTCAACTCGTTTGTCTGCGAATCCACCACCTACATTCAACTAAGGGCCAGCGGATTGTGTGACAGAGACGTCATCCCCAACTTCTAGGGCTTAATCAGGAACATAAAACCCGCAGAATGGGTCTTCCTCAACATGTTTCCCAACCCAGAACTGCCTATCAATGCAATGTTCATCGAGTATATCCCGAACCTACACGAGATCGACCTCTCGACCTTCTCAGAACACCGCGCCGCGAAACTCCGCCGCATCCTGGACGAAATCTATAACGCGGGCATTATACACTGTGACACGATGCCTCGGAATATGATGGTATCTCTCCCTTCTGGTCTCGGCGAGCAAGAGCAAGAGCAAGAGCAAGGGAGCGCGAGAGCGAGAGGGGTGGTCTGCATTGATTTTGGGTTGGCGCAGGAGCTGCCACCCCCGGCAGCGAGGACGCCAACAGAAGAACGATGGCTGAGGCATGAGATTCGCCTCGTCGAATATTTTATCAATGAACTGGTAAGCAAAGTCACTTGGTCCTCTGTTAGCTGGATAACATTGGGGCCTTGGTTGACCGCAGCACGTGGCAGGCCAAGGACTATGAGTAAGGGAAGATTAATCGTACTAGATCTTATTATTACGAATGGTTCGTGTAGATGGCGGACCTTGAAACTACCCTACCCTACCCAAGTCACCGCTGCACACGGTGAATGAAATGGCGTATCCCGCCGCAACCTTACCTAGACTTAAGTACCATCCGTAGCGGCTTCGACTGAAATTGAAGTCCATTTACTGTTCAAGTCCAAATCCCGCCCTTCCATTCCGCGTACTGCATCTTCACCCGCACCCTGCCATCTCGGGCACGCTGCTCCTTCCACTCCGACAGCGAGAACTCCTAAGATGCGGGGGCCTTCTCCTTGTTGTCTGGGCGTGGATGCTTGTGGCATTTTGCCCATCTTTTCAGGCGGGCGAATCCCAAGATCCTGGTGAGGGAGAATCTGCTATTTGACGGAGACATGTTTTTTTGTCTTTTGTGGCTCGCCAGGACTGATTATGGAGAAGGGGATGCAGTTAAAGATGAGTTCAGATAATAGGAAGAATGAAGAGTATGAATAGAATGGCAATAGATACTTTTACCGTATGCCTAGTCGGATTCTACGTCCGCTTGAACTCGGTCCAATATGACTCAATAGTTTACTTGTAAGATTGCCGCGAGTTCCACGGCGTTTCCCTCCGTAGACCGCGTGAGGCCCATACAAGAAATACAGTCTTCCCATCGAAAGAGTGCTACTGGGCCGTGACGCTGGGACTGTAGTAATCCACCACCCGTATTTAGGTAATAAAGCTTCTAGCTCTTGAGCATTAAGAACAATGAGGTCTATATGGTCCTTATCTAAGTGCATTCCCCTGCCCAGAATGCAAAATTGGGCTTAATATTAAAATTCTTCGGGGTTTACCATATTATTCTGGTGTAAACCCTACTTTCAACTTTCATGTCTTATCTCGTAAGATCGACACGTTTTGATGCATCTCCATGGCCAATCGTCTGTCAAGCTTCTAAATAATTGCACGTGTCTACCAATTATCCTCTCGGATGATCTTCCACAAGATCTCGTGAAGCGTGCCTCAAGATCCTGTTGGTCAAACCCTCCCGACCTATTGTAAATGAGCCCGCGCTCAAGCCTCACTACGTCACCATCTCGACATGAACACCACCACCATCCCCGGGTTATATATTCTCCCCACTTTCCATGGGCCATCCACATTGAACTTCTAGTCAATTGTGTATCCTCAGAAGAAGAATACGGAGTCCACTAAAATGCGCGGCCTCGAAGAAACAACCACCTCCGTCTCCCGCCTGACCTCGCAGGTAAAATCCCACTTCCGCCGCGCCTGGGACGGCTTCATCGATTTCGCGGCGAGGGATAATGTCCTTGAAGTTGCGCTGGGTCTGATGTACTCTCACCTGCTGCCTCATTCCATGTCCAACTTATCTCGAGAGCTAATGTTGGTTGGTGGTGTAGCATCGCGCAAGCCTTCACGAGCGTTGTTAACAGCTTCGTCTCAGACATGATCCTGCCTATCGTCTCATTGCTCCCATTTCTGCATCGGAATATGAGCGAGGAGTTTACGGTCCTTGCTAAGGGACCGCATTATGCGCAGATGCACGGGTATAATACGCTTGAGCAGGCGCGGGAGGATGGGGCGCTTGTTTTGGCTTATGGGTGGGTTGCCGTCCAACAACGTATTTCAATATCGACTTTTGAGAGGGATGCTAATGCTGATGCTGGATGGGACAGGGTGTTCTTGGAGAAAGTGATCGATTTCCTCGGCATCAGTCTCACGCTGTATGCGTTCGCCGAGGTGTATACGCTTCTTTCCCGTGATAAGATTATCAAGAGGAGTGTTAAGTGTCGGTATTGTCGGAAGAGGATTAGTGAGAAGGTGAGTCTTGTATAAATTGTATTTAGGCAAGGGGTTGTTCGAGAGAGATGTATATAATGGGTGCTGATCGTGGTTGTAGGCGCTCCGCTGCGTCAATTGCTCTAGCTGGCAGGATGGAAGGGAGGACCTTGATCAGTCACAGTGAGACAGAGTGGAGGCGCGGTTGTTCAGCATCTGGAATTTTGTCTTTAGCGTGGGATGCAGAGCGGCCGGCTTAGGATGATTCCTGGGAGTTAATTAACTCGCAAGACTGGCTAGTTATCCTCAAGGCCTGTTTACTGATGTCCTTTGGCGCAGTGTTCATAACCTTGATGACGGAGGCTAGCATGGAATGGCATATTCAGTTCAAATGATCCCTTCCTATCTCCCAGTCTGCTGTATCATTACTGATCCAGCGTCTTGTCAACTGTAAACTCGACTCCCGTTTTGGACGCATGGGCATGCCCGGGGAATGCGAAGGGAAAAGCTAGTAGTGGACGTAAAAAACGCATAGGAATATACTCGAATATCGAACTCGCAGGGAGTTTATGAGAATACTAGTGATGTAGTTTTCAAATGGTTATTTGGATGCATTTTTTGTTCATTGTCAATCACTGACGGAAATATATACTGTCGCGCAAGGGACTCATTCCAGCACAACCTGACAGCCAGGGAACGAATCGGTTCTTCCATCCCGTACAAGTGCGTCTACCACGTTTCCCAATCAGAATCAGATGGAACTCAGAGGCTGTCTCTAGCATCTGCTTTGTTCTCTCACTTGATTTGCCAAGGACGAAGAATAAAATGCTTAAGAAGATAAAAAGATGCCCTGTCTTTCTGGCCACTGTGCATAATTTCACCATTGCAGATCTGCTTTTTCGCCATGTGGGTTAATGGCAGCCACGCAACGATGATTGGCTCTAAAAATAGATGGAGCTGCTCGTGCTTGTGATTGGATGAAACCGTGAGAGAGTGGAGCGTTCCTGCCGAAATTTCCACCTTCCCCTGCACCTTCCAGGCTTCAATCGGCTAGGCCTCTCGCTCTTTCCCATCTATCGTCATGAGCAGACAGCGATTCACTGATGTTCCTCAGCAAACTCGTGCCATGGCTTCTTCTTCTCAGCTCCTCCGTCGAGGCCGGATTTCTGCGACCGCTGCCCTGCACTGAGACGGAGGATCCCCTTTTCGATGCTGTCTCCCTGCACGGGTTCCTTAATCATGGGGAGGGGAATGACGTTTTGTCTCTCAGGCTACTGGGCAACTTTATCGATGACCAATGCAACCAGTTAAACGGGTCATTGGCGCAGCTTTCAGTCGATGCAAGGGTACTGGGCCACTCCGTTACTGACGGGGAGGGGTTTGACCTGCAGAGCAAATGTCCGACGCTTTCGCGGCAGGAATATCCACGGTACGTCATTTGAATTCTTGTAGATAGAGCATTTTGCGCTAATTCTTGGGATAGATGGGATAATCGCACCTACGCTGTCTACGAGGGCTCATTCCCCTTGAAGTCCCTCTTCCTGTTTACTACAGTGGACGCGACGATCCATGTTCAGCTGAACGGTACCACCCTGGCTTGTACGCGTGCCCATATCACTCCGTACGTCGGTTCAGTGGCGTCAAGAGCTCTAGTTGGAATCCCCTTAGCTATGATGCTCATAGTGGGTATGGTGACGGGCGCTCTGAAAAGATCTGAGAAACGCCGTGGCAGTTTCTTTCGACATGAAGCGGATGATGCACTGCGAGATCGTGTAGGTGCGCCGATGCCTGGCCTCGGCCCTTGTCTGCATCACCTTCAGTTTGTCTTCCTAACCGGGTGTTTGACACTGCCATACCCAGGATTCTTTCGCGCTGTCGCCAGCAAGTTCGCCTGGTCATCTCTGGTCTTCGCGAACTGGCCGGTCACGCATCAGTTCACGTATCCCGGTGTCCAAGATGGCATCTACGCCGTTAATGCTACGTTGGGTCTGGAAGAAATGTCGCAGTACCTTGGGAGCACGACTGCAAGCGATCTGTGGACGAATTCGATCGTCAATCTTGTTCTCGTTTCAACCGGTGCCGCCATGACAATACTTCTGGTTACTGCCTGCAAGTTTTTATGGGAGGATTCTCGATCTCCAACGCACGACTTAGCCCTCCTCCGAACTGAGTTGCTGTCACAGATGCAGCGCGTAGGCTGGAGTGTCACTCGTATTGTCCTTGATTACTTCCTCCATCCCCTTGTCGTCTTCTCGCTGTACCAGATGAACTATCCGCACTGGTTCCCCTTCCATACATCCATCGCCTTGATCACTGTAGTTGCTCTCGCCGGCATGCTTGTCTTCACTGTTCGTTATCTCGTGAGGACCAATCGTCATACACTACTCTTTCACCACGATCTTTTCGCCACACCAGTGAGCCAGCCCTATGCGTTCTACGCTCTTTACGGAGTCCCGTTCGTCCGCGGTCTCGCGATCGGCGGCCTTCAGCGCTACGCCATCGCTCAGCTGTTGTTTCTGGGTGCATGTGAAATGTTCATCCTGGGATGCTGTCTCTGGAGTGCTCATTCCGGCCTTTCGATCCCTTGGAGGCAAACTGCCCTAGCGCTTGCCAGGCTGGTAACGGTCTGCATGAGTTTTGTCTTTGTCGACCATCTTCATGCGTCGGAGCGAACAACATCCACCGTTGCATACGCGATTCTACTGATGCATACTGTGGTCTTCGCTTCTAGCGTTCTTTTAGACTGTCTATATGAGCCCTCCCGCAGCGTGATGTGTAAGCTTGGTCACTCGAAGACGGATTCGGCATACCTGGAGAGCTCTAAGGCTCCGGTAAGTATTTACTACCCCTTTCAGTATGTCTTTACGCATCTCGCTGACGGACGATCTATAGGTTTACGGCATTAAGCAACTCTCGCATAGGTCGACCAGGCGCATCTCCTTTGCTCACCTGCCGTCACTTGATCCAATCGACCAGGCTGCACCTGAAGGCGCAAATAACTTCATTGGACGCACGATGCGGCCATCATCTTCAGGCTCAGGTTCTGGCTACGGCTCCGGGAGTCGATCGGGCTCTGGCTCTTTCGAGGACATTCGTCTCGAGCCAACCCAGTTCTTCCGACCCCCTCGGTCTCAACGCTCCGTTGCTTCCTTTACCACTCTGCCTACTTCTGCTCCCGTCCCGCCAACCCATCTCTATTGTTACAGCAATGTTGGTGGAACGGTCAAGGCCATTGAACTCGATCGGCTGGACTTTGATGATGAAAGCCATACAATGAACACCGACTACTATTCTCAGCGTGAGGTGGACCTGTATTACGGTCGGAAAGCCCATGCCGAACAACGATCAGATCCACAGAAAGCAGGGGAGGCATCTGATCGTCCTTCCTGGCTAGTTCGGTTGAAACGAGGCAAGGCGAAGAGTAAAACGAAGGAGAAGGGCTTCGAGGTTATTAGACCCCCTCGTCCGGCAATGTAAACAGTACAACGTTTCCAAAAGATGACTAGAATCAACGGAAAACCGTCCACCAGAACCACCAATGGATAGAGCTATGGTAGTTAGCATACCTACATTGAGCATTGTATCCAGGTATATTCCGCAATAATCGCCGACCAGTATATGCAACACGGTCGGGCAACAGTGAAAAGGACTAACATGAAATTTACATGCTATGAAGCCCGAAACCGTACAAGGCTAGCCTTACGGGCACCAGTCCTCTCGGCGAATTCCCAACGGTCTGTCAGGACAAGCGTCAAAGACGATCGATATTGACAGGATGGCCACATGGACAGAAGAGTGGGTAGCGTTCTCGCAACTCATCCCCATCCAATCGGTGGATTCAGGTACCTGGGCTGTTTCGAGTCGTGATCTGTGCGTGGGGCGCGAGGCGCAGTTGCAGTTCGCTGATGACGACTGTGTTTGAAGTATAGCCTCACCGGTTAGTGTTTTGTTATTGGCTAATGAATCTTTCTAGGTGTAAAACCACCCAAGGCTGTACGATTGTGTGGTTCAGCAGATTAAGTTGGTCGATCTGTGACAATTGGGTGGAGCATCTGGCGTCGATGAAACAAACCGTTGATCCAACCCTCAGCCCTAGCACCAGAACCCTCAATTCTGCAGGCTCCACTTACTCGACGATGGGCGCAAACTCATCTCTATCCTGGGCTTCTAGAACGATACTAGAAGCTGAGATTTGATACCACCTTCCAAACTGAAACTACCCTGCTCCGCCACATACAATTTCTTCAATCTTCACCATTGATCCAGATCGCCTCGCCTCATGCATGTCATCAAACTGCGACCAGACGGGTTATAAAAGCCTTCAAGTCTCTTGACTTCTCTTCCCCTTTGTGCATCCCAT
Organism: Aspergillus multicolor; assembly: GCF_047715735.1. NCBI lineage: Eukaryota > Fungi > Ascomycota > Eurotiomycetes > Eurotiales > Aspergillaceae > Aspergillus > Aspergillus multicolor. The sequence continues at coordinate 868,388 of NW_027395958.1, forward strand.
CCCAACCAACCCCCCTAACGGCAACCGAACGCCGTCGCGACTCACGATGCAAGTGCCCGCCGCCATCAAGAAGCTCCGGCCGTCAAGCTGGATCCAGCCTCCGCAGCCCGGATCCAACAGAGACAGCGAGAACGAGAATGACAGCGACACCCGCCGCGGAAAGATAAACCGCCGGTCCACAATGGGCTTGACGCAACTGCCATCGCTGTCGGTTGCCGACACAGCACGCAACAACTTCACGGCCATGGCGGGCGAGTTGGTCGGCACGTTTCTGTTCCTGTTCTTTGCATTCGCGGGGACGCAGATTGCCAATACGCCGCGGACCAACACCCCCGTTCAGGCGGTCCAGGGCCTGGACGCTGATGCTGGGTTCGTGAAGCCGCCGGACTTTGACGCGCTGCTTTACTCGTCGCTGTCTTTTGGGTTCTCGCTTATGGTGAACATTTGGGCGTTCTTTCGCATTACGGGGGGGTTGTTTAATCCGGCTGTATGTCTTTTCCCCCCTTACTCTTCATTGTCTAGGACTGGAAGTTGTAGACGAATGATGCTAATATAAAATCTAGGTAACACTAGCACTCTGCCTCATCGGCGGAATTCCTGCTGTCCGTGGCGTCCTGCTGCTCATCGCTCAGATCGGTGGAGGCCTTGCGGCAGCCGCTATCGTCAGTGTGCTATTCCCCGGCGACTTGAATGTTGTTACTCGTCTAGGTGGCGGTGCCTCGGTGATCCAGGGCTTGTTCATCGAGACAATTCTTACGGCACAGTTGGTGTTTGTTGTCATCATGCTTGCGGTCGTGAAGCATAAGTCCACATTCTTGGCTCCGGTTGCAATTGGGATGACCTTCTTCGTGATGGAGATGATCGGTATGCCTTGTCTACCCCCTCCTTTCACCTCACCTCTTTACCTCTTTTCACATTGCATTATAACATCAACTGATGTCAACCTCTAGGCAACTACTACACCGGCGGCTCCCTCAACCCAGCACGAACCCTCGGCCCGGACGTAATGAAACGCTCCTTCCCCTCCTACCACTGGATCTACTGGGTCGGACCGCTCCTTGGCTCCCTAATCGCCTGCGCCTTCTACACCTTCCTCACAAAATTCCAATACGAAGCCGTGAACCCCGGCCAAGACTTCAACGAGTGGGAAGCCAAAGCCATGCACCCGCTCGGCCACGGTCCCACAATGTCCGGGTCTACCATGAACATGTCCATGACCCTGCCCACGCACATGCACACCGCCAGCGCGAGCGCGATGAATATGCACCGCTACTCGGATATGACGCTCAACCGGGACTTTTCGCTCCGCGAGGTTCCGGATGAGGAGGATGGGGCGTCGACTATGACGAGCGCGCAGGCGCATGCGAATGCCCTTGCTGCGCTTGTTGGTGGTCCGTCGCCTGCGGCTTCGGGTGCGGGGACGCCTGGTGGTGTCGGGGCTGGATCGATTCGTCCGTCCGGGAGTGTGCGGAGCACGACAAATTCCCGTCCTTCGCTTACGGTGAACCGGGCGGCGAGCACGTATAGCTTTCCCGTTGTGCCGCCGGGAGATGAGCAGGTCTGATATGGTGGCATCATGGATATGAACAATATCATAGTCTATGAGACGATGTCAAGCTTGGTGCATTAGCATTGAATGGCTGGGCCTACGCAGACGAGGAGTTTTTGATTTAAGGGGTCATGGGAGAACTGGCATTGGCATTGGTATGGTGCTACGGTTGGGTATACTCCTACGGATGGTTCCGAGGAGCAGTGGCGTGATGGTTATGTTCATGCTTATGGTTATGATTTTTGTTATGATGTGATTTCTTTTCCTATGTGTTATCATGTATGCAATGACAAGGTGACAATGACAATGACAATAACATTGACGTTAACGTTAAACTTACTATTATTGCATATGATTGGCCCAGCTAGGCAGCATTGAGAGGTAGCGAATGCTAGCAGGCTAAAGACGTAAACTCTCGAATACCCTCTACTCCATTTGGGACATTATCATTCAGTTTTCAATGCAGCTTGTCCCCATTTTCTGGGTACTAGACCTAAAAATAGAGAATTTCGTACAATGCAGGCTAGATGAGTATTGGCCAGACGCCCCTCGGGTACCCGTATGTGCATACCATATATCTCGGACGGATATGGCGGCAGACGTATCTAGGAGCTGTCTTATTTCTGGTCTCAGCATTTGCTACTTTTGTAGGCAAGGATGGAAGAAAGATGGTTGCGCAGATGCCCGAGCTCGGATATTCAACCACTGTTTTGGAATATAGGGAACATGTTGGCTGTGCGCTAAACTCCTCGCGGATAGGATATAGGGTGCCGGGTTGTAAAAGTAGGTAGGGTACTGCCCCGGGAGACCTTTGAAGGAGCAGACCGGGAGACCTTTGAAACAGAAGACCAGGAGACCTTTGAAGGAGAAAAAGACTGGAAGGGCTTTGGGAGACTGTGTTCCCTGCTGTGCTCGGGTTTGTCTTGGCAACTCGGCGGGCGCTCGGAGTTGACTGCCTGTTCCATAGGCCTTGGGCTTGTTCTGACCGAGGTTGGATGACGTTCAATGACGTGGTGAGTTACTATCGTAGGGCTGAATCCACTCAGCCCTACGAGCCAAGCTTTTCCAGTACCGCGACTGGTTACTCGGGAGTATCGGCTGGCGTAGTCTTTGGTCCATGATGCCCTGGCTGTGGGTCATACATGTAGGCAGAAGGATATCGGGTCTTGTACGAGCAGGATGACAGAAAAACCAAGTATAAAGACTGGGCTAGCTTTCTTGTCTTTGGTGTTTTCCTCAGACGCCCGTCCAATCCCAACCAGCAACCGCGAGCATGTATGCCCTTGCGCCATCCCTGCTTGCCCTTGTGGTTCTATCCCCTCTCATCCCCCAAGCCTTAGCCGACCCCATCCTCAACAACGCATACCAAAACCTCTTGCGCATCCCCGCTTCCTCCCCCTCCCTAGTCTTCCAAGACGAGGGCGTCTTCCCCTCCATCGCCATCGACACCAGCACCGACACCGACAACCCGAACCCATACACACCCGATTACCGCGACCCCTACGACACAAAAATCGACTCAGAAGCCCAAAACCTGCACCCTCTCCCATACCGCAACGGGTTGGGCTCCACCATCCCCGGCCCCCGAAACCCCACCCGCGAGCGCCAAAACCCAGACATAATCCGCCCCCCCTCCACAGACCACGGCAGCCTCCCCAACATGCGCTGGAGCTTCGCGGACTCGCACACGCGCATCGAAGAAGGCGGGTGGACGCGCCAAACCACCATCCGCGAGCTGCCCACGTCCAAGGAACTCGCCGGCGTGAACATGCGTCTTGACGCTGGCGCCATCCGCGAACTCCACTGGCACCGTGAGGCCGAGTGGGCGTATGTCTTCTTTGGCCGCGTACGGGTTACGGGGATTGATAGTGAGGGACGTGCGTTCATCGATGATCTGGAGCAGGGCGATCTGTGGTATTTCCCGTCTGGGCATCCGCATGCGCTTCAGGGGTTGGGGCCCGAGGGCACGGAGTTTCTGCTTGTTTTTGATGATGGGGGGTTTTCGGAAGAGTCGACGTTCCTTTTGACAGATTGGATGGGTATGTCTTCACCCAACCTTAACTACCTAACCCTCCCTACCTATACATAAAGCCCTCGTGAAGTCCATGCTAATGACAATCTGTGGCACAGCACACACCCCCAAATCCGTCCTATCCTCAAACTTTGACCTAGAACCTCAAACCTTTGACTCAATTCCAAAAAGCGAGAAATACATCTTCCGCGGCTCTCCGCCTCCCCCAATCCCCTCGTCACGCCCGCCAGCCTTCACCCCCTCTCCCGAGCGCTTCACACACAAGATGCTCTCCCAGAAACCAGAACAATGCACCGGCGGCCTCGTCCGCATAACCGACAGCACCAATTTCCCGATTTCAAAACGAATCGCCGCGGCCCACCTCACGATAAACCCGGGTGCAGTGCGTGAAATGCACTGGCACCCCAACGCCGACGAATGGAGCTATTTCATTCGGGGCCGGGCACGTGTGACAATTTTTGGCGCGGAGGGGAATGCCCGTACATTCGATTATGGACCTGGTGATGTGGGTATCGTGCCAAGGAACATGGGGCATTTTATTGAGAATTTGAGTGAGGAGGAGGGTGAGGAGGTGGAGGTTCTTGAGATCTTTCGGGCGGAGAGGTTTGAGGATTTTAGTTTGAAGGAGTGGTTGGGGCAGATGTCTGAGACTTTGGTTAAGGAACATCTTTTTATGGATGATGAGGCGGGGGGAGGAGAGTTCTTGGGGAGTGTTAGGGGGAGTAAGAAGGATCCGATTCGGGCGGGGAGGGGGAGGAGCGCCTAAGCGGACTTAGGGGATGATAGAGCCCGAACTAGAGATTGCGAGCGTGGAGGATATATGAAGTTAGCTAGGTATGGTGTCCATGGACCATAGGTTAAGGAGGTCCCTAAAATATCTACCTAATGGTTGGTAGGCGATGTACAGGGAGGCAGACGACAACACCCCGGCGCCGGCTATTAGAAGGTACTGGTAGGAATGTTGGCCATATTACGCAATCTCAACATGTTTTCCCGGAGGCGGTGCCGTAATACCGGTATAGGATGTATAGACATGAACTTAGGTAGATAATAGTATACCTGCCGACGGCCGTAGGTATGATAACATCTTTATCAGGGTATCCCTCATTTCGCCCCTCAACAGTAGTGAATGGAAGGTACAACGCCTTAGGTAAGTTAAGCTTGACATTTCCTTTGTGGCCTGGGCTGAATTGCAAAGCCGCGACATGCTATATAAGAAATCACCGCTAGGGTGGTAAAATGGTAGGGCCTCTTAAAACTCTAGCGTATCTTATGATAGCTCGAACGGTGGAGACTGCAAGTAACCTTAACCTTGGAGCAGCCATAACGATATATCTATATGCCGGGATCTTGATGGATAAAGTAGGTTGTCGTCAGCGGTAGAGTGCTCGAGAGGCCCATTGCGGAAAGCAACCACGCAAAAGCTGCGTCCGGTGTGGCTGGTCTTATTAAGGTATTAGTTTTGTATATCTGTCGTGCCTTTTTAAAGCAAGAGCGACGCAGGGAGGATATCAAGTCGGGTTTGACTTCTAATACCATGCGTCGTGCACTTAGGGTAGACTCAATTGGACTACTATTTGTGATCCCTCAATAATCAGCTTTGCTACTGGTACTTCCCAAATCTTAACTTAATTCCTATCATCTCTATCAGCAGGAGGATCCATGGTAGCTCGTGCTCTCGGTACCTATGTAGGGCTTGGCTGTTCCATCTAAGGGGCCAGGTATCGGATCCTGATGCGGGGTTCCATGCAGTATCGGCCTAGTAGCCACGTTAGGTGCCTTGGTGCGCCTATTGCCTCTTGGCTCGGAAGCGGGCATTCTCCCTAGCTACATGTGGTTAACGATGCCGACACAGCCCGTCCTTGGCCCAAGCTTGCCCTCCCGTCGCCCTTTCCTTTTTAAGTACGCAACACCCCCAACCTTGGCAGGCTCCAGCTCAACCAAGCCGCTACCTCAAAGATAAACCGGTAACATCCCACTCAACGAGACGAGATGCCCGATGAAGAAGTCACGGAACTCCATCCTGGGAAATGGGAATCGGACCCGGCAGATGAAGAAGTCACGGAACTCCGTCCTCAGGGATGGGAATCGGACCCGGCAGACGAGTACTTCAAGCTCTCGACGCTGGACTACTGCGTCGGCCAGGTCTACACCAACTACGCCGTGTTCTTCAACCTCCTATATGGCCTCGAAACCCCAGTCCAAGCGACAATGCTCGCAGCCCTGATGGCCGGCCTTGAAATCACCCTCGCCCAGTGCCGCCAGCTCTGCGGCGTTCTGGAAGAGTACCCCGACGGCCCGCCTGGCACGCTATGCTGGCACAAGAAACGGGAAAGTACGGTGCAGCTGAACGTCCAGATTCTCGATGGCAATGATTGGGAGGATGATCCCGAGGGTGAGAAGCTCTATCCCTCCAGTGCAGACCTGCAGAACCGCCACTACACCTCCCAGGCCCTCGGCGATCTCCGCACCTGGACCGTCGCCCCAATGACCTACGGCGAGAAACCCGAGGCCCAGCCGGACCACCACCCTGTCGCCGCAGCCTTCAAGGCAACCTTCCACCGCGGCGGGCTGGTCTTCATGATGCATCTTCATCACTACGCCAACGACGTCATGGGCTGGGCGGGTATGCTGCACCAGCTCGCTGAGAACTGCGCTGCTTTCTGGAGATCGACACGCGATATTCCGCCCCCCTATCCACCCTGGGACCCTGCCTGCCTCGACACCTCGCGCGTCACGGTCCCTGATCCCCCAGAGTCGCTGCGCATCGACGGCCCCGTGCCCCCGCGGCGGCATCCAGGTCATAGACCATGCCAGGCGCTGCTCTTCCACCTCCCGCGCAACAAAGCCGCAGCGCTGAAGGAGATGGCTAGTCCTAGTCCTGAAAAGGATGGGGAGGGCGCCTGGGTCTCGACCTACGACGCCTCCATGGCGTTGATCTGGCGCGTGTTGACGAGACATCGCGCCCGCCTGTTCAACCCGGATCCCAACGAACCGCTGCTTTGGGGCGAGGCCGTCGATATGCGCAGGCGGCTTGTTGATCCGCCTGTGCCCCCGCGCATGCAGGGGAATGTGGTCTTCGTCGCGTTGAGTTCGCAGGACCCCGAGGCGCAGCTCACGGTGGAAGAAGTCGTGGAGACAGCACCCCTGTCAAGACTTGCATTGTGAGTCGCACCGCCCGTCACTCCTGCCCTGTCCTGCCGTGCCCTAACCGTAACCCTAACTAACCTAACCGCCACGCGCGAACGTCCCCAGGTATATCCGCCACCTCACAAACACCGCAACGCAATCGCGCCTACAGACCACCCTCCAAAGCATCGCCCCAATCCGCGATAAAAGCGCCCTCTTCCTGCGCACCGACAGCTTCCCCCCGCTCAGCAACTTCGTAACCGACTGGCGCGCCGCGCGACCCTGCGACGCAGACTTCGGCTTTGGCACCGTGCATGCCTTTCGCTTTCCCTTTCCGTTCGGTACCGTTACCCCCGGATTGACTGTTGTGTATCCGCCGCGCGATGACGGTGGGCTGAAGACGTATGCCGCTGAGAGGGCGGCGAGCCGCCAACCGCAGTTCGGGCAGTTGGAGGTGGACTATAGCAAGACGGAGGATGAGGGGAATGAGTTTGTGATTTCGGTTGAGAGGGAGATTGTGGAGGGTTTGCTGGCGGATGAGGAGTGGAGCGCGTTCTTTGAGTTTCGGGGATTGAGGCGGAGGGTGAGGGTGGGGATGGGGATGCCGGGGAGGATGCCGGGGAGGATGCTGGGGAGGATGATGTGGGGGCTGCGTAGGTGTCCATGGATGGTATGGTATGGTAGGTATGGTAACTCCTGGAGATTGCCATGTGACACATACTAGGTATAGCTCGACCAAAGTCTACCATACCATGCATACCGTACTTCCATACCAATTGTACCAATTTAAGGAAGGTACGTAACAGTGTTCAGGTTAAGGGACCGGTGGCCACTCGACTCGTCGAAGGAGAGAGTATATCGAGACTCTACATCTCGTGCAGATACACCTCCACTGCCCGGGACCTAGCAATTCGTTGCGTGGCACTGTCATCCAGAGAGCAACACGTAGGAAGCTCTAACAAATAGGGTTGTCTCTCCAGATACAGCCTGGAGGTGCAACAAGTGGTAGAAACACGTCATCTCCGCAGACTGCGAGGGTTGCTCCAGCAAAGGTTCGGATCGTCATGGTCCTCAAACAGCAGAAGAGAGCCCCAGCCGTTTTTGTCATGCATTTGCGCGAGATGAATAGCGAGGTATATATCCAGAGTTGGAGCCCTGCGGATCGTAGGCGCCCTCTTCGACAGGCGAAGAACGTACACTGGAATCGGCGTTTTGCATTCATGGGCGGTGTCGTAATTGTAGTTGACATTGTTGATGTCGAGCACGAAATATGAGTGTTTCCCGGGGTAGATGCTCACGGCGACGAAGCGCACCTTGTTGTCGGTGTTATTTTCCTGCAGGCATTGCTGCACCTTGGACATGAAGGGGTGAATGGCCGCCAGGTAGTCTTCGGCGTCAAGAATGCTGTGGGCGTATCGCCCAGTATGCGGACTGGTCGCTGGGTGTCCAGTTCGTGTAGAGCCCCAGTTATAACCTCGGGGATTTGGGCCAGGATTTGATCGCGATATTCTTGTTTAGAGCGCTCCATGCTTGGGAGTGAGGTTGTCGAACTGCGGAATCTTACTGAACGGGTGCTCATTATTGCGGGCCTGAGGCCACCATGAAAGAGCACGTAGGTTTGCTGAGTTTGGCTGCTTTGCTCAGTTTGCTTCCTTCGCCTGTGGCTCGGCCCAGCTTATGTAAACTTCATCCTCGCTTCGGCGGCCCGCGGGCGGCTCGCAACTCCTTCCTAAAACAAACGGCCGAGGCTCTCTTGGTCTGGCTGCCTGGCAAGGATGGGTCTCAAATAATCCAAAGCTCAAAGAACGGCCTGGCACCCGGCCATCAAAGGTCAATTTGCCATTGACAAAGAAAAGCTGCCATCATGTCTCCGAGGTCAGCAGTCAGGGTCACAGCGAAACCAAGGGTCATCCAGAATGTCCCTTGCAGACGCCCTAGCAGCCGGCTCAAAGCGCAGCAATTTCGCAATAATCCGGCCTAGCTGAACCATATTCTCCCTTGTCATGTCTTCGTTTCGCTCGCCATCGAAGTACATTTCCCCCAGCCACTCCTGCAACGTCAACGTCGGCGCTGAGCTTTCTGCGACAGATTTACCATCTAACTCCATGGTCCTCCATGCGTTCCGCCACCTCTCGGGCAGAGCATCACTTGCCAGATCTTGCCTCTGATGGACCAGAATCCTGGGCGTTAGCAAGAAGCTGTCAAAGGGCGGCTGGCCGACGGAAAGCTCGAAAAGCTAGGCAAGACTGTCAGTATTGTTCAAATGAATTGTGACTTCTGCAGGTTTTGCTCACCATACAACCCATACTCCATAAATCCACACGATAATCCAGGCGTTCTCCAAATACCACCTCGGGTGCCCGGACCGGTAGTGGCGTGTGAAGTGTCGAAGGAATCTCTGTGTGCAAGAATGCTTGACCAAAGTCCACGATCTTGACTGACGCCGACGACAACCAAGACCGAGAACGGTATGAGGCAGGCCGGACAATGTAGTATGGTACGCCGGGCTCTAGATCTCCTCCATCTCTTGCTCGGACATTCCCGATTTCTAGTTTCCCTGAGATATCGATAAATTCTTGCTCAGATTCATTGTCCACGGAAGGTGCAGTAAACGCCAAATTCCAAGTGTGGATGTCTACATAGGCGAAGCATTAGACATCCCGTCATTCTCTAGTACAAGACGTAGAACCAACCTCCATGTCCAATACCATGCTGGTGCAGATAATCAAGCCCATCAAGAGCCTGTTTCGCAACGGTTTTGGCAAGCTTGCCCGGAAGCCTGCCGTTGGGAAAGTGTCCATCGATTGTCTTAGGGATAGTAAGCCCCAGAAGCTCGAAGACCAGGCATGCGTGCGTCCCATTCGGACCTTCTATAGCGAAGTCATCTAGCAAGCGCACGACGTGTCGAGGGCCAGGGCTGGGGTCAGAGTTGGTAGAAGCCAATCTGGTCATGACATTCAGTTCTCGATTAGCTTTATCGTTCTCTCTTTCAGGAACGCAGATCTTGATCGCAACATATGTCTCTGTCCTATAATGGGGTTAGTCTCAAGACTAGAAGCAGTTTGTAAGGGCAGTTGCAGTGGCCCAACCTTAGATCTCTTCCTGCCCATACTGTTGAGTAACCACCCCATCCTAATTTATGCAAGATCTTGTATCTCTTGTTTTTCAGTAAACTGCCCAACGTGACAGGATTGTAGCCACCTTTCCGATAACGATGAAGAGGCTCAGCGTCAACAGCGGCCGTGTACTTTAAACGGGTCCATGGGATGTCGTGTTGACAAAAAGGCGGAGCTGCATGGGGCGTTCCAAGAAGCGACTACATGTTTTAGTGTCCGTGAAGAAGTAGCCGCAAACATGGTAGAGTGCGATACGCGAATAAAATCTGATTCCAAGTTAGCAATCACTAGGCCAGGCATTTGAGGCCAGTGGTTTTGGCTCCCACTGCTGCGACATCGGCGGGGGCGACTCGATGTTGAATGTAAGAAGAGCGCCAGGTACCGAAAAGCGTGGCCATGCCTGGACCAAAGAGCGTGCGGGAGTAACTACGGTATGTACCTACACGTGATGCCGAGACAGGGGTTGGTTGAAGAGACAAGGCCTTTCTGGCCACCTTCTAGACATCGCATCGTTAAGAGGTGTACTATATACATAAAACATCATACATGATATGTCACATCAACACTGTCACATCAACATCTCTCGTCGATTCAAAGCCACGGCAACGACAACGTATTGTCATAATCGATGTTCGCCGCCTGACACTCGACGCGATCGCGGCAAGTTCCAAACACGCGATCCCAAAGACGCGTCTGCTTCCCATAGTTCCCGCTCGTCTTCCACCCAAACCGGTGATGCAAGTCATGATCCTCGATAATCAGCTCGGCCTTGAACAGCCGCAGCGCCCAGCTAAGCGTATTCGGCGGGATCGCAACGGCGCGGATCCCGCTGTGGCCGGCCAACTCCGCCCAGACTACATACATATGGCACACCCACCACTCGTAGAACCCCATTGGCATGCCCATGAACTTCATCGTGAAGTACGTCATGAGCGGAATGCCCGCGATATCAAAGAGTTCCTGCTCAAGGTCGGCGTAGAGCGTCAGGAGCGGGTTGGGGTGTTTCGTGAGATGGTGAGTACGGTGGAATTTCCAGAGGCTACCGACCTCATGCATCAGGCGATGGTACCAGTAGAACCAGAAGTCGAGAATGATCCCGTAGAGTCCAGCTTCTAGAGGCAACCAGTACCAGTTGATCGATGAGGGAGCTTGGCTTGTTCGGTACGCAAGGAAGACGGTAAAGACGGGGCGGAAGGTCGATGTTGAGAGGAGGGAGCGCACGACCTTGGCGACGCTGACGTCCGGGACGCCGTCTCGCTCGTGGGTGTCGCCGTCTAGGAAGCCCGTTTGGTGGCCGACGCGGCGGAGCACGTGGAGCTCGTGAATGGCGATGAGCTTGAAGGCGACGCTGTAGAACAGGACCGCACCCAAGGGCGTGAGGTTCTGGCCGGTGTAGGACGAGTAGACGTGATGTACTAGAATCGGCAGGAAAGCGTGCGTGATGACCCAGCGATGCTGCTGCCATTCCGGAAGGTAGGGCACCTTTTCCGTTTTCTGGTGAACGGGGACATCCTTGTCGAGTTCGATGGAGTGAATGTTGAGGACCTCGAGCAACCAGTGATGAAGGTTCCACTGGCTCTTGTCCGTCTTCCGCCAAGTCGACTTCATCGAGTCCTTGGGGTTGCGCTTGGCAGTGACACTCATGGTGGCGTAGTTCGTGCTTGTCGATTTGTTGAACGTAGGTCAGCGTTTGGCAGCGGGCGCTTGACGACCCTTATATCTCCATTCATCCCCAAGTCGGCAAAATTAGACGCATGTGATGTTCAATCGTTTCGTGGGTTGGTGGGTTGCAAACCCCCCGCGGGCTCTGCAGATCCTCCAAACACAGTCCTTAGAACCACAAAACCGGTTAGGGCGGAGTCAGGGGAACCGCGACGCGATCATTCCACTGGCGGAGGCTCGCAGAGGTCGCCCGTTTTGTATAAGCCCTCGCCACAATATCAACGTCGCTCTCGTTTCCAGATTTTCCTTATCCCAACGTCGCAAGTTTTCATTCCACGAGCACTCGTAGCCGCCATCGTTCAGATCCCGAGGTATTTCTCTCGTCCTTTGCATGCACAAACTAAGGTAGCCTGCTTCCGGGTTTGCTCGATTGACGCTATCGGATCGGCGGCGTCAATAATGATTCATCGACGTTTGTTTTTGGGATTGTTGTAGGCAACTTCCGTCGGCTGGTCTGTGATCCTCGGAGGCTTCGGAGCCACATGAAGGGAAAGATGACACCTCGGCGCATTCTGTGAAAACAATTCATTAGTTGATGCCAGTTGATGGGCGGAAATCTTGAGGCTGTTGCCAGAAAAGACATCAAACTAACCTTGTGTCTGGGTCGCTGAAGCCCCTCTCCTCCCCTGGCAGCGGTTCTCCAAAATCGAGATCTCCCGAGGTGGCGATCTGCCGCTAACTATTCACCGGGTACTGACATGCTGCGTATGGCTCGGGCGAAGCAAAATGCAGGAACCAATACCTGCGAATCGAGCCAAGGTCATGAGAATCATGATAGAGGGAGAATCTTCGAAGAAGGCAGACTGTGGGTGTTGTTGACTCTGCTCTGTTGGCAAGGTTACACAGAAGATGAGTCAGCACCTGCTTCGAGGCACGAAAACTGCTGCTGCTGCTACAAAACTTGCAGTCTTCTCTAACGAACTACACGGCCAAAACGTAAAATTGAGCTCTCAATGCTTCTCGCAGTCTCTTCTTCTGTTATAGTCTATCCAAGCCCTCAAGCGTCCGAGAGAGCTGTCGAGCTGTGTGACGTTCTATCTTGCGCACAGAAATATATTTTTCGCCTTGACGCAACTCCGCCACGAGCACAGTCTTCTTTCGCACAACACAAGAACTCAACATCGTCCATATAAATTTAAATTGTTAAAAGACCCATGTCTCGCCTTGAGGCAAAACTGTGCTGTTAAGGCATTCTAGGATTAGCTCACATCTACGATTAAAAAAGGTTCGTTTCAGCACAGCACGTACGCTCCAAGCTAGGCTCATCGCTAGGTGGATGCTGGATAACCATCCCAGGAGCCGAGCTTTCACGATCAAGGCAGCAAGTCCAGCACGAGCCCTGGAAGTGGTGACAGAAGGTTAAATCTGTATTAGATATAGGGCAAGAGACCCGACGTACAACCTGATGAGGATCCTGGTCAAACCGGCTGTTAGCAACAATTTCACGAAAAGGAGTTGAAATGCTTGCCATATTGCCCGGACACGCCGGCCTTTTCTGCAAGCATGACCGCAGACATGCCAATGTGTCTAACTCATCGCGTACGCCAGTTTCGCCTGGGATGTACAGGAGCCAGGACCCTGGGGAGGCTGAAGCCAATGGAACAGAGAACGCCAGGAGAGGGACGGTAACGCGCATTATAGAGGTAAAATCTCAAGTGGGACGAAATGAATCGCCACGGATTGGGAGGAGAACGGTGAGATTTTGAAAGTACAATAACCCTTGGGAGCGAGCAATGGTTCTGGACGTATTTGCCGTTCTATATTATGGTCAATGCTAGGTCTATGACGCTCCAAAAGTTTACCAGGAGTTTATTTCCCGGCGGCCAACTACGAACCAGCATGTAACAACAATGGCATAACTGGGGAAAAAGAACTATCGCATCAAAGTCTCTTAGTCTACAGTCTGTGTTTGAAATCTACAATATGTGAAGCATCCACATCTCACCTCTCATCCCGACAGAACTCAGTACGTTGACTGCCTCATAGAACGATAATTGACCAATGCTCTCACATAGATCTATAATGTCAAGATATCGTATCCAATTCCAAGGACGCCATATCCCAGGATAGAGACCTGAGGCTCGAAATCAAAGCAGCTTTGCACACCACCCATAGTTACTGCCCTTGGACATACACACTAGACCGGAACAACATCCATCGCAGTCGTTATTTCTGCAGCATCCTTCGTTCAATTTACGGCAGCGGCGCTCACCATCGTGCTGGATGAAGAAGTCTGGAGTCTTGGGCGCTAGGCTCTGTTCGCGAGTCTGCAGGCAGCAGATCCAGCATTCGCCCTGATTTGCGAGGAAAGAGTTAGACATGCCATATTGTCTTTGATAAGATTTGGAACGACGGGGTTGTATAGAGGTAGTCTTACAATGTCGTGACCAACCTGTTTCAGAAGGTTTTGTTAGTCAAGATAAGCGACAAGAAGCAAGTTTTTTTTTACCATGCTCTGGAGACATGCGGACTGGTCTATCACCGGCTCTTCAGATTTGTAGATAAGCCCTGTGCCCGGCAGGGATAGGGTACATGGGATGTAAGTGGCGAGTAAGGGAAGAGAGACATGCATTTTCATTTGACTCTCAGACGTGTTTCAATACGATACTAAACGGGTGTTAGGGAGATAATTCAAACTAGCAGACGATGGGACCGATATAAGTATCCTCGCTAACAATCTAAGCTACGATCGATGATGTACATGGCTGACACTGCACCAAGGAACGCCTATCCATGCCACTATTGATCCCTGATCATACCTCGAAGCCGGAGACTTATCTGTAAGGACTTTTGATACGCTTAACGACGAGATTGCTACCAAGAATACAGTCTTGAAGTGCTTTTCTGGGAATTGCCAATAATCCCCGAGGTTGACACTCTTCAAGATACCAGTCTAAGGCGGTGTACCCGCTTTGCCAATGCAGCATCACAGATTGCTCACTGCATGTGTCTCTTATGTTCCTATCGCAATCCCTGCGGAGCTTCTGGTCTGCTTCAGACACTGCTCAACTTATATCAACCCACCAAGCAAGGTATCCTTAGGGTCATGACAGACAACACCGCTCTATCTTGCGTCTCGACATCGATTGAAAGGCCCCTCCATAGCGCCGCACGATGCTGGACAGCCACAATAATTTCTGTGGACACGAGATCCCCATCCCAGAGAGAGCTTTTAGCACCGGGCAGCCGTCACTTGCTTTGCAGTCAAGTCAAGCCTCCGTGTGTAAACAGCCGCTAGAAACACATTTGCATAATTTGCTCCGCTGAACCCCAAGCCCACCGCAGCAACACTCGCCGAAGGACGCAAGTCCATCACTGCTTGGGTTGGCGGCGAGGAACATGTCACGGTTTCTGAAGCTCAAGGGCTGACTTTATAGACCCGTTTCGTTAGCTCATGATATAGCCTTGTTTTGCTGGCGGTAGCTGAGAAGGGAAGCAAGGTGCTGGGAACTTCGGCATTGTTTGGTCTGCAGGTTATATTCAGGCCAGCGAGTATTTTTCTCAGATGCCAGGATCTTCGATGCTTGCTGTAATTACAAGGTAACGGCGTCATTCAGGCATACGGATACAAGAGTGATATAATTCTTCAGCATTAGCCACACTTCTAGGACCACTTCGCGCAAATAGGTGACAGCCAATATGCAGCAAGCCCGTTGCTGTACAGCGATCTACATCTCAGAAGGTAGGCTATCGTCGTCTTTATCTTTATACGGCCAATCCCGCCAACAGAGCTCCCGCTGGCCCGGTTCAGCCTGGCGAACCATCTCCGTGCGAAACTGACGATTGCCCTCCACTGCCCACTCGAAGTTCTCCGGCTCGGTCCCGCCCTCTAGGTCGATGCCGAGGTGTTCTCGGATCCGGGACAGGAGCTGCTCGGACTCGTTCCACTAGTGCGATTCCGCCATCGCAGCCTCTCGCTCTGTCTCGCTGAACACGACGGGGCAACCGGCCGGCGAGATCTTGCTCCATACCGACGGTGTGGTGATCCCGACTAACGCCGCTCGTAGGTTGATTACGTCGCCGTCCCAGGGGTACCCTGTTTGGCGGAGGAGGTACTGCAGCATCCCGAGATGGGGGAGTTTTAGATCCTCCATGTGTTGATCGTTGTGGACGCCTGTTGCGGCTGTGTAGTAGAGGTTGGCCTCTTCCAGGCGAAACATGGCTCGGCATTGTCTCTGTTCGTCGATGTCCTTGTCGTCGAAATTGTCGGGGAGGGATGGGATCGTCAGGCTTTGAGGCTGGGAGTAGTTGTGCTCGCAGAACGCAGGATATCCTGCTTGCATGAAGCGCGGGAATATCACGGCGTCCTGCCAGTCGATGATGCTGGTGCTTTTGGTGGATCCAAGTGCTAGGAGGATGTTACCCAAGCTCAAATCAGGGTGTCTTAGGGTCGGGGCGCTGGAGGAACCCGGTGTGATCAAACGAGGCGCCAACTGTAGGGATTGCGCAAGTAACGAGCTGTGCTCGAAGGGGTGAAGGTCATGGCCGGTTGGTAGAAGAAATGTCTGGCGAGGCTGAGCTTTGGCATGCTGCTGAATGACAGCCATCTCTCGGCGAGCTGCCGCGGTAACACAGTCCACGGGGGAGACCCCTATGGCAAAAGTTAGTCCAGCTCATGCCGAATCTGTTCCTAGACACCCAGGAGTAAAGAGCGAGAGGAGAAATAGGAGAACCTATAGGGCCCACGGTCGATCGGTGTTGTGCTTCGTTCGTCATGCCAAAACTGCCGGGCAGACACAGGGCCGATCACGAAATCGTCCGTGGTCGGTATCTGGGTTTCCCCGTCAAGCTCCTTTTTATAATATAAACTTCCATACGCAGGGAAGCGGTAGTCGAAAATTTTCCTCTCCATCTGCGCAATCTGCGTCATGACGTCTTTCACCTCGTCACTAGTGAGGGATAACCATCTCGAGGAAAGACTCTCACCCTCCACCCGCTCCATCAGGATGTACTCTGCGCCGACGGGATTGTCCAATGCCGCAGAGTATGTCAGAACCTTGGGTACAGGAAGTTTGAGAACCGTCCGCAAAAAGCCCATCGTCGCGACCTCGCTTGCGGTCGTGTAATGGGGCGGCCCGGCGATAGGGGTCGGAATCCGTGCAATCACCTCACGGCCATTTCTGCCGCGCAGGATAAACACCTTGTTAAAGCCGCCCTCTGCAAGCTTAGCGATACCAGGACAGTAGTCTTGTTGCACTGCTTTGCCGGCGATGCGCTGCAGCTCCGTTGGTCGAAACTTGACATATCATTCGTTTAGACGGTCGGTTTCGTTGAATCTGGCTGGTAATCAATGACTGAGACTGCAGCTATGATAGATTTCACTTACATCCATCGTCGTGACGTATTTCGGAAGAATTCGTCATGGTTTGCTGGGGGGCTGGTGGATAAGTGATGGCGGGAGGGAACGGACATGGCAGGCGGCTTCGAACAGACCCACGGGCTGCGGAGCCAGGGAATGTGTGGTATGCTTCGAGCAATGGTGAGTCTTTGAGGGTACATCGCCGTTGTTCAGGGTTTTGAGAGAGACAAAACATTTGGCGCGCGACGATGTTGACAGGGGCGGGTCACCTCAGTGACAGCTAAACGCAGAGCTGACTTGACTGGTCGGCCGGACCCCGATCGTCGATGAGGTCGGCCGGATTCATCACCAATTCAGGAACATGATATATTCATCGACGCTGATCAAGAGATGGATTCCCTTCTCGACCCGGTTCCTCGGTAAGCGAAGCTCGGGTTCACAACTCCCACCTCAGTCGGCAACACAATGAACTAGTATCCTTGTTCCCTGCAGTCCGCTGACTCCGAGATGCCCGATTGGCGTCAATTGAACAACGGGTGTGACTGTACCCTCTGCGTGACAATGAATCCCGCGTAAGCCACCGGTGAGTCCGGGTATAAGTGCAGGCATGCTCTCTGTCCCGAAGTACAGTTTGCGATATACATTTGTATCTAACCATGGAATGGGAAAAGAAAGCGCAACGCAAGCGCGACGAACTCGCCGCCAGAATTCCCCCGGAATGGCGTCTTTCTTCGGAACTATTGAAGAAGGCAGATGAGATAGACAACATCCTTGACATCCCCCGACAGAGCGGGATCCTCACTGAGCGGGAACTCGATATCACCGAGAGCTCCGACGCCACGGCTCTCCTGTCGCGTCTGAGCGATGGCGAGCTCAGTGCCTACGAGGTCACTATTGCGTTCTGCAAGCGCGCTGCGATCGCTCAGCAGCTTACCCGCTGTCTGACGGAGATCTTCTTTGATCGTGCTATTGAGCGTGCGAAGGAGCTGGATCAACAGTATGCGGTTACCGGCAAGCTTGCGGGTCCGCTCCATGGGATTCCAATCAGTCTCAAGGATTCGTATAATGTCGCTGGCGTGCCGTCCACTCTCGGATATGTCTCCTTCCTCGACAAGCCTGCGTTGACCTTTAACAGTCCGATGGTGAATATCCTTCTCGACGCGGGCGCCGTTATCTACGTGAAGACTCATCTGCCTCAAACGATGATGACGGCCGACTCGCATACCAATGTGTTTGGCCGCACGCGCAATCCGTACGGTCGCAGCTTGACGGCCGGTGGTAGTTGTGGCGGCGAAGGTGCGCTGATTGCCATGCGCGGTTCGATCATGGGCGCTGGAACGGATGTCGGTGGTTCTCTTCGGATTCCGTCGCTGTGCTGCGGGACGCACGGCTTCAAGCCGTCGGTTGGAAGGCTTCCTTTCGCTGGCCAAACACCCCCTGGACGCATCGGTATGGCGGGAGGGATAGCAGTTTCGACCGGGCCCCTTTGCACGTCTGTGCGTGATGCAGACCTGTTCTTCAAGACTGTTGTATCTTCCCATCCGGAGAACTTGGACGACAACTCGCTTGGCTTTCCGTACCTCGAACCACCGAAGCTGGAGTCTCCGCTCACGATCGGAATTCTCCCAGAGGATCCTGCTCTCCCTCTGCATCCCTGCATGCAGCGCACCTTCGACATCGCGGCTCGTAAGCTAGCTGCAGTCGGCCATCGGGTCGTGCATCTTCCGATCGAAGATATCCCGTCTCTTTCGGATGCCTGCGATCTAGCGTTCCGCTTTTTCAACATGGACCCCGACCGCACGCCGTTGCGCAATGTCACCGACGGAGGCGAGCCCTTCATTCCGTCTCTCAGCTTGGTGTACAACGTCAAGGGTGGTGATCCCGAGCCGACTTTGCGTCAACTCTATGACCTGAACATAGAGAAGGCTAAAGTCGCCGCCAAGATGAGACAAGCCTGGTTGAAGAGTGGTGTTGATGTCATTCTTGCTCCTGCCTACCAGAGCTGTGCGCCGTTGCATGATACCTTTGGCAAGATTATATATACTGTCATTTGGAATATGGTGGATGTAAGGGAAATCGTTTACTTCAATGATCGTTGGCTAATCCGCATAGTATCCCGCGTGCGTCGTTCCCTTCGGACACGCGGATAAAGCCGCCGACGCCGAGTTTGTTCGCGACGTCAAGTATAGTCCTGGGTGTAAGTTGATCCTCCAACACTGCGTCGAAGGTGCTAATATTTCCAGATACACCCGACGATGTCGAAGGCGCGCCCTGCCACATCCAAGTGGTTGGCAGGCGACTGAAGGACGAAGTCTTGCTCCAGCACGCAAGAGTAATCGAGAAGGTGTTGACCGACGGACAGTGAGCGGGAACCTCCAAGCTTGATCGGCAGCTCGGGATAATATCCACGAAGAAACAAATTCAGATTTCTTTCATCTACCGTCAAACCTTTCCTCGTACGGAGTAAAAGACGAGCTGAGCCCCCTAAGCTACTCCAGGGCTAAACCCAATTTCAAGTCGTATGGTGCGTTGGACAGAAAGGCAACCCTCGCCGAATGGCCCGAAATCCCAAAATCTGGATATTTTGCTTTTCCCGTGCGATGCAATGCAAGGGGGATAAAGCGCAAGGCGCACGGAGCGCGGAACACCATCCGCTGGGAGCAGTGCCAGCATACCAGTTCCAAGTCTCGAGCTTTCTTCCAAGGATTTCCCGAGCCTTCAGCATGCGCAATGCGCAGTGACAGTCTTGGGTCGTAGATACCCCGCAAACCCCAGAAAACGCATGGGCCGATCGCCAGCCAAGGCGGCTAAAAGCAGAGAATGGACAACTCAATCGCGGGGTCAGCGTCATGTTACTCTCTCTTTCTTGTTTGTTTTTCTTGCCCCTGCCACTGCGGCCCAACCACCTCCCTGCCCGCTCGAAGCCGGCCACAAGCTCTGCAGATGGCGCGGAGAATGCGATGGAAACTTTACACTTTGCCTACCAGCGTGGACGGGGTATGTCATGGCGCCACGGGGCCACGGCATTTGCTCCAAAGTCGAGGCCGCCGGCCAGTGCACATTCTTCCGGTGTTGATGGGACCTGGGTATTTATTTCCCGGAGATTCCCCGCGACATTCTCTACCCCAGCGGGGAATTAATTCGAGTCTCGCTGAGATCGAACACCGAAGACCGACGGCCGGAGCTACACAATGCGTCCATCACGACTCCATTCCGCTGCCTCAGTCCTCCTCGCGGCCTCCATCGCCGCAGGACAAGCAATAACATGGGACGAAGCATACGCCCGCGCGACAGCGGACCTCGCCGTCCTCTCTCAAGACGAAAAAGTCGGCATTGTCACAGGCGTCACCTGGGAAGGCGGCCCCTGTGTCGGAAATACCTATAAGCCACAATCCATCCCCTACCCTTCCCTCTGTCTGCAGGATGGTCCGTTAAGCGTGCGCTTCGCGAACCCCGTAACCGTCTTCCCGGCTGGAATCAATGCTGGCGCGACGTGGGACCGCGAGCTCATTCGAGCACGCGGTGTCGCGATGGGGGCTGAGTCCGCGGGACTCGGTGTACATGTCCAGCTTGGGCCTGTGGCTGGCGCTCTGGGCAAGATTCCTTCCGCTGGACGCAATTGGGAGGGGTTCTCGAATGATCCGTATCTTGCTGGTGTGGCGATGGCCGAGGCGATTGAGGGGATGCAGAGTAGTGGTGTGCAGGCCTGCGCGAAGGTACGCATCCCACCACGTCCACATACACCAATTTTCCTATCTCCAGCTCTAACACTCCCTACCTAGCATTACTTGTTAAACGAACAAGAAGTAAACCGCAACACAATCAGCTCCGAACCCGACGATCGCACAATCCACGAGTTATACCTATGGCCCTTCTACGACGCCGTCCGCGCAAACGTCGCGTCCGTCATGTGCTCCTACAACAAGATAAACGGCACCTGGGCCTGCGAGCACGACGCCCTCCTGAACGGCCTGCTCAAGGGCGAGCTCGGCTTCAAGGGCCACGTCCTCTCCGACTGGAACGCGCAGCATAGTACCGTGCAGTCCGCGAACACGGGGCTCGATATGACGATGCCCGGGTCAGACTTTAATACACCGCGTGGATCGATCTTTTGGGGGGAGAATTTAGCTATTGCCATCGCAAATGGGCAGGTTCCGCAGTCTCGTCTTGATGATATGGTTACGCGTATTCTGGCCGCGTGGTATCTTGTCGGCCAGGACCAGGGACACCCCGAGGTCGCGTTTAGTTCGTGGGATGGCGGGGCGGCGAGCGTTGATGTTACGACGCCTGAACATGCGGAGCTCGCGAGGACGATTGCGCGTGATTCCATCGTCCTGCTGAAGAATACGAATGGTTCCCTCCCCTTGCTCGCACCGGGGAGTTTGGCAATCATTGGCTCCGATGCGATCGTTAACCCCGACGGCGCGAACGCATGCGCGGACCGTGGGTGCAATAATGGAACCCTTGCGCAGGGCTGGGGGAGTGGGACTGCCGAGTATCCTGTACGTTCACTTACCCCCCATCTAAGTAAGGAGCTTGTATTAACTGGTGTAGTACCTCATCGCCCCCCTCGACGCCATCCAGGAGATCGCCGCGGAAACCGGCACAACGATCGTAACCAGCACAACAGACGACCCGGCCGCAGGCGCAGAAGCAGCCGCCGCCGCGGAGACAGCGCTCGTTTTTATCACCTCCGACTCCGGAGAGGGGTGCGTCCCCATCTACCTCTATACCATGCCCTCAATCTGACTTTCTTGTTATAGGTATATAACCGTCGAAGGCAACCCAGGCGACCGCAACAACCTCGACCCCTGGCACAACGGCAACGCGCTCGTCCAAGCAGTCGCACGCACAAACACACCGACCATCGTGGTGGTCCATAGCGTCGGCCCCATAACCCTCGAGACAATCCTCGCCGAACCAAACGTCCTCGCAATCGTGTGGGCCGGACTCCCAGGCCAGGAAAGCGGGCACGCCCTCACGGACATCCTCTTCGGCGACTTCGCACCGTCCGGCAAACTCCCCTACACCATTGGGAAATCCGAGGCGGATTATGGTGCGGATTGGACGGATGCGCAGGTTGATCCGTTCACTGAAGGTTTGTTCATTGATTATCGGCACTTCGATCAGTTCGGGATTGAGCCGCGGTATGAGTTTGGTTTTGGGTTGAGTTATACGAGCTTTGAGTTTAGTACGCTTGCGATTGCTGTCTCTGCAACGCCCGGTCCAACGACAGGTGAGACGATTGTCGGTGGACCGTCGGATCTCTTTGCGTCGGTGGGTACGGTGACCGCGTACGTCGCGAACAGCGGTGATGTTCCTGGCGCCGAAGTCGCGCAGCTGTATATTGGCTTCCCGGATTCTGCGCCGGACACGCCGCCGAAACAGCTCAGGGGCTTTGAGAAGTTGTATCTTGTTCCCGGACAGAGCGGTATTGCGACGTTTGAGCTTACGCGCAGGGATATTAGTTATTGGGATGTTGGGCTGCAGAAGTGGGTTGTTCCAGCTGGGGAGTTTGAGGTCTTTGTGGGGGCGTCGAGTCGCGATGTTAGGTTGACGGGGAGCTTTACTGTTTGAGCACCTATCTTGGTGATGCAGTTGTTCTATGAGAGGTATTGATTAAAGTGTAATTAGCATGTCAGTAATGCAGAGCAACCGATCCGTGCCCCCTCTATTTCATCACTAGTTTTGAGCCAGAGTTCGCGCCATCTTCTCCCAGGCACTTGCATTCAGTCTTCCTCGAATCCAATATCCCCCTTCCGGTTCCGGCCCCTTCCACGTAATAACGATATCGTCCATCCCAAGCCCAAAGCCCTTCAGCAGCCCCCAAAGATCCAACTCCCCATGCACGAAAACCGGCCTGGATCCGTGGATATCCAAGTCATATAACCCTAGACCAGTCCAGGAGGTGACAGTAACCTGCGGCTGATCACGACCAATCCACCGCGGGATCATCGGTTTCGTGGTTCCATGAGCTTGGAAGTCCAGAAGCGGCGAGAGATTTTCTGGCCGTCGAGCCTCACGAATGCTGCGATGGATCTCCGCTGCGATTTTCGGAAGAGAAGCATGTTCGGATTTCTGGCTCTCATAGAGGTGCTCAATAGCTACCGGTAGCACAACCCAGGCGTTTTGCAGCGGCGTTTGGTTCTCCAGGTACGGACGGATTCTCAAGATCATGCTGAAGTCTTGCGCGCAGGGAGGGGAGACTTGGTAGCATGACTAGACAGCGGTTATTGGTATCTTTGAGCATGCGCTTGAAAAAAGGGGTTATGTACCTGGTAGATAAAGGCAGTAAGGAGGTCGTGCTCCGTGACATTGTTGTCCTGCTTCAGGGCATCTTCTTTCCACGCCTCCATCTGCGCCGCTGGGATGTGGAACGTATCATCGACTCGCTTGCATGACGGCCGTCGCAAGTCTCGCAGCAACATTTTCGTGCCCTTCCTGATCATGTAACGCCAACTCCCGCGGAAAATATCGCGGCTTGTCTCAGCCGCTGCTGGTGGCTTTGGCGCGTCTTTTTCTTTCCCAGCTGCGGTTGCGTCAATCCCATCTTTTAACATGAGTGGAAACCTTGTTAATGAGATATCTTCGATTTTGGTGCTGTTGAGAATGTCGCAGTATCTTCGTGAAATCGCATAGGCACTTGCATGGTGGTTAACGAAAGGCTGTTTGGAGACAGCGATGGTTACGCACCGGACGCATCGCAGAGTGGATGCTGGAATGTAAAGCGAATGATAGTGGTATCGAGAAAGAAGACAGCCCGAATGTTAAATACTTGGCCTCGGAGGGCTGTCTTTAAACTGTTTCCGAAGTTGAATAGACCGTCTAGCTGTTTCACCTTGTCGCTGGAGCTCGGACTGGCGCAGTCTGTGGTTATGCTCGATACGTTGACAATATCTGAAAGCTTCTTATTGAGTTTTCTGCCGCTGAAAACATCAGGTTGCTGCTCTGATTTGCTGGCGGACAGGTCGGTCCTCTGCGAAAGATATCAGCTTCAACCAAGGAATGGAGTGCATGGACGAAATACAAGTAGATTCAGACGCGAGGCGAGTATGGGCCACTGCTCGAGCAAAGATCGTGAAGCATCGCGCAGCTCCTTCTCAGCCTCGACGTCGGGGAAGATAAGCGTGAGGCTAAATTCCAGAAATCGGGTGACGCTAGTGTCCAAGGGCGTGAGGCTCATAATGTGTGTAATGTTGCTGCAGCCGATCCGAAACAAGGGCAGGTTGGCTGCCTTTTACACCTTCAACGCTATGGCCACTGGGGCTTTAGGTTTCTTCAGAATCCAGAGCTTGCGGCCAGTGGCGGGTTACAAAAACAAATAGCGTGCCCCGGGATCGCGGGATCAACGAGTTATTCGGTCGGTTATTGGCTCAAATATTGCAGAATTGGGGCTGATCGGAACATAGTGCAGACAGTGGGCCACAGTTCCTGGCACTGACTCGTCAATTGCGACATTAAAGGCGTGGTCCATCCATCTTCTGCTTTAATGTCAACACATTGGTTTAAATGGTAATCATCTTGCTACGCGAAGACGACACAGCTGGACAAGGATGGCCAAGAAGCTTGGAATGCGATCGTGGCTGGAACTTCCGGACAGCACGGCGTAAGGTAGATTCTATAGGTCCGTAATGGGCGCGTCAATTCTGATACATTCTTTTTTTCTTTTCTCGGGTAACTTGAAGGAGAACCCGAATCTCAGCGAAGGTTGCTACTGTGCCACCGAAGACCGTCGGTCCTTTTGGAGATATAACATGGCCAACCCTCCGGCACCGCCGTAAAATAAGCCATATATTTCCAGGTCTGGTTTGGATCCTGCTGACGGATATCGTAGTCTCGGACCAGTGTTGCGATAATCTTGGAGAGCTCGATTGTTGCTAGGTGGCGCCCTGGGCACGAGTTGTAGCCTTGTCCGAACTGTATGCCGTTAGGTACCATAAGATGGCTGTCGCAAGAAGGTGACCTACCGGCATGAAGTATTTGTCGATGGCTTTTGCCTGATCCCCAAGCCATCGGTCTGGGTTGTACTCTTTTGCATCTGCTCCGAAGAGCTCTTCGCTGTGGTGGATGACCCATGGGTTAACGCTCAGTTTGGTCTACCGAGCGATTAGCGCATACGCCCAACGGTTCGAGGAGCTTCAGACGTACACCTTCAGGAAAGTAACGGTCCCCAATCTTCAGTCCACCTTTTGGGGCAACTCGAGCAAGGCCGAATGGCACAGGCGCAAAGATGCGCAGTGCCTCTTTGATCTGCACAAAGTAAGCAAGTGCGCAGCTGGGGTAAGAGTACACATACACAGGCCTGCAGATACTCCATATTCTGGGCATGAGCAAAGGCAACAACAGGATCGTTGCATCTTCCTTGCGCTCGTTCGGCGGCGATCTCAGCACGCAGCTTCTCCAGATACTGCGGCTTCCGAAGCATATGATAGACGAACGACTGCAGGGCAGCACTGACGGTATCCGCAGCAGCTCCAATAGTACTTGTCGCCGCGGCCTGGAAGTCAATAATCGTCATTCTGTCCGGGTGTACCTTCAGGGTCCGCTTCCAGTGCTCTACCATGTCGTGCCGCGCGTCCGGATTCGATTCTCGTCGATGAAGCGCGGCCATCGCTGTATCGTAGACGTGGTTGTTCGGTAAGAGATTTAGCTTGGATAGCAACGAATTGCCTAGTGTGAGGTTGTGCAGCCATTGAAAGTAGCCTGCCGCCACGATGTAAGCATTCAAGCTGCGGTTGTTGGCAATCGCTCCGCCGATGTCTCTGCCGCTCTCGAGAAAGCCGAAACGATGTGAGAAGACGACCTCGCCGGCGATGTCGAATGCAAGATAGTTGAACCATTTGTCGAACTCCACCAGCTCTTGTTTTTCGGCAAATTGGTCGAATCTGTTCAGCATGATTTGTATCACGGCATCGATGTACGGTTCCGACTTGATCACGTTCGAGAGAGTATACGCTGCAGCAACATTCTTGGCCAACTCGACGCGTCGTTTGGGATCTGTCGTTGACATTGGAGTTTGGAATCTGCGGTCAGGAAGGGCCAAGACTTTATACCATGGTGCCTATTATGAAGAAATTAGTGCAGGGATTATGAAGCGAGAGAGAATTGCGGCAGACTTTGGGGATCGGATTTAAAAGCACACTGCGTATGGCATCAGGGTGGCAAACGCTCACTTCATCATGCGCGATACGAACAAAAGAGCCTACAATGTCAGCGTGCATTTTAGGAGCAACAGAAATTCTTCGACGTACCATGCTTTTCGTGTTCCTCAATGCTCCGCGTATTGATGTCGCCCGCAAATATCCGAATGAGATGCCATAGTCGGGTGAAGGATGCAAGGAATGGGCCCGGTATATAGCTGAGCGGAGACCGATATCGTCGCAGAAGAATAATGCTGAGGAGGTAAAGAGCCACGACACCCAGGACATTGCTTGCATCCAAGGAGACCACGAACGCCATGGCAGAAAGGGTGTTTTGGAGACTTGGAGTGCTTCGATTTCCCCGCGACCTTCGAATTTGCGAGATGTGGAATTTTAATCATCTTATGTGGCTTCAGCGTCACAGAAAATAAGTTTCATCAGCCGTTCGTAATCTCAGACCGAACGGCAATAATCGGCTATTACTCGTCGACTTGTACTAGCTTGGGGCTATGGACGGGCTAGAGACGCATATGCGGGTGACAGCTGCATCGGGTGTAGAAATCGGTTAGATTGCCGGGGTACTGCTACCTTGACGTGGAAAGATATCTTCTCTTGTTGCGAAGATGCTCGGCGATACTTGGCAAGCCGGATATACGCGATCATGACCTCGGTGAGCTTTCGCTGTGAACTATGTGGTGTCATTAGGTATGGGAATCTCCTCGCCAAATCGTGGCATGGATGCACATGCATGGTGAGAGTTACATGATGCCGTAGCGTCCGCCACAAATTGCCCAGCCTGGTATAGCCCGCGACGCATTCACGATAGTAAGTCATCGACGTATCTGCATAGTGGAGAGCCGATCACTGCTAGTGAGAAAAAGGGCTTAAGATCGAGCTGATCGCGTCTTTGGACAGCTGCAGCGTGGAATCCCCGCACTCTGGCTCGAACTACGTCAAGGGTATCTCATATCAGTCCAGTATCCGCCATCCATAGGTACTGTGTTCGTCTGTCGGTCTTGTTGCCAGTCCGCGAACTGCGGGCGAGGCTATATCTTTCTGTCGAGGAGCTCAGTGCCGTGCCAGACGTAGTCATCTTTGTATTGGATCAGGCAAGGTGTTTCAGATCTCCGAGGTTATAGCCCAGCTGGTAGTAGTTGCACCAATTTTGGGTATGATCGTTTAGGGTGGCCGTATAGCGCGAGCTGTGTCGGAACTATCGAAGGCTGGATACATAGAGCGGCTTAATGGCTTGATTCGTCATAGCTACCAGAGCTGAAGGTCATTGTAGAGAGAAAGTCATCGGAATGTGACGCTGAGGATCTCACTTCCTAGCTCGTTGGAGCGCGTACCGGTAGCGGAGAGGGAAGGAAAGAACGGAGGCGGGATGGGAGGACGGTAGTCGTGTTTGGGAAACAGTTCAAGATTAGGAGGAAGCGATTGGGTTCCTATTAGGTAAGCTCGTTACCCAAGATAAGAGGGTAAAAATTGATTCAGGGACTTTGATGGTGTGTTTTGTCGGAGAGATGGAGAGAAGTGGGAGATGGCAGGAAAACAAACGGACACCCTCAGTTGGGCTCTCCACCACGCCTCGCAAAAACACGCCCAGTCGCACAAGGAAAATAAAGATCGTTGGAAAGTACAACTTACGGAAGTTAATGGGGCCAAATATCAACCAGGCTGACACGTCAAATATGCAGTAGACAATCGCTAGTCTTGACTCTAGGTCTAGACCGTAAATATCTACCAACAACTCTTCCTATGCGATAGAAGGTCATCAGGTCAGGTAATTCATAACTCATACATGTTCCTTCCAGTGTGTCATCAGATATTCACGTCCAAACAGTCTCTTTGATGGGTATTTCCAGACGGTAAGAGAGGCATTAAATCCAAGAAAGGCGGTAGTTCGGAAACAGACCAGCCGAATCATAATCCCCAAGAGAGTCTAAAAAGTGAATTTCCAAGACACGGAGGAAACCCATCAGCGGATAGACAAGATCGTACGGCCTGCATCCCAGGTAATGCGCTTGCGAACAGCCATTCTGAAGGTGCGGTGTTTGGTGTCCAGTGCGACCATGTCCCCATCTACAAGCTGGGCAGAGGGTGCGAAAACAATCGCCTCGCCGGTCCGGAGGCTCGCAATGCGATAAAGACCGTCGGGGATACCATGCTCGTTGTTTCCGCTCACTGTCTCGATCGGGAGGTGGCTGCGGATAGTCTCGTACCATTTTGGGCTTGTGAAGCGGTGGATAATCGTCATTGAGCATAGATCAATCAGACGGGGTGAAATGGTAGGCTCTTGGGTCGAGATAACGGTGCGGACGCCGAGGTGGCGCTGTTGGCGGATGATAGTTAGGAAGGTCTCGGTGAGCTCTTTCGCGGCGGGAGTATCTGTCATGTACTGTGATGCAAGCAGTGTTAGCCAGGTATCTTCTTCGAGCGATAGATGGGCTTACCTTATGAGCTTCGTCCGCCACAATCATCTTGCCGCGCGAAGGATGGGCGTTCAGAAATAGATCAATCGCAATCTTGAACAAGATGCAGGCCGTACTCTGATCGACGAATGGGCACGACAAATCAAGGATGGTGACACCGCCATCGGTAAAGTAATCGCTGCTGGAGGTTGCGCGGAGATCGAGATATGAATCCAAGAGATCCAGTCTCTGTGTCAAGAAAGGAGTCTGGGTGCGGTCCAGTTTCAGATTGTTGAGGCGGCGGCGGAACTCAGTGTACTTGAACTGTCCCCCGCTCTCCATCGCCATCTCTCGCAGTACTTTTAGTACCTGTCCCATGTAAAGCGGCATGCTTCTACCCTCCGACATAGACATGAGCGTAAGCATCATGCTGATATTTAGATGACCAGGATCGATCTTGAATCGGCGGACCTCAACATTCGGGATGTGAGAATACATCTTTGAGAGATTGTAAAAGTTTGTCGGCGAGACGAGAACGCGCAGTGGGATAGGTTTCTGCTGTAAGTTGTACTGAGGGAGTATCGATGCGAGGAATGCGGCTTCACTGGGTTGCGAGTTGGCGTTTGAGCTGTACTCGTTGAAGTGGAGAACCAGGGTCGAAACAGAGCTTCTCAGATTTCCCAACATCGGCATCATTATCGAGCAATTTTCTGCGACTCGCATTAGTATAAGCGGATAGTATTTCAGAAGGGCTTGTGTACCAATGATGCAAGAGGTAGTGTGAGATTTCCCACTCCCCTGAAGCCCGCAGATGAACGCTGAAAACGGAACGTTAGTGTTCAACACAACTCTAGGATCTGCATTTCCATTCGCTTCGTTGACTGCTGGTCTAAGCTTTCCTAGAAGCCCATACTGAGGAGGCATTCTGTACCCCTTGCTTTCCAGTACAGCAGACACCAAAGCGGCATGGTCCAGGTTACCCGACGCTGAGATGCTCGCCATTCCCTCGTCTTCATAGTCAGAACTCAGAAGCTGCTGCTGTTCCGTCAAGGAAGGCATCCTCGACACCTTCCTGCTCTGCATCATATCCATATTATGAGCTATATCATCCCTGAAATCTGTTGCAAGTCAGCATCGGTTCGATAACACATGCCATAGCTGTACCTTGAAGAAGAGCGTTGTCAGCCCGCTTAGATTGATCGTTGTTTGCAGAAGCTTGCCGAGCCTCGTCTTCGGATTCATCCTCAGAGGTTTCTGCCGTAGTCCCATAATAGCCTTCCTCTCTGGAATGATCGCTGGTAAGCTCGCGAGGCTCCGAGAAGTCGGGCCTGACGACAGTGGGAGGTCTGACGACAGTGGGAGGTCTGACGACAGTGGGAGGTCTGACAACAGTGGGAGGTCTGACAACAGTGGGAGGTCTGACAACAGTGGGAGGTCTGACAACAATGGGAGATCTGACAACAGGAGGGGGCTGCCGGTTGCCTCTCTGAATATTTGCCGTGTTGCTGTTTTGCTGTCAGTCACCCGTTAGTGCAGCGGACTAGGCAATGATACTAACTCATCGACTGCGGCACTAATTGAGTCAGCAAATTTGGGGTGCATCGCAGTGTATTTTGCCTTGAGAGCGGTACGATCAACACACTGGTTGCGTTGATGCAGGAGGCGTATCTCGGCGCGTATGGCGGTTCTGACTGCAGCGCGAGCTTTCTTTTTCCCCTTTTTACGTGTCATGGTCTCTGAGAGTCTGGCAACGTGTGGGGAGGAAGATGGTGGAAGATGGCTGGAGTGTGTGTAGATAACTTTGTGTCGTCTACAAAGCAAATACCCAGGAGGCCCGCTTACCAGTGGACCAAGGCGTTGCGGAGGGGTGAGACGGCGCTGGTTCAATTGTAGCCCGAGACAACAGGCATGACTATGGCCTAAAAAGGCTTAGAATCATGGCACGTGAGGATGACTCGTCCTTAAGCGGCTATGGGTGGCGCATGCTGCACAACTTTTTGACTACAGCCTGCAGATGCTTTCATCTTAATAATCCCAATCATTAAACTTGAGTATGTGGGGCAACACATCAATGGGTCATCCAGCCTTTACCTGCCTGTGGACCAAAATTATAGGGTCTATGTCTGGTAGAAAGCAATTGAAGGCTCTTTTCGCTGGCTTATTGCGCAGGTTATGCATAGTAATCACGTGAAGCATAACTCTGTCCAAGCCATCCAGGCTCGCATCTCCTCTCTCCCCAGAGGAGTTTTGTTTTCATCCTCGCTCCCATCAGCGAAGCACATCAAGCCTTACACCATTTCTGTTTCTTACACCTGTTCCGTCATGCCTCGCTGTTTACTCGAGTTCTCTTCTGAGGCGCGTTGTCGCACCAAGCATCGCTTATCACTCTTCTTCCTCCTAGTGTCAATGCGCCGCGTTCTTGAATGACACCTTGCACTGCCAAGCAGGCGCTATTCCTCCGGACTTGTCTATGTCCGGAGAAAGTGATTTCTCTTTGGATAATTGGGACCAGGACAATGGCAGACATGGATCAGTGGCTGCGCTAAATATCAGTAAAGCCAGAAACGACATACTGCATTTGTTCTCGTTCGCCGTTGATCCCTCAGTATCCGCTCTGGCAATGGTGCAATGGCTTCGTTCTTTTCTTTTCGAATCTAGTACGTTCTTCGGCCATGGACTGTATTTATCATGGCCAACATTGACCGGCATCTGACGCAGGGTATCGCTTCTGGTGGATGTTGTGGGGGCTCCCCATCGTGGAGTCGTTGACAGGGTCGGAGATTGTCACCCCGGATTTTGTCCCCACGGGGTTGAATAGCCCGCGTCCCACCATGGCCGTCTCCAACAGCACGCGAATTTGACGGTTTCCGGGAAATGGCATGATCAGGGACTGTTATCTGGGGAATCCAATTGGCTTCCCCGTGGGGAGAAACCAGAACCCAATGTGTCGGCTTGGGGATTCTTGACCGCAAGGCGACTCTTGGCTGGCCGCGTCCAACTATAAAGGAGCAAGACTCCCTGCTCTCAAACTCACATCTTCAAGCTACCAACTCATCTTGTTTTGCCTTTCCTCATTTTCGACTTTCCATCGTGCCTTGCCGGAATCATGTCGGAGAAGAGCGCAACCCGTCCGGACGACTCTCAATTGAACGGGAAACATGGCGAGTCCTTCGTGGAAGACGCGAAAGCATCCATGTTTGATGATGAGAAGGCCACCAAGGCTCGAGGCGACTACTCAGGTGCTGTTGCAAAGACAGACCCTAGAGAAATCAAGCTGGTTCGGAAACTTGATATGAGGGTGATGCCGATTGTCTGGGCTATGTATTTTCTGAACTACGTGAGTTTCTCCTTGCTTGAGATCCAAGACCATCGTCGTCGAGATCGGACTTGGACTAACATTAGACTAACTGTAGGTCGACCGCAATGCCATCGCAAGCGCACGTCTCAATGGACTTGAAGAAGACCTTGGTCTGCATGGCACACAGTACAATACTTGCATCTCGATCCTCTTTGTTGGGTATGTGTACTCTATATTCTTGCCGTACCATCACCTAACGGGCTCTTCCATAGATACCTCCTCATGCAAATCCCCTCCAACATGCTCATGTCCTCCGGGAAAGTGAGAGCATCCATCTATATGAGTGTCTGCATGGGCAGTTGGGCGGTCGTATCCGCTTGCACCGCGCTCACAAAGAATTACACTGGTCTGGTCATGGTCCGGTTCTTCCTCGGCATTACCGAAGCCCCGTTTTACCCAGGCGCACTTTTCCTCCTGTCGCTATTCTACACTCGAAAAGAGATTGCACTCCGCATCTCAATCTTATACTCCGGGAATATTGTCGCCACGGCGATGTCCGGCCTTATTGCCCTCGCGACCTTTGAGACACTGGACGGGAAGCATGGCCTAAAAGGTTGGCAGTGGCTCTTCATCATTGAAGGAGTGGTGACGTTCGGTGTTGCAATGTTGGGACTCCTCATGCTCCCCGATCATCCACTTACCACACGGTGGCTCACACCTGAGGAGCGAGAATTGGCTCATGCGCGTATCCTTGCCGATACTGTTGGCGGCGAGAGTTCCAAAGGAGTTATGGCTGGGCTGAAAGAAGCTTGTCGCGACCCGCGCTTATACCTTCTCGCGTTCATGCAGAATATGCACCTTTCTGCTTGCAGCTTCAACAACTTCTTCCCCACCGTTATTGGGAGTCTTGGCTTTAACTCGACCGTGACCTTGGCTCTAACCTGCCCACCGTACCTCGTTTCTGGTGTCGTCGGCGTCATCGTGGGCATTACGTCCGGCAAGTGGAACGAACGAACCTGGCATATCACGGTAACTATGGGAATCGCCGTCATTGCGTTCATCATCTCCTGCGCCACCATGAACACGGCCGCAAGGTATCTCTGTTGCTTCCTCTTTACGAGCGGCGCTTACGCCGTCAACTCGGTCATTCTCGGCTGGGTTTCTGCAACGCTCGGTCAGACGCCGGAGAAGAAGGCCGCCTCTTTGTCGGTTGTAAATGTCGTTGCCAACGCGTCGTACATCTACACCGCGTATCTTTACCCGGATACTGATGGGCCGCGGTATTTGATCGCGATGTCTAGTAACGCCGCTTTTGGCGCGGCTACAATTGCGAGTGCTTGGGCTTTACGGTGGTGGTTGCAGGCTACGAATCGGAAGATTCGTCGCGGAACTCTTGCTGGTGGTGAGGATGGGGTGTTTTATGCTTACTAGAGGTGCGTTGATAGCGGAGGTCTATTGCACGGGACCTTGCCTTTAGTAGACGGTGGACAAACTGGAACGTTACAGCACGCTTAAATATGACCCACTACCTTGGCTTGTTTTGCTGCATTATTCTTTATATCATTGGCCTGACACTCGGAGACAAATGTTGGTTATAGGCCACCCGGCCCATGGTCAAGCTTTATCAACAGTACATGTCCGAAAGGATCTGGTAATGTCCTTCCTGAATCAGCTAGCGAGGTGCATGCTAACCCTTTGGACAGGGTCTGATTGGTTAGATATAGGTGCTTCCTGCCGGCCGGATCTCACCCTATCATCCCGTTCAACACCCCTGTTATCACTCCTAGTAAGGCTATGGGGAAGCTGAGCCTCCATGGTCTAGGCTTTGAAAGATAGCAGCCCGAGTCATGACGCTAAATAAAAGGTCAACCAGTCGCGCCGTGATCGATGAGCCATGTTATCGTTGCCGCCTCGCTGCGTGTCTGTACCTGAGACAGAAGTGCATCATGATCGGGAAGAAGAAAGCAGAACCTGGGCCGCCGGATATTGTGCCTGCCATCGCAGCCAACAGAGATGGAGATATCCAGGGAGTGGTGGCACAGAAGACGAAGGGGGCGGACGCTCTCCTAACTTACCTCGATCAATCCGACGCCGTTGTCCTCGACGAAGCTACCGATCGACGCCTGCTCAGGAAAGTGGACACGCATATCCTGCCGTGGCTTTGCTGTCTATATATCCTACAATACTTGGACAAGGGGGTGTATGTATAGCCCGCCGCGATCGGCAGCATCAACTGACAGCCATAGACTCTCCTACGCTGCAGTCATGGGCCTCCTCACCGACGCAAACCTCACCTCGTCCCAGTACTCGTGGCTCGGTAGCATTTATTACCTAGGCTACATGGTTGCTCTTCCGATCCACAATCGTCTGTTCCAGGTCTTTCTCCCTTCAAAATATATCGCGGCGAACATGGTTCTCTGGGGATTGGTACTGTCACTCATGACGGTTTGCAACGACTTTACCTCGATGATGATTCAGAGGGCTTTCCTCGGCACTCTTGAAGCTGTGGTAAACTGCGGCTTCGTGTTGCTCACGGCGCGCTGGTACAAGAAATACGAGCACGGCGCACGCGTTGCCATTTGGGGCTCCTGCAACGGTTTGGCGACGATGGTCGGTGCTCTGATCGCATTTGGCTGCCTCTCTTCCGTGGAGGATGGCCTTCCCGTCGTTATGCCGAGTTGGAAGATAATGGCGCTTTGTCTGGGTTTGGTCTCGATTGTTTACGGGGCTGTGATGTGGTACTTTATGGCACCGTCCTTGCTTGAGGCTAAATTCTTTACCGAAGAAGAGAAGACTCAAGCCATCGAGCGTCTACGCGGCAATCACCAAGGCATCGGCTCAACGCAGTTCAAATGGGACCAAGCCCGCGAAGCCTTGTTAGATATGCGCGTTCGTATCCCCTCCATCTTTACTTGCTTAAGCCAAAAAAAATCTCACCTCTACCAGACTTGGCTCTACGTCCTTTTCGTCCTAACCTCCCAAATCCCCTCCGGCGGCGTCGTCCTCCTCTCCAGTCTTCTCTTCAAGTCGCTCAATTTTACCAGCAAGGAGAGCCTCCTCCTCAATATCCCCGGCGGCGCGCTACAAATCATCTTCCAGCTCACAGCCGGCTTTGTTGCTGATAGGACGAAGCAGCGCAGCCTAACGGCGCTCACGACACAACTTATCTCGCTCTTCGCTGCCTCCCTTCTCATCGGCCTCGGCGATGTCGCCCCACTCAACAACGTCCCCGGCCAGCTCGCCGCGTACTTCCTGATGATTGGCGCTTGCGCGATCGCGTATTACCTCGTGTTTGCGATGGTCGCGTCCAATGTCCTCGGCACAACGAAGAAGACTACGACGAACGTGATACTGTTTCTGGCGATGGCGGTCGCGTACCTCGTCGGACCGCAGGTTTTCCGCGATCCGCCGTACTACTATCATGGGAAGTACGCGACCGTTGGGCTTTGGGGCGCGTCTGTCATCATCCTAGTGCTTATCTACGTCCTTAACCGGTGGGAGAATGGGAAGAGGGATTGGGAGGATGCGATAGTGCCTGAGGGCGTTGAGTTTATGGATCTTACGGACAAGCAGAATAGGGCGTTTCGGTATGTGCTGTAGAGTCATGGCCTATCGAGTGCAGAGAAGAGCGCGATGCCAAACCACCCGAGTGATGTCTCCAACTCGGCCGAGAGTAAGGTGGTGGATTAGTGATACACTCTACTCTGATCATGGCACCAAGTAGGAAATTTCAAGCTCCTCAACTGTCCAACTGTTTCATATTCGAACTGCCGCTCAAGTCCTCTTTTCGCCGGTCCTCTACTCCATGTAGATCCGCAAGGTATCGTGTCTCGAACGTTCTAATATCTATTATGACCATAGCCGATTTTCCAGCTTTGCTTTTCCGCGCTTTTCAACTGTCGGCATGCCAAACAGCCGGCAAGATACGCTTATCTCCTCCATCCACACTAATCTGAACCGGCTCAGCACGAAGCCCAATTCCAACATACCGCGCCCACTCTGTTTTCGAAGGGTTCTCCCACCTGGTCGCGACTTTATTAGATAACAGAAGACAAACAACCCAGAGTAGGCAACTCACGCATGCAATGTCCCCCTCTGCACCACAATATCGCCCGGCCGGCATCGTATCTCCCGCAACTTTGGCTTCCCTCCATTTGTCGAATCGTAAGCCTCGGCCGGAACACTCAATATGACCTCGCCGGAGAGAAATATCATGTAGTCTGTTTGCGTAGTGCGGTGCTAATTGATTCGAAGGCCAGCTGCCATCAGATAAGCGTTCATGATAAGCCGCCGGCCTCACGTACCAACGGTACTCTCGCTCCTGGGGCAAGATCAAGGAATTGTATATTCGCGCCCTGATGCGGGATAGGTTCTGGGGTGAGCGGGAGGGGCTCCCATCTGCGCATGTCAGTTTTGGCTCCATTAATCTTGGTTTGGCTTGAAGTAATGCTTGACTCACGGCCCATTGGCATCAACAGGAACACGCATGTGCGTGTAGACAGGATATTTCGCAGCCTTATCTCCCATCAGTGATACGCGGGGAACATCCTCTTCAACCACGGCCACCTCGGGTTCGACATTCTGTCCATCAGTTTGGGCAATGTAAGCTGGCAGAGCTAGGTTAGATGTCACGAATCGGCGGGGGAGCTGTTGGGATGCCATTTTTTGGTCTTTGTAGTTGAGAAGTCGTATGTGATGGGAGCTCGCTCGGACATTTGATACTCGGTCGTTTGCGAATTGGGATGTCCTTACGGTCCGGGATCCGAACCGCGTAGCGTATAATGATGCATTGCAAAATATTTGGAGGAGGGTGGCTCTGAAGCAGAATATAAGAGGCCTGATATAGAGCGTCTGCCATCTTCATGATTGGCCTTTAGCGACGTAGCGGTGTTGTGCTGAGACCTCGGGAGGCAAGTACCTCTAGATAAGCTAAGGGCTAGATATATATTTCTTGCACGCTCTGGGACCTTATGTCCCGATCTCCATGGGCGGTTGTCTTGACAAGCTACTGATAGTAAAGCGGCAAGAGCTGATATTAAACCTTATCACACAGCTGATGCAAAAGTCTACCCTGGAGAGTAAGATCACGTCTCTATTGTTTAATTCGCATTTTTGGAGTTGTATCTCGTGGGTTGTTGTTGGCCTGACCGCGTAAGGCATCGATCTCCGATCAGGCCTATCGGCCTATCGGCTTATCGCCTCATCAGGCTTATCGCCTCATCAGGCTTATCTATTGCCTTATCGCCTTATCGTCGCGCACAGACTTGCATCGTGATGGCTTCACCTTGGCTTACTCTGGGTTCAACTATATCGAAACAGTTCATTCCTATTTCCCCGGCTCTCCAGTCATCGACCCTAAATCGCATTTCTCGAAAATCACAGATGGCACATCTATTGTCACTATGGATCGAGCTACTGCCGTTTAACAACCTCGTTCTCAATAATTCCTTCCACAACCTCCACCACCCTCTTCCCTCCACACAACTTCCGAACCGCCTCGAGAGCCCTTTGTCCCGACCAAGGGATTATCCATCTCAACGGCCCCAGCCACCAAGCGGTCGGAGCCATTATCATCGCCGTTCCGCTCGCAGTCTGAAATGACATCAGTTTTGCCAGTGCTGCCGGGGTCATGACAACACGCTTGGACCCGATGGCATCGACGGACACCAAGAGCGCGAGGAAGAACGCAGCGTCCATATCGGGTGGGAAGTGCGATGTTAGTGTCCCCGTCGGCGGGCCAGTCCCTATTTTTGGATGGCCCCAGATCATGACCGTGGTGTCCGAAGCTCGGCCTTTTGGGAGCGAGGCTTCACATTCTCGGCCCTGGTCGGTTGACCAAAATGGATGGTCGGGAGCCACTCTATAATGGAGTTAGTATTGTCTCCAAGACTTCAAAGATCATCACCAGGCAGCGTACGGCCAGAAGTTATGCGGAAGCCACGGGGGGATCTCGGTCACGCCATCGGCAGCCCGGCTGGGGACAGGCGGGGAGAGGCCTGGGCGAGCAACACCTTGAAGATGAGCTTCAGCGACTGTATGGATGGTGTCTAAGGCGTCGTATGTCGAGGTGGTTCCGACCGCGCCCGCTTCGACGATGAAAGACTCGGATTGTAGGAAGTGGACATGCAGCGGAGGGGCCTGACCGTCACTGCGTCAGAAACAATCGCGATCCATGGTCTCGTTCTCTACGGTTGAAGGGATACCTGGGGATGATCTTTTCCTCGCTTTATCAGCTCGTGCCCACCGACGTACGTCGCTCGGAACAAGAAGGACGCATCGAGCTCAGGCGCCGGCTGCAGAAACTCGAGGATGAACGAGCCGTCGAATAGCACATGCGGCCCTCCGAGTGGGCTTGGGAGCCGTGGTTCTTTCTGGGTCGGCCGCATTTTGATTCTACCTAGTATTCACAAAGATTCGATTTCGAGATCTGATGCAAGACACGGGAAGATAAGTGGAATGATGAGGCTCATGGGGCTGGAAGACGGCATCCTATACTGCGCCCTGCTAAGAGGCGATGCTACAATCTCAACGCATGGCCAAGCCATGGCTACCAATGGCTGGTCGACACGGAGAAATCCTGCTGGATGTTGGTTGTCAGCCGCACAGGTAACAATCTTTCGCAACCGGTATCTTATAAACAGCTGCGGCCAAAGATGTCCAAGCACCGTGCGAGAAGAATACCTTCTGTGTCCGAGGAATAGCCGGAAATTCTGCATTGATCATCCCAACCGTCCACACGGTCGGTGCCTTGGAGACAAGTCTCAGGCTACTCGGTGCCACCAAGAACTGTGCTTGGCTGCTGTTAGCCGAGGGTCGGAGACGCAGAGCCCAGATACAAGGAATCGTCGTCGCCTAACTCAGTCTTCATAGACCTCCTGTCCAGAACCCTGACGGCTGTCAAACATAGTATCATGGCTTGCCCTCGCGAGCCCGGACGGGGATAACGGCCACCCTAACAAATACATGACTCGAGTACTCGAATTTGACTCCCCCTATTCAGACCTTCTAGAAGAAAGGCATCGAAACCCAGGCCAGCAAGTGCAAGCTTTCCTGCCATGCAGAAATTGAGACTGCCGGGCAAGTCGCACCATCGATTGCAACAGCCGCGGCATCACGGCATTTGTATGTCGATGTTTTGACCTGTCACCCTGCTCTATTATGGTCTTGTGAAGAAGCGAATTATTTGGGCACAGTGGAGCGGTCTCAGGTTCAGGCACGTTTCGCTTCAGGGACGAGTGGATCCTTTGCCCGGAAGACCCGGATAGGCGCAGCCAACCCCAGGGCACTGGCCGATTCTCGAACCCTTCCAGCCTGTTCCTGAGTTCCTGAACCCTTCCAGGCTTCGACTGCCGGGCGCTGCCCTGATTTTTAGCGTCGGCGTCCCTGTGATGCTCGTCTTCGACCCTCGGTGTTTGCAATAGATTGAGCCCGTCGATCAGGTGCCCGAGAACACTCAAATTCAGACGATGGTGTACGGCTCGTTCCATGGGGTAGCCAGGGGCAGCACTATGGCCAGGGCAGCCGAGTTTCGATCCAGATTAATTTCGATCTCGAACAGTTCGCGATCGTCGCTTTCTCTGCCTGGCACGGACCACGGAGCTGCACCTTTTCAGTATAGAGCCATCGCTAGCTGTCGCACTACTGCTTCACCCTGACATTTCGGCATCCAGCTCGAAAATAGATCTATCTGATTCTGGTCCCTTGCCCGGTCGGACTTTTGCTCTCCACACAGACGAAACACGCTACCTGCGATACCGACTCGGCGAATATTCAGGAACCAGGAACTGACATCTCGACAGTGGTCTATATAAGTCCGCCATGGCTCCCTCACTTCGACATTCCGTTCAGCAAGGCAGTCCTATCTCGCCCTGCCTCGTCGGGCATTCCTTTCGTCTTTCTTTCTCGTTTCCTACGTTCTCCTCTCGTTCTCGTTTTCTCGTTCAACCTCCCTCGTTATAATCAACTAGAGCTGTGCTCGTTTCAATCAATCGTTTCGCAACGTCAACATGAAGGTCGCCGTTGCTTTTACTCTCGTTGCGGGTGTGCTTAGTGCACCCACCCCTACTCTCTGGGGCTCCGGTTGGGGTCAAGGTGACGCTGGTGCTGAAGGCTCAGCCGGACTAGGAGGATCCGCCGAACTCGGGGGTCACGCTGGCCTTGGAGGCTCCGCTGGTCTCGGAGGCTCTGCTGGTCTGGGTGGCTCTGCGGGTGCGTCTGGCTCTGCTGGCGTTGGTGGTTCTGCCGGTGCGTCGGGTTCGGCTGGCGCTGGCGCCTCTGGTGATGCTGAGGGCTCTGCTGGCGCCTCAGGCTCCGCTGGTGGTTCCGGATCAGCTGGTGTTGGAGGATCGGCCGGTGTCGGTGGTCACGCTGGTCTTGGAGGCTCTGCTGGTCTCGGAGGTTCAGCTGGCCTAGGCGGCTCCGCTGGTTTGGGAGGATCTGCCGGCCTTGGAGGCCACGCCGGTCTCGGTGGCTCGGCCGGTCTTGGAGGATCCGCTGGTGTTGGAGGCGGTGCTGGTGCTTCGGGATCCGCCGGTGCATCCGGTGGCGCTGAGGGTTCTGCAGGAGCTGGTCTTGGAGGCTCCGCAGGCCTTGGTGGTCACGCCGGTCTTGGAGGATCTGCCGGTCTGGGAGGATCAGCTGGCGTTGGAGGATCCGCCGGTCTTGGAGGATCCGCCGGTCTAGGAGGATCCGCTGGCGTCGGCGGCTCTGGATCCGCTACTGGTGAAGCTGGCGCTGAAGCTTCCGGTGGTGCTGGTCTCGGCGGCCATGCTGGCCTTGGTGCTGGCATTGGCGGCTCCGCTGGCGGCTCTGCCGGCATTGGTGGCTCGGGCTCTGCAGGTGTCGGCGGTTCCGCTGGCATTGGCGGCTCGGGTTCCGCCGGTGTCGGTGGCTCCGCTGGTGCTGGCCTTGGTGCCTCTGGATCCGCTACCGGTGAGGCTGGCGCTGAAGCTTCTGGCGGCGCTGGTCTCGGTGGACACGCCGGTCTTGGTGGTCACGCTGGGCTTGGAGGATCTGCTGGCCTAGGTGGCTCCGCCGGTATTGGCGGCTCTGGCTCTGCTGGCCTTGGTGGATCTGCTACCGGCGGCGCTGGTGCTGAAGCCTCTGGTGCCGCAGGACTTGGTGGTCACGCTGGTCTTGGTGGCCACGCTGGCCTTGGAGGATCTGCTGGCCTCGGCGGTTC
This sequence comes from Aspergillus multicolor, assembly GCF_047715735.1. NCBI lineage: Eukaryota > Fungi > Ascomycota > Eurotiomycetes > Eurotiales > Aspergillaceae > Aspergillus > Aspergillus multicolor. The sequence goes on from NW_027395958.1 coordinate 909,265, forward strand.
CGCTGGCGCTGGCATTGGAGGATCTGGTTCTGCTACTGGTGAGGCTGGCGCGTCTGCCTCTGGCGCCGCTGGCCTTGGTGGTCACGCCGGTCTCGGCGGTTCCGCTGGCCTTGGTGGCTCCGGGTCTGCTGGCATCGGCGGCTCCGCTGGCGCTGGCCTTGGTGGTTCCGCTACTGGTGGTGCCGGCGCTGAGGCTTCCGGTGCTGCTGGCCTTGGCGGCTCTGCTGGAGGCTCCGCTGGCATTGGAGGATCTGGATCTGCTGGCGCTGGTATTGGCGGCTCGGGCTCTGCAGGCGTTGGTGGTTCCGCTGGCATTGGCGGCTCTGGTTCAGCTGGTATTGGTGGTTCTGCTGGCGGCTCCGCTGGCGCTGGTCTCGGTGGCCATGGTTCAGCTGGCCTTGGAGGTTCTGGATCTGCTTCTGGCACTGCCTCTGCTACCCCCGCTGCCACCCCTACTGGCGCAAGCGCTATTGGCGCGGGAGGTGAAGCTGGCGCTGGCATTGGTGGTTCTGGCTCTGCCGGCATTGGCGGCTCTGCCGGAGGATCTGCTGGTCTCGGCGGCTCCGCTTCTGGTTCCGCCGGTGGCTCTGCTGGTCTTGGAGGATCTGCTTCTGGCTCCGCTGGAGGTTCCGCCGGCGCTGGCCCCGGCGGTTCTGCTTCTGGTTCCGCTGGTGGTTCCGCCGGTGGCTCTGCGTCTGGTGCTGCTGGTGGCTCCGCTGGTGGTTCTGCTGGCGGCGCTGCCGGTCCCGCCCCCGGTTCTCCCTCTGCTTCTCCTTCCGGCCCTGGCCCGGCTCCTACTCCCACCGGTGCAAGCCCTGTCTCTGGCGGCTCTCCTGGTGGCGCTCCTGCTCCTTCCCCTGCCCCCACTGGAGCTCCCTCTGGTTCCGCTGGCGGCTCTGATTCTGGTTCAACTGAAGGTTCAACTGAAGGATCTGGCTCTGCTGAAGGTTCTGCCGAAGGCTCCGGATCTGCCGAGGGTTCCGCTGAAGGTTCCGGTTCAGCTGAAGGCTCCGCTGAAGGTTCCGGCTCCGCTGAGGGATCTGCCTCCGGATCTGGCTCTGCTTCCGGTTCTGCTGGCGCCTCTGGCTCTGCCTCAGGATCCAGCTCCGGTTCTTTGGGCGGCTCTGGCTCTCTCGGTGGTTCCGGCATCTGGGGTGACCTCGGTGATCTCGACAACCTCTTCCCCTCCGGCACCCCCACCACCTGGTCGACCGGCTTCTCAACCTCCTTCTCGACCATCTGGGTCCCCACTGCTACTGGCGTCAGCCCTGTCGCTGCTGGTGACGAGGACTGCGGCTGCGACGAGGCTGTTCCCACTGGTGTGAGCCCCGTCCACGGTGGCGCCGACTCCGAAGGCGCCGCCTCCGGCCTTGGTAGCTTCGACTTCTCTCAACTCGGTGACCTCTTCGCTTCCGGCCTCGCCTCTGCTACCCAGACTGCTACCGCCACGGGCAGTGCATCTGGCAGCGCGACCGCCACCGGCTCTGCTAGCGGCTCTGGGACAGGCTCTGGTTCCAGCTCAGGCTCCGGCCTCTGGAACTGGTCCAACCTCTTCGGCGGCTCCGGTAGCTCCAGCGGTTCCGCTACAGGCTCCAGCTCCGGCTCTTCTTCCGGCAGTGGCCTCGGCTCCTTCAGCAGCTTCCTAGGCAAGTCCCGCCGCCAGCTCTTCGGCAAGTCTCCTTGCCATGCCTTTCCTTGCCATCGCTAACATAATGTGAATACAGGCGGCTCCTCAACCTCCAACGACGTCACCGACAACACCGGCTGCAAGGACCTGACCTTCATTTTCGCCCGCGGTACTACCGAAATGGGCAACATGGGCACCGTCGTCGGGCCCAAGGTCGGACAGGCCCTGAACTCCCTTACAAACAACCAGGCCGCTATCCAGGGCGTTGATTATCCTGCTGATGCTGCTGTATGTCTTTCCTCCCCAGCCCCTTCTTTCTTTGAGTGTGAATGTGTGTTAATGGTGTGATAGGGAAACGCAAACATGGGCGCCTCCGGCGGCCCCAAGATGGCTTCGCTCGTCGAGACAGCACTCAAGCAGTGCCCCGACACCAAGGTCGTGCTGGGCGGATACTCGCAGGGCGCGATGGTCGTGCACAATGCCGCCTCCAAGTTGAGCTCTGGCCAGGTCGTGGGCGCTGTCACCTTCGGCGACCCCTTCAAGGCGCAGAAGCCCTCCAACATCGACCAGTTCAAGACTTTCTGTGCCTCCGGTGACCCCGTTTGCCTGAACGGTGCGAATGTCATGGCCCACCTTTCTTATGGCGATGATGCGCAGACTGCGGCGCAGTTCCTTGTTTCTGCTGCTGGGCTGTGAGTGGGCTTGATTGGGCATATGATGTGGTAGGGTGAGATGGACTTTGGTTTGACTTTACTGGCTGCCGACTGGCAGGATTTCTTGTTTTACTATCTGGTTTTGGTTTGTTTGGATTGGATATGGTTTATGATTGTATACTCAAAGGTTGCTGTGTTTGATTTGACAAGATGCTATAGACGCAAACGCACTGTACATAGCAAAGATAATTCGATACAAAAGTTGTATCTCCAAAGCGTCCACTTCATTCCCTCGCTCTCTGTGGCACCTACAGCTCAGGCCAGTAGTACTCGCCCGCCTCGACATCAGCAACAAGCTCTTCGTCAATAGCAATAAACTCATCGAAGCTCTCATCGAGCTGCTTCAGTATAATCCCCACAATCCCTGCAAAGACGACACCACCTTCCTCGTTCAGATGCGTGTTGTCGTCTTCGCTCAGGTTATACGTGTACGAGTCCTCCTCCCCGATATCATTGACGTATTGACGCGAAACAACGTTCAGGTTCGCCCATAGAGCCCCGACTGCTTCCGCAGCCTCGATAGTCAAGTTTCGCACATTCTCCAAGTCATCGCGGACGACGCCGTTCTCGAAGTTTCGGCGCGTCAAGGAGGTAAGAAAGATGGGGATTCCGCCCGCCTCAACCACGTCCGTGTTGAATTGAATGAGGTTCGCTTTGAAAGCGTTTAGCCCGCTTTCCGTCTTCTGATCGTTGTGTCCGAATTGGATTGTCACGTAGGGCGTGTAGGAGCCTGCCGCTGACTCGACCGCGGCCAATGTGTCGGCCCAGAAGCCCTCGTTGCGGAAGGAGCCTGTTGTGGCGCCGGAATCGCCGAAATTTTCACCGGTTGCGCCGTTGGAGAGCGAGGAGACGAAGGCGTCGCCCCAGCCGCCGCCTGAAGCGGTCGTTGAGTCGCCTGCGAGGAAGAAGGCCGGTGGGAGGGCGCGTTTGGCGGGGGCAGCGACGGCCGCTCCGGTTAGGAGAGCGGGGATAAGGAGGGAGGAAAGCATGGTGGACGTAGTTTCGGGGTATTCTTCGAGGTTCTGGATGACTTCCTGTATAATTGCTCAGTGAAGAATTGCAGGCTCTCCCCAAGTTCTCACCGTTTATATATCCACCCCACCACCCCAGCAGCCAAAACCCAAACGGCGGAACGGCACAACCATCGCGGACAAAAGGAAGTCGAAGAGCAATCAACCTGGAACAATGAGCCAAAATTGTCAAGCTCGCCTGCAGAATGATGCGATTTTCCTCAGGCAAACTCGGCGAGAGAAGCACCGAGGGGCCGCAGTCTGGCGACGGGGTGCAGGAGATGCGGGGGATCAGCGCCAAGGCGGAGAAATTGTGAAGAACAGGTTATGGCTTGCAGAAGAATGGATTGCGTTATGGCGTCGGGTTATTTTGGATGGTTTGCAGTTGCCGTCATAGCCGTTGATTGTTGGTCTGGAGGAGAGGACGGAGGAGGAGAGTCGGAGGGCGGAGGAGTTGGCTGGTCACTATGAAGGAAGGTACGGCTGACTCCAAACTGTAAATCTTGCAACTCAGGGAGCGCAACAGTACCGTCTATAGTCATCTCTTCTATGTTCTGCATCGCATCTAGCCTTTTCCAACTCCCATCCTGATATAAAGAGCAAGCAACGGGCGCCGGTGCATATAGCTAATTTCAAGCGCACAGATGCGTACTGTCGTTAAAAGGACCCGCGGATAGACCGTGGTCGCTAGTCCCAGAAAGTACGCCAAGGCTGCTGGAGCGCCTGGGCCAAGTGTCACGCCTCGTTGACTTTCGTCTATGTGTTTCTCCTCCCATCATGTGGCATTGTCCACTCAAAATCCTGTTAATCATCAACTAGTACCTCGATGATAAGCACGACCAGCTCAGCCTCCTTAGTGTTTGTCGGGCATGGAACGCCTCTCTCTTTGCGCAGTTCCACCGCACGACTGTCCTCATAAGCCTGGATCACCTCGTCTCTCTGACCGCGGCCGTGCTTGCCTGCCCCCGTCTGCGAGGGGCGATCCAAGACGTCCACATCTCCTCCTACCATGCTGGACCGCATGTTTATCCCCTGCCAGAGATTTTCCGACCCCGATTCCAACAGCTCAGTAAATCGGCCGACGAAGCGCGGCAATGGTGCAGGGATCTAGTGACGAGCAACAAAGACGCCTGGCTTGCCCTGCTGCTGGTCTCGCTCCCAAACCTGACTACCATTAGGCCTGTCGGGTGGCATGGCCCGGGCTTTGGGTTCCGAGACTGGGAGCTCGAGCTGCGTACAATGAGCTCACGCCACCGGCACTGCAGCATCTGGAATGCGTGGAGGCGGAGTCCAATGAACACTTCATAACCCGCCACTGCCTGCTCTTCTTTCATCTCCCTCCCTGCGGTCGCTGCGCATCTTGAACCTGAAGGAGTACGATCTTGCTTCCCCGGACCTCAATCACCCTGCGATGCAAAGCGCCCCGCGCACATCCTCGGTCGAGTCACTGCTCTTGATCAAGGCGAATGGAAGATATGGTTTGGGATAATCACCTCGTGTGCGAACCTGGAATTCTTTGATTATCAGCATGACGAGCAGCTCACCTCGAGCGACAGCATGGGGTTTCGCCCCCGCGCGTTGTATGAAACCCTGGCAACCCACGCTCACAGTCTGGAGGTATTGCGTCTGAACGACTGAGGTGATGTCCCCGATCGCGAGACCAGAACTCTGGCGGACGAGTGTGATCGGTGATTTGGGTCGCTCGCACATTTCACTCGTCTCCGAGAAGTTCACATTCGCGTGCCGAACATCCTCAATTCCGATGAACGGGACATGGACTTGACAGGCGGTTTGAAGCGGCTGATTGACCTCCTGCCGCGATCACTCAGGACTCTGAGACTGACAGATTGCTCAAAGAAGCATATAGAAGTGCTGGTAGACAACGTTCGTGACCTTTCGCACCGAGAGGACATGTTTCCGCATTCGGAAAGGCTGGAAGTTGCCACGATGGTAGCGGTGGCTGGATTCCAGCCATTCTTTAGCTTGATGCCTTACGATAAACCGTTTACCGTTGTGCGAGCGGCCTGTGAGGCGGTGGGGGTCAAGTTTGATCTCGCCCTGCTGGACAGGGACGATATTGAGTTTGAAATCGAAAGGTATCGGGGTGAGGAAGACTCTGATAACTACGAAGACTCCGAAGACTCCGAAGGCGAGGAGTAGCCACCTACCACGCCTTGACTCCCTGGGATGCTTAAGATTGTTTGATTTGGATTACGATACAAGGGTGCCCTTTCTGCTATCATGGAGTGTCACGTTCCACCGTTACCTAATCCCTCCAGCGTGTTGCCGGAATGCGTAAAGTCGAGGCAAGGCAAATCAAGAGTGCACCGCTGGGCTCGATGCAACTCCGCCACTGCCATTTTTGTTTTGGACGCAGTATTGAATCGATATCTCGAGAGTATATATACGTTGACACTCTTCATGCTTGCTTGACAAGGTATGGCCCCTGATAATCAGGGATTATGAGACACACCTTGACAACGGCTTCCTCAGTCATTAAAAGCCAACGAGAGGTGACTGTAGACGATCAACCGCCTCCTTAAATACACATTAATGTTTCTGAATGCACCCAGCTTAAGATCTTCGTCACTGCGTCATATTGGGCAGTACCAGTGTTTAACAATGTTCAATCATAGTTTGCTAGACGGCCCCGGCAGATGGCACATATGGAACCCGTCCATCTTTCTGCTGGTAAATTCACCCTGGCTTAAAGGGTCAGGGAACCAGCAGTTGAGTATCTGACCCGCCTACAGCGCCATCTCCCAATACTCTGCAACAGTCTTGACTCCCAAACTCTCATCGTCCGTCTTACTGACAAGCCGATACCCCTCACGCTCATACAGTCGTCTCGCCCCGACGAGTTCGCTGTTCGTCCAGAGTCTGATCTTGTCGTACCCAGCCTCCCGCGCGAACTTGGTACACTGCCCAACGAGATCTTTTCCAAGCCCCAAGCCCCTGGCAGCCGGTTCAACAAGCAAACAGCGCAATTTGGCGACTTTCCCTGACTCAGCGTCTTTGTCTTTCACTAGCATGATGGTTCCAAGGCGTTGTCCGTCCCGTTCGGCGATCCAGCACCGTTCTCGCACAGGGTCGGAGTGGGCTAGGAAGTTCTGGGTGATGTCGGATACCAGCGAGACGAAGTACTCGTTGTAGTTGTACTCTTTGGCGTACAGCTCGCGGTGGCGCTCGACGATCCAGGGCATGTCGTCGGCCTGATGCAGGCGGAGGGTGTATGATGACTCTGACATTGCCGCTGTGTTGAAAAGATGTGAGGGACTGCGGGCATCGGTGGTTAGCAACACGTTCGTCACTACGAGAAGTTTGTCTAGGGCTTGCCTTATGCTCGACTGGAATATGGTTTGTCAACGTAGACGAGGGCAGGTATAACAAAGGGCGGCAAGAGAGGATTGTCAACAGTCAGTATATATACCCTCTTGCGAAGTCTCAAATCTATATTAATCTGAGTCACTGTCCCCTTCGATTCTTCTCCACAGGGTTCTACCGAGCCGTTGAGGATTTCTCCGGTCTGGGGGCATCGAGCCTGATCCACTTGCGCCGACACCGGCCGACGACCACATCGTTGGGACAACAGACAATCCTAGCCCTATGTCTAAACAGTACGCCCGACGATGGTGCTCGATTTAGTATCCTACTCCATGGAGCCCGGAAAACAGGTCTCTATCAAGCTGATGCTGCCTCTCCCCAATTATCGCCAAAGCCGACGTGACAAACGGACACGAGGCAGCACCGCCCCCACCATCGGTGCCTGCCTGCCTGGCTCAACGCCATAAAACCACCAACTCCCCCTATTCTGATCCACAAACAAGGTAATGCATGATGGTTGAATTTCTATCCCTCCCGCCCGAGATCCTCCATCGCATCTGCAGCCGCGCTGATCTCCCCACCCGCAAGTCCCTCCGCCTGACCAACCGCCTGCTTTCCGAGATCGCGGAGCAGTGGGTCGTTGAAGCTCTTAACGTCTCCCCACTGGTAGAGAGCTGCGAGCGATTTCAGAATGTCCTGGGCAATCCGAGATTGGCCGTCTTTGTGAAGAAGGTGTATCTCATTACCTATGATCTCGACGAGGTAAGTCCCTTCTTCTTGATATTACGGCTCTAACAATGCCAGGACGGCGACTACATGAACTACGCCGACGCCGAAGACGAAGACTACGACCCGGCAGATGAAGCCGACCTTCCATTGCGCTTCTGGACCCTCTTTGATGGTCTGCGCGACTTCCCGCGCTTGCAGAGCGTCGCCCTAATTTTCCACCAAGAGCACGCTAACAACGAGTGGCACGATGTCCCGCAGGAGCTGGAGCCGTTCCGCTCGCCTGTGATGAAGAGGGCGTTCGCTGCTTTTGCAAGGTTACCGCAGCCGCTGAAAGAGCTGGCCATTCGCGACTTGCATAACGCGTACGAGACGGATCCGACCGTTGTCGACGATATTAAGAGCGTCCTAGTCGGTCTGCAATCGCTCCGTCTAAATATCACGAATGAGCACCGCGAGTATCATGGCGAACTCGACTTCCAGCGAGAGGAGGCACATGAGTATTACCAAACCATTCCATCATTCTGGCTGAAACCAACCATGGCGACCCTGCAACATCTGACCCTCTACTCGAGTCTGTACTGCGGCTTCTATCCGAAACTCGACTTCACGGGCGTACACTTTCCCCATCTCAAGAGTCTAGCCCTGGGAAACTACGCCTTCGTTCACTACTCCCAACTACAATGGATCCTCTCGCACGGGGATACACTGCAGGAGCTGTATATGGACGACTGCGCAATCCTCCACGAAGTCTCCATCAAGGACGTGGAGAGCACATACCTCCCCGCTACCCAATTCATCCAAAAAGACAACCTAGGCGGCAATCTGTACGCCTCGTACTCAGCCCGCTGGGCAGACTACTTCCGCGCCTTCTCTTCCCTGCCTAAACTACGGCACTTCCGATACGGCCACACCCCGGAAGAATGGAAGTTCAACAGCGCTCCCTTTGAACAGGAAAGCGAGATCGAACTCGGTCTGCATGAAGAGAGTTATCTCGTTTTCTGCGATGGCTTCGGACCTAGTCCGTATATGTCTGAGACTATCTTTCGGGTTCCTAGGGAGGACAGGGAGGGGAATGGGGTGGACTATGTCCATGGGAAGTCTGTTGTGCCGAGTGAGGAGGATTGGGAGGAGTTGGGGAGGCTATGTGTGAAGCTAGGGCAAGGGGTGCCAGTTCCAAAGGAGGAGGAGTAGAGATTTCGGGCATGGTCGATGGAGATGGATATCTTCTAAGGTTGACGGAGGTTGTAGTTGTTGGAGAGAAAAATGTCAACCCTTCCACCCGCCATATGGCGCTCTTACACCCATCACATAGATAACTACCCAGGCGGCATGCAACCCCCTACACCTTTTGACAGTCAGCCCGCCATCGCTACCTACTCCCTGCTGCGGTTTAAGCAGCGGAGTCCCAATAGGTACACCCGATAATGCCGAACCACTGACCGTAGGCTGCCTTCCTCCTATGCCATTCCCAATACCCTTCCCACGCCCCCTCAGTCCCACATTAATCAGAATAAGCATCAATAGTCCTCTGCACATCCGCGACAACCCGATCAGCGAGTGGATTCGCAACCCCCCTTAGCGCAGCCGGAGTCTTAGCCGTAATCGCATCCCGCAGACGCTCACCTGCGTCGCGGAAGTCATACAGCGTGCTCAAGACTTCTCCCTTCAACTCATCCGTAGTAAAATTCGGTTTAGCTGCAATAAGCTCGTTGGTCAGGACGCCGACTTCGTCCGTTAGACTTGTGATCGGGGAAACTAAGCTCATGGCGTCGAGGTAGCTGATCGGGTCGAGGGTTGCTACTTGCTCCGACGAGGTATTTATAAGGTCCACGACGACGCGCGCTTCAGTTTGCACGGTTATGCCAAGGACGGCACCGGCTCTGTAGTTTCTTAACACTAATCCCGCGATTTCAATTTGGGATAAGACGGTGGAGAGGATTTGTTCATAGTCTAACGGTGTGCGTTTTCCGTGCAAGACAGAGGCTGGCGAGGCGAGGACTCCGGTGATTGTGCCCAGGCCAGTGCCGGTAAGGAGCGTTGATATTCTTGTCAGGAGGGTAGTAAGCTTAATCATGATAAGTTTCGTGCTGGTGATACTGTATAGATTTGGCAATGGTGTTGGTCTTAATCTCCCTGTGTTTTGTTTTACTATAAGTTTGACAGGTCGCGAGAGATGCAGCCATGCAAGAAGCAAGCAAGCGTCTTATTTATTTTTATCTGGTCAGCCTTGCGTTCTTAATCATACTCCCCAGCCGTGATAGGGACATGCCAGGAACTCTCTCTCAAGGGGCACACCCCTACGCGAATTTATATAAACACGTCCTTTTATCTAGGGGACACCCTTTCAGCTAGTAACGCCTTTAAACTAGATACATCAAGACTAGACGCGCCATGACCATCTACAAAGAGATGTAACATCTTACCATAACCAGTAAGTATGCCCATTTTATACGGATCACAAAAGGTATAATAACCGTAAAAGTGTCAGATCAAACTTTAAGTCGCAATCTGCAGTATTTAAATCAACAAATTCGAGCAATCCTGTGGAGTGCAGGGTTTGTTGCGAACCTGTGATAGATGTCGGAGTAAATATCGGAGTTTCTTTTTGAGATCCATAAGATCTCGATTTCAAGCAGAGAAACTTTGGGTCACGACTTCGAAGAGATCGAGCTCGAGGGGAAAGGATTGCCCTACCGTTTAAAAACTCCTATGAAACACTTCCGTAATCGATTGGCACGCTTGATTTCCAGAGGGCTTTCCAAAGACTCCCGTCTTGCTTGATATGGGTAGTCCTCGGGGCGGTACTCAACGGTACTCAAAGCTATAAGCCCGGCGTCTTTATCTGACTCCTGCAGAATGATGATTATGAGGATCGATGGAGTAATAAGAGAAGTGGGATAATCCCTGCCTAGGCGGGGAACAAGTACGGTATTAGTAGCAGGATAGCAAGCGCCCATACCGATTACCAAGAGACTTGCTACTTAGCCATGGCGGTATGTTCAGGTGGATGGACCTTGCACGTGAAATGAACCAAATCTCATAGAGGCATTCGACAAACTTTGTATTGAGACTAGCAATAGGTTGGGTGTATAAACTGCTCCTGGTATCCGTCACGGTTACACATACCAAACAACCCCCAAGACTGACGAAGCTACTGAAGTAGGAATCATTCTTTTGGCCCGGTGGTACGAAGCCCATTCTGCTCTGAAAGGAAGGGTCAGGAAGGTTGAATTGATTAGGTAGAGGACTATGTATTGCAAGGGTACGACGGCGGATCGAAAGGGGTGGACGGACAACCAAGACGGACATGTCCTGGAAGATGCTCCGTGCGAACGGAAAGCGAGGGGGCTAGATTCAAATATGACTAAACCCCGGATCTGCCCCATGAAAAAGGAGGCCAAGAACTGGGATGCGAGGTGAAAAGGTCATGGTATCAGCTACGCGGAAGAATGCATTACATCCTTACATCTGTTAAAGGATGGTGGTCTTGGTTGTAGACATTCGGTACAGCTTTCGCACTTGATTTTGCAACTCAATGCATAATATGATGTGATTTGCCTTTTTTTCCTCTAGTAGACGCCGATGATCTCCCCCACCACACTGCGGTAGATCCCATCCGGGTCAAATTGCTCACGGACAGCTTTGAAACGGGCGAGGTGCTATCATACCGTCAGCGTATGCCTCTCCAAGGGACATGAGACTTACATCAGGGTCCAGGTGCTTCTTGGCTAGCTGGAAAACTTCTCGAGTGTTCTTGGTCCAATGAGGCCGGCACGGGAATTCATCGATCAAAGTTCGTTTGAGTGTCCCATCTGACTTGGTTAGCTCTGACTATTGAGACTGCCCGTTGTGAAAAACTCACAGAAAGGTTCATTGAAGCGAGACCCATCCCCGACCGTGGGTTTGAAGCTCGGAAAGTCAAACATGATCGCACCTTGACTCCAGTCTGCGCCGTCGGATGTATTGTAGGTTACCTGGCCGAGCAGGTCAAAGTACGGCCGACCGAACTTGATGTTGATGCCGCTGCGGTAGGTGGCAGTCATGACGATCCCCTTCTTGAGCTCTGCGTCGAAGAGTTCTCGCGCTCGTTTCAGAACCGCGTTTGCTTGAGTGACAGGAAAGGCGAGCTCCAGAGTATACCCACTGAGCCCATACTCCCAAACCGGCTTCTGGTCAGGATAGAGGCCTCCAATGAGCACATCGTAGTTCCAGCCATACACTGGCCAAGAGCTGATGCCTTTGTTGGTTGTCTTCTCGCGGAAGTTGGGCGCCTCCCACTGGCTGAAGAGGGCTTCCTCGGCCAGCATATTGGATGACGCCAGCCATCGACCGCTGTTCCAGAGGGTCTTTATCGCAGTGGCCTCGAGTGCAGTTACCGAGAAGGTGTTTTGGAACCCTTGCTGCTCGCTGATGTGATCCTCGACGACGTCGTAGTACCGCCAGTGGAACTTTCGCTTGTATGGCCACCACTGGAGTCAAGTTAGAACACTTTGCAGGCGGTAGAAGGTAACAGTCTTACCCAAAAGTTGGCCGTTGCATACGGAGCAATCATCCCGTGGATATCCCCGTCCAGCACATCGGCTTCGTCAAGTCTAGAAAAGATCAGTCTTACTTCAGCATTGGTACTGGTAGATACCGTACGTCTTCTGATCCGCATAGACTTTGAAGTCTGGGTAGACCTTGAACTTCATCCTGACAATAACCCCCAAAAGACCGAGAGAAGTCGATGCCGCCAGCCACTCGTCACTGTCGTCGCGCTCGAGATGCCGCAGCTCGCCTTTGCCGTCGATTATATCCAGCGACAACACTCCAGCAGCGACCATCGAGTCTTCTCTGATCGAAGAGCGATGGGCACCCATAGCGACGCAGCCAGCAAGAGTGATATTCCAGTTCACAAGCGTATACCCGGCCTAACCTGTCAATGAAAACTTCATGCTAGAAGGTGAATCCTACCGAAGCCCCCCGCCCATGCAAATACTCCGCCAACTGCAGAAACGTCACCCCCGCCTCAATCATAACGGTTCCAGCCTCGAGATCCAGATCGTAGATGTTGTTGACGTTCTCGGTCTGAATGATCACGGTGTTTGGGTCGTCAGAGCACATGGTGTCGTACCACATATGGCCCTTTCCCGACGCGCGGACCTGTTGCCTATTTGCAATAGCATCTTTGACCAGCGATTGGATTCCGTCGATGCTGGCTGGGGCGTGGACGGCGGCGACCTCGCTGCAGGCGGGATAGCCGGGGCCGTCGAAGGTGTTGTAGGGGGCGGCGAAGGCGCCAAGTAGACGCGAGAAAAGAGGCAAGAAGGTTGAAAAGCGCATCTTGCGATGAGTGACGATGGAATAGTCGATAGGAAGACTTTATGTATCGCTTGATCAATCACATTCTCGATCGCGGCCAGAGGGTGGCAGTCGCCAGTCGTAGTTTTCCCTGACCGTTTGGCCGCCCAGGAATTCCCCGCACTTGCCGTCTAAAGGTGAGACACGGCGCCTCTAGTCGTACAGAACTAAGCAGGAGCTGTCATGCAGTGCTCACTGTTAATCAGTAGGAAAGAAAGAAGGGAGGGGTGCTGCTGATGGAACTCCAACGACGTCATCGGAGGCCGCGGGGTCATCTCCGATCGTCTTGTCCCCGACCTTTCTCAACACAACACCACTATTCCCAAGGTACTTTATTGACACCGTTAGAATGGCATCCAACTCAGGATCTTGTGTTTGCGGGGCTCTTAGGTACGAACTGTACGGGAAACCCATCAAATCGGCGATCTGCCACTGCAACAGCTGCCAACAATTCAGCGGGTCGGTCTTCATGGCCAACTGCTGGTATAAAGAGGAGGTTCGATCCTGCTTTTGCCACTCATTCATGCGACATCTGCTGATTCGAGATAGAACTTTAAGATCATTCGTGGCGAGGACAGCGTCCAAACCTACGACGAGCAGGGCACCACGACCGGCGGCACGATGAAGCGCTCTTTCTGCAGAATCTGTGGCTCGAGTCTTTTCCAGCAGACGGTGGACTTGCAAAAGGCGAATATCATTTCTGTGACAAGTGGAACAATGAGCGACCGCAGTGATTGCCAACCGGGGCTGGAGGTGTGGTGTTCGAATCGTCGACATTGGGTTTCTTTGCAGCATCAGGGAGAGAAGCTCGATCGGCAGTGAGGGTTGAGAATGGGCAGTTGCATTACAGTACATCGCCAATCGACTATAGGAAGCGATGATTACCATCTTTAGCGGATTTCAAATTCTCTATACAAAGCGATGGCTGTCCCCGTTCATGTAGCCCACGCCGGTCACCTTCCAAAACCAGGACTGTTACTACAGTTATTTCTCGGAAGTTGCCCGGAGATTGAATTATCTGCAGATTGATTACGCTCAGTGTGAGAAAGATACAAGAAACGGATGGTGGAAGGTGCTGCTATTGCTTCTGATCAACCGCCCCAGGCACAGCCCCGACCGGGCAGGGTCCAAGAATCCCTCAGCCTCAGATTGGTGCCTGGTCAACGGCAGCGCTTAGATGCATCAATCCGTCCTATCACAACGCAGGCCGATATGAATACGAGGGGCCAGTGCTAGCGCTGGGGCCAGAACGCCATCCCATCAAAATATCCTACTTATCTCCTGATCTTCTCCTCGACGCGCCATCCAAGATACCATGAACTCGACATCCCCAAACTTAGAGGGATGGACATTCAACGACAACTCCCGCTCATCATGGGACATCGTCTGGACATGCCTCACAACCATCTTTGCCTGCACCTGGACCGTCCAGCATGTGTCCGTCCCGCGGCGCAACACCTCCGAAGGTCTGGTTAGCGCGATCAAATGGTTTCTGTTCATCGTCGCGCTGTTCGCGCCGGAAGAGACCGTCCTCATCGCCTCAGACCAGTTCTGGCACGTCTGGTCGCTGCAAGCCCGCTGTAACACGGCGCAGGCGGAGAGTGATCGCCGAACACAACACCATGACAACTAGCTCGTCACTCGGACAAAGCCGTTGTCAGCTGTCAGCGGGATCGAGGAGCTAAATCTGCACCCAGTCCCATCCCGCTGGACCATTGCCCAGTGCTGGTGCATACAGATGGACGGCCTAACGCTGGAAACAGAGGACGGGTGGATCTTCCACGTTGGGATGGACCAGGTCGCAGCATTCATTGAGGCCGGCGTCATTCGCTCCAGCGACTTCAGCGAGCGCGAGATCAAGGATCGCGCGAAATCCGATACATTCGCCAAGCTCTTCACGATCTGCCAGAGTACCTGGGTCACGGCCAATATCGTCGCCCGCGCGGGATACGGGCTGCCCATTACGCCTTTCGAATTCACAACGCTGGCGCACGTCGCTTGCGGGATCATGGCGTATGCCTGCTGGTGGCGGAAGCCTCAGGACATGGCGGTGCCGGTTACCATCCCCCTGCGGTATACGCGGGAGAAGATTCCAGCCGACCTCAAAAACCTGATGGATGCCCGCCCAACGCGCTGGATGCACCGGCATGTCATCCCACCAAAGGAAAGCATCCGTACAGGATTTGGAATCATCGGGGGGAGATACCAAGCAGTTGCAGTGGACGCGCCAAGGTCCGGGGCGCTCAACAGGTCATGGCGAGGGCTGAGCGTGCGAGATGAATGGTGGCTCAACACACTCGCAGCCTTTGCAGCGTACGCTTTTTGTGGAATCCATGTAGCCGCGTACGTCACTCTCCGTATCCATTTAATTCACTATGGTGCATACTTACTTGCATAGATGGAACTTCGCCTTCCCAACATATCCCGAAGCAATCGCCTGGCGCGTTTTCTCCCTTGTCGCACTCAGCATGGCCGTCATCGTCTACATTCTGGCTCAAATACCCCTCGCCGCACAATGGCTCAAATTGCAGGGCGCTCCACTACCGGCAGCCATGAACAACCTCTCCGATCCACACGGGCGATATACGTGGGTTGAGATCTATGTTCCGTTGATCTGTGTTGCGGTGTATGCGCTCGCACGGCTGGGACTCCTGGCGATTACGCTTTCGTCCCTGCGCGCTCTTCCGAACGGTGCGTATACGGCGGTCGATTGGTTGGGAAGTATACCGCATGTATAGACACCTTGAACCTTAGGGATCGGTATCTGTAGGTTATTGAAGGGGTTGATATATATTAAATACCAATATGCAGGTGAATTCGCAGTGAATCCCATGGACGTGTAGGTATATTTATACCTACCTAGCGCGGACAGGGGATCTATCAGCATATAGATGGTTGGGCCAGGAGAACCATTTGGCCATGTCCTTATACCATACTCCAACGAGACCGAGTGCCACTATCGGGGCATTCGTTCCCAATGCAATCTCAGAACCCACGCATTTACGAAGCAGGGGAGAACAGTGAACATGCAAGACCATGCGCCCTACCCTACTTGTTCAAAAACCATGTTCCCCTTAAAGCCCATTCATATGCGATCCACGGATAATAATCCTAACCCCCCGACTCTCCAACCGCGGCAACGGAAAGATATACCCATGCTCTAGACGAACATCCGACTCGTCGCTCTCGAACAGCCTGATTTCCGGTGCACTGGGCTGATAGAGCTGCGAGATGGCGAAGTACATCTGCATCCAGGCGATGCTATATTCGTACTGGTCAGTACCTCAATCCTTCAATACAGGTGCTGGTGTTGGGAAGAAAAGGGAGGACGTACTTCGGCCCAGCGCACGCCCTGGATCCTTTGCCGAAGGGGATGAGGTACTTGTGCATTATGCCCTCTGGTTCAGACCCGGGCCCGAACCACCGCGCCGGGTTGAAGATGCCTGGCTCTGGGAAGACAGTGGGGTCCATGTGCATGTAGTGCGATGTCATGGAGAAAGGTGTCTATGGAGATATCATCAGCTAAGTTGCCAGTTGGGCTTGGTTATAGGGATGGAAGACTTACACCCTTCGGAATAAACCACCCCTTATACACAATCTCATCGTCTGGGAATACTCGCGGCGAGCGATTTAGAGCCCCCGCGCCGAGTCGTAGGCCCTCGTACAGACAAGCAGTGAGATACGGGAGTTTGCGCAGCGCATACAACGATGTCACTTCCTGGGGATGTTCTGCCCAGAAGGTGGCGAGTTCGTCCTGGACCTTTCGGCGCTGCTTCTCATCGAGACAAAGTTGCGTGATAACGGTCTGGATGGTGGACGAGACGTGGAAGATGCCGTTTTGCTGGATGATCTTGGGGTAGCATTAGTTCGCCGTCGTGGCTCTGCTTATCATCGAGGAGACTCGCCTGTCCAATGCGAATGGCAGTCTCTGGTCTTTTCCACGGACTCGTTCGGCCCTGCAGCTTTGCGCATGGTTCTTGGAGCTCGCTTCGGAATGTTTGGCGGCGGGTTCTCTATGGGCAGTATATGTACGCCAATCTTGTAGATGGTGGTGTTGTGCAGAGTAGACGTACCTCATCCCACTCCCGGAATTCTGGAATGTATGATGCCAGAAACTGGCCGATTGACTGACTCACCAACCTGCAATCCGTAAGATAGGTCTGATCAGAAGATCAGAGGTAGCATACCTCAACGGAGCAGGCAGATGCGCGAAAAGAGGGATGTACACCAAGCCCGATTTTTGAATATTGAACCTATTTTTTTGTCAGATTGTCTGGAACACTATAGGGCTCCAGCTGTGGACGTACAGCTTCTCATTGAACGTCGGATCATTCAGGTAGTGCGAAGGTCCTTGGAACGTAACCCTAGTAGCGACATCTATCCCATTTGATGCAGTCAGGCACTACCTGGATGCTAATAGGTTGGAAACATACCGATTGCGAGAGATAGACAGGCGTGGGAAAGGTTGAGTACTTTCCCAGTATCCCGTTTCTTATTCAGTCTGCCGCAAAAGGTCCTGACGCATTCGAAGACGGTCGGCTCGTGCGTGAGGATCTTGGAGTAGAGCTTCTCAACCGGATCTCGAAGCAGCTTGTGCCCTTCGTGCGTGCCGACCATCGCGAAGATGTCTATGCAATATGGTATCATTAGTTCTGTTTGTTCCAAGTGCAGGATACGGCAGCCTGACCTTCAAACCCCGTCCCCTGCGCATACCTCTGATACGCATCAGTTCGGCGGACGTTGGCTGGAAGGAACACCTCGTGGTAGAACAGCGGATCCTCGATATGGACCTCGGTAGGTGAGACGCGGATGATCGGGCCTGCCATTGCCGTCAGTCAAACTTACACCGGAAGGGTAATTGGGAGCTGAGTGCCCTACCGTACTGCTGATGCATCTCACGTATGCGGCGATAATACTGCCCGGGCTTGACCCAGTCGTAGTAGAACTCGTACCAGAAGGTGACCTTGGCCCAGAACGCACCTGGGAAGCCGGAGACCGGACTTAGCCAGAGTCTGTATATCGCCAGCACGAGGCCATAGACTATGATGGCTGCGCAAACAGCTGCGGCCAGACTAGCCGTGGTGTAATCAGGCACAAAGCTCATTTCGACAATGGAAGGATACTGGAGTGGTTGGAGTCGAAGACGGACGCTCAAGGGGTCATCCTGAATCTAGGTATCGACATGTCGCCCGAATGCCGGGTATATCAAGTGCCGTTCATGCATCTGCTAGACGTCATCCATAACCTAGAATTCCGCGTCGACAACATACGCGGGGGTTGTATCTGTAACCAATCAGGAGGAACAGGGCGATAGATGCCGGACACCAAAACCTGATAGTGGCTGCTGGAGCTGGTCGCGATTTGAATTTTCTTGTGAACCATCCGGTAAGTGAGCTGTTGATGGATCACATCCCGGAGACAGAGCGTGGGAGTAATGACGCGAGATGGCGCCCTTTCGCTGCCAGCATATGCATCTTTCTCGTCCATCCCTCTAATACCCGATGGCGTGGCCCTTGTTCGCCTGGTCCACCCCAAAGAATGGCACGACCAGACAGTTCCTGTGTGACCATAGCTGCTTCATCTCCGTGGCATGGACAGGCTCGTGTTCTGTCCGGGAAGACTTGGGCCCGGGTTGGAGGGTTAGCGTATGACTCCTGTTATGAGTCAAGTCAGAGGTGAATTCCACGGTGGAGGGCTATTAGGACTGAGAAGAGATAATCCGTCCCTTGGATGCCCGCCTGATCCTCATTGCTTCTTTGGGGCAATCCCTGCCCTGCTTCCCCCGTCCGCAATTGAGGTTTCGCAGAGTTCCTTGCACCCGGGGATGCCATTTTGCTTCTTTCTCCAACCCCGCGTACTCCGGACCGACCGTAGTCGTCCACATAGTGTTATTAAGGTTCTGAACTTGGTCTCGTAGCCGAGTCATCCGCTCTTTGTAGAGAGGGGTGGGATCTTTCAAAGTCTGTGAGTTTGCCTGTTAGCATCGAGTCCTTCCAAGTGCGGCTATACACGGGTTCTGGGACGCCATGTGCCGCTCAACTCGTCAACTAAGGGGGTTTCGTATTCATCTTTGCCCAATGGAGTTGGCTCCCATGATACCTATGGTCTCGGGAAGGAGCTGATCGAGGAGTCGTGACGACACCTCAGCTGCTGCCGCTGTTACCCGTACAACAGCAGTCACGGCCATGGCATCCATCCTTATATTTTGCCCACGTGAACCGGGCAAGTGTGAGCTTGACTCCCTACGCTGCAGTCAGCCGGCGATCGAGGGGGGCAGGGCCAAAAGACCGCCATACACTTTTCCAGCTCCTTTATACCCTTGGTACGGCATTCGAATCATTTGTACTACTGGTGCAACGAGTCGACAATTTTGTCGATCCGAAGAATCTTAGAGTACGAGAACAATCCGAACAATAATAGGTCGGGAGAGGGTGCCACTTCTTTGTATGTCTGGGAGGCAGAACGTTCAGACTGACTACAGAAGAGCATGGGCACTCGGGTCAAGAAAAAGCAAATATACCATCTACTATTGAGTCCGTTCTTGTGTTCCTTGTTAGTTCACCAAGAATGGCGTGGATAGAGCACGGAGATCATTGGCGCCGCCCCCTCGACTGTCACGACCGGCAGTTTCAGGTCATTGCGGAGCTCGGAAAGCGACACGGTCGCGAGCAGTCGATGCTCATGGGCGTTGTCCAGCTCGAGGTCCTGGATGATGAAATGGATCTCGTTGCTAGATTGAGGACGGCCTGAAAAGCGCTGCGCCTCATGCATCCTGATATCGCCCTCGTGCTGGAAAATGACGAGAAGCGGTACTATCCTGTTCGCGACGAAGCTGACCTGGAGGCATGGTGCGATGAGACTTTTCGCGTCGAGAATTTGCCGTCCAGCGACGAGGTGCTCGGCGACCTAATGCGTACAGCTGCTCCCCAAGCAACCTGTCACTGGGTTCCCACTAGCAATCAGCTGTGCCTGGTCTCGTCGCACTGACGATGGGACTTTCGCGGAATCATCATGATCTTTGACCAACTTCTCCCCGAGCTGGCGTCTCTGACTCCATTACCGAGAGGCTTTGACGGCTCGGAAGCCCGCCATCTTGCCCCCACTCTTGACGTTGTACTCGGGATGCCTGAGACCATCAATCCAGCTTGGGAAGCCCGTGCAGACGAGGTCATCGCCCCTACTTTCCAGGAGGAGAATCAGAGGTCGATAGGACTCCCGATTGCGCCGGAGCGCTCCACGGCATCGCCGCACAATACACGCCGAGTCGCACTCCGCATCAATGCCGAGCAGGCCGTCGCTCTCCGCCGGGAATGCCATCAGCAGGGGGTAACCCTCACGACTGCCGTTCATGCATCTGTCACTGCCGAGACCCCGCTTGTCTGTACAAGAGGCGCTTCAAAGTATGTAGCTCCCGTTGTCGTCGACCTGCGCAAGTACTGCCCTCCTCCATTCGACGGTCCAGTTCATGCTCCATCATTGCGGATGCTGGCACTTCCACTGGTCGTTGATGCCGGCCAACCGTGGAGTGAAATCGCCCAAGCCATCCAGCCAGCCTACCGACATTCCTTCGATCCAGAGAAAAGCGACATGTTATTCGTGCGAGTCCCATACGTCAACAAAGTCACGGCGCTACTTGAGCCCATGAAGGACATACATCCGTCTTCGTCGTCAGAACCCCATCCCAGCTCTCTCGGTGTGATTGACGGGCATATCCAGAGGACGTACGGCGGCGTGGAAGTTCGCGATGTCAGCTTTGGGATTCAAATGGTGACGGGACAGGTGCTGGTGTACTTCTGGAGTTGGAGAGGTGAGATGCATTTAAGTGCCAGTTACAACGAGGCGTATTACACACAGGAGCATGTGCGAGGGTGGCTTGAAGCTGTGAGGGAAAATTTGGTGGAGAATTTGCTGGAGGCAAAAGAGTGAGGGCAGAAGTGAGCAGTAATGCTTTCTAGTTCCTTCCAGATAAAATTAGTTAATGCCATTCGCTGTTCCCATATTTGACTACCGGAACATGAGAATCGAAACAGGCAGTCGGGCTTGTTCCTTTTGTTTCGATGTCGTGGCGTCCGTCCTCCCTCTAGCATGCATCATCGTCAAAGAATCCTGATGACTGTCTTTTCCCAGATGCGGCACAAGCGGCGGAAAGAATCGTACCATTGGCGTGGATCCACGGTAATATTCTCCGGGGCATTATCTGCTTATAGTTATCTTGACACCGGCTGAGGTACCCGCCAGTCAAGCGCCTGTCTAACTTACCCATGACAGCGTCATGTTGATGCATAGTGCACCCCGCAAATCCGTCGGAGCGGCTGGAGTTCAACAGGCAAGTCTGCAGGTTCACGATGATGCCATGCTTAACGCCCGGATCCCTGTTTTGGAGATCGTATCGAGATCTGCGGTGGGTCTGTCGAGCCGATCTTTGCGCTCACGATAACCGTGGAAGTGCTGGGATGATTCCTGCAGGGTGTGTTTTCTTCATGTAGTGTATACTGGAAACACTGTTTACTCAATGTCCGTCTTGATATCACAGAAAGCGCCTGAGACTGATGTTCGAGGACTCTGTACAATCCAACCTTTTTGGCTTCACTGCGGATCTCGATCAACAGTTCGCTGCCTCCTCAATCTGTCGTCATGGACCCACACCAAAGGACAAGGCCAAAGCATCATCTCTCCAGCTTCAAGACATAACTCCCCGCGTGGCCGCTCGCTTGCCTGTCATGTCTCCTTCTCCGAGTCATCATGTCCAGCGACACGGAAGAAACCCACCAACACCACCAGCACCACCACCCTTATCATGAGCATCATGACCGCTTCCACCGCGAAGCCGCCCATCGCGGTCTCCGCCGCACCGGCAGCAAGACCATGGACTGGGATAAATCGCATAAGGACTACCCGCGCAATTGGCCGATGTCCCGGAAAGTCTACGACGACCTCATAATCCTCTTCTGGGAATTCTACACCGCCACCCTCAGCACGACAGGCGCATCAGCATCTGAGTCCGCCATGACTGAGTTCGAACTGAGTCGGGTCGTCTCGCTCACGGGGTTTCAGTTCTTATACGGCATCGGCCAGGTCTTTGGAGGTGTGATCATGCCTCCATTCTCGGAGGCGCTGGGGCGACGTATCTCGTACCTTATCTCGGCTGGTGTCTATCTTGTTGCTTGCATTATTACCGGCGTCGTCCCCTCGCCCGCGGGCTTCTTCGTCGGCCGCTTTGTCGCGGGCTTTGCGTCTGCGGTGCCGGAGATCGTCCTGGCCGGGAGTATCGAGGATCAGTATAGCAGTCGCCCGCGGCTGTGGTTTCTCTGGCTGTGGAACTGCTGCACGGTTCTTGGGTTAGCGGTTGGACCGATCTATGGGTCTTATCTTGTTGATGCCATTGGATGGTACGTGGTTTTACTTATTGACCTTCGTGCTTGCTAACTGTCAGCAGGCGCTGGATCTATCACACGGCGTCCATCACCTCAGCCGTCGTCTTTGTGCTCCTCCTCTTCATCCGCGAAAGTCGACCGACAACACTTCTCTCCCGACGCTTCAACGACCTCAAGTCAAAAGTGGGAGAAACGGACATGGACATCCCCAACCACGACCGCATCGGCAACGTCCACGACCTCATCCAAACCATCATCGTCCGACCAACGAAGCTCGGCGTCACGGAGCCCATCATCATCCTTGTCTCCATCCTCAGCGCCTCCGCCTGGGGTATGCTCTACCTCTTCACCGAGTCCTTCACCGTTGTATACAGCGGCTTCGGGTTCAGCTCCCGCGCAACATCCCTCCCCTTCATCGCGCTCATCCCCGGCGTCATAGCCAGCGGGCTCGCTCGACTCTGGGATCACTATCGCCTGAACCAGCGAGAGAAAAAGGGCGAGTCCCCAGTTCCCGAGGATAAAATCGGCGGGTTTATCCTTGCTGCGCCCGCGCTGGCCATCGGGCTGTGGATCTTCGGCTGGACTGTCCCGCCCATGGTGCACGTACACTGGATTGGATCCATGTTCGGTGTATCGCTCATTGGATTCGCGGCGACGGAGTTCTCGTATACACTTAGCGGGTATATCGCAGACGCGTATACTGTCTACGCTGGCTCGGCGATGGCGGCGATTGCAGTGCTAAGGGGAATCGCGGCCGGGTGTATGCCGCTCTTCGCGTATCCGATGTATTCGGGGCTTGGATCAAATGTGGCGACGAGTATCATTGCGGCTATTGCGACGGTTTACTGTATCACCCCGTATGTCTTTATGAAATGGGGGTTGAAACTAAGGGAGAAGAGTTCGTTTGCGCGGTATAGTGCCGAGATGAGCAAGGAGTAGGGGTGGATTCACATATTGCATACCTAGAAATTGAATGTTGCTATTTAGTTTAATTCTCAGCCCTCTATTGAGTAATCCTTTTCGATCGAAGCGCAGTGGTGAACGTTCGCTGGGTGCCATTTTGCCGGACCGGACTGAGGATATATATTAGGCAATACAGTAGCAAAATCATGAACAAACAAAGCAAGCGGATAGCATAAGTTGAATTTGAAAATATCGCTGTATATCCTCTAGATATATTCGAGAAGATCTAGTACTCGAAATTTCGACGGAAACTCTGAACCGCTTAGACGCATCGCCAACATATCAAGTGAGGGCCCGCAGCCCTAAGCATCAACACCGTCAAACCACCCCCAGTGTCAAACCCATCTTGCCAGAATGTAAATCGACCATAGTACGGATGGAGGGTAAATGCGGGTCTCTCAGCGCGTGTAACCTCCACCCCGACAGCAAGACCCAAAGCATTGATCCCCTAGCCTAGTCAGCAACATCACCACCTCCGCCATATCTCCTCTTGCTGTACGTACCGTTATAAGGAACAGTTGCCACTTGCGTTCTCCGCGGGCTGGTTTGTGGTTTCCTTCAATCTTTGTCAGAATCCTTCTAGCATCTTCTATAGACATGGGGGTGAGAAGCCTTACTGTATCAAACACACAATACTCTCCGAGTCCGAGCTTGTCGCCGTCTTGCCCGGATGAAGAAGCAAGCGGATCTTCTCCTTGACAGAGACGGTTTCTTTCCCCATTTCTTCTTCTCTTTAGTTCTCGTCTAGGTTCTGTTCTTTTATCTACTCGACCAAAGACGGAGGAGAGGCTGCTTATAACCCCCATAAATGCTCTCACGCGCGCACCCTCAGCCGCTGTACGAGCCCAACCCAACCTGGGCCCGGCCAAGTAAACCCCTGATAGGCCCGCCCCTCCGCCGAGACCGTTTGGGCCACGCCTAGACTTGCCCAGTTTTGCCGAGTTGTCATCTGTGTATCCAGGCCAATCAGTCCCCCTTCAGCTCGCGAAAACTTTCCCCAGTCTGGGCTTATCTTGCGGGGTCTGGGGGTGACTCCTTGGCGATATTGTGTACCAAGGGTTGAGATGAAGGATCCGTGTTGGATTGGGATGGATGGCTTGGGAGATAAAGATAATGTCTTGATCAACTGTGTCTATTGCTCTACTCACTTCTATTCTAAGTCCTGTAGTGTAGGTAGGTAGGGCTAGAACCGCGTGCCAGCCCTCCACCCAACGCAAACCCCCCTCGCAACGACAAAAGCGACCGTCGCAAGGAAATACATGCCGCCGCCGAATCCAATAAGCGCGTCGTACTGCCCCCCGTTCGCCTGCAGAATCGCACCCGCGATCGGAATACCCGTTAACGTCCCGATACTCGCAATCGTAAACGTCGTCCCGTTGCGCTTGCCGTATTCCTCGACCTGGCAGACTTGCGAGATGCAGACCGGCGTCAGACTGATTGCGGCGCCGCTGGTGAACCCGAAGAGCACGGCGTAGACGATTACGCCGGCGGTGTTTGCCTTGATTGGGATCCAGAGGGCGAGGGTTAGAATTGAGCAGACCAGCGAAGTCGCGATCATCACGTTGAAGCGGCCGAGTTTGTCGGCGATGAGGCCGGGGAGGAAACGGCCTGGGACGGCGCCTGCGTTGAGGAGTGGGATCAAGGCGTAGGCGAGGGTTGTGCTGATCCCGACGTGGAGTGCGTAGCTGGTGATGTACGTGATCGGGACAAACACGGCGAATTCAACGAGGAACACGGAGATCGTGGTAGTCGCATATTTAGGATCGCGAAGCGCTTTAAAGTCAATTGCAGCGGACTTTCCTTCTGGTCGTGGGAGACGGGTGCGCATCAGGAAGCAGGCGATTACAGACAAAACCGCAGATATCAAGGCGATGATGCGGATCGCCCACCCGAATCCAATCTTTGGAGCCGCATACATGATGATCAACGGGAAAGCAACGCCCCCTAGCCCCCCGGCGGTGCAGGCAATCCCTGTAGCAATACCACGCCGGCAGTTGAACCAATGCCCGATGACCGAGATCGCCGGGTTGAAGAGGGTGCAGGCTGACAGTCCGCCGAGGACGCTGAACGACAGGAAGATTTGATAGTATTCTAGCCTCTGTCAGCGAGAATCTCAGAACGAAGAGAATAAGGAAATACCGGTGCTGAAGCTGAAGCAGATAAGCGATGCGACCATGCCAATTGACCCCGGGACGACCACATACAACGGACCGTAGCAGTCGAAGATGGGCCCAACTTGCGCGCCGGCGATGTAGAGAAAAAACGCATACGCTCCGTAGATCCAGCCGATGCTGGACTCGGAGTAGTCTATCAATTGGTACGAGCTTGTCCATGCGTGCAGCGTCCCAAGACTGTTAAGCAGGCCCATTGAAGGGATCATGGCACACCAGGCTCCGAGCACGACGAGCCATGCTTGCAGGCCTCCTTCGGGGTACTTGGGCTCTTCGGTCTCGGTGGTTACTGTCATTGTGGTAGAATGGGTTCTGGGACCTGATTGACATCAAGATAGGGCACGGCCGCCTGATATAGGGTTGGTGGAGCCCTCGGCCAAAAGTCAGGCTAAGTGGAGCTGTGCTTTATCATCATCGGCCAACTTGGCCTGTCATTTGTTCATTGGACATTGGTGGATCTTTTCATCAACTTTTTCGCCGAACATCGTCACCTTCTATAACTGCCGCCGCCGGCCTGGGTTTGCAGGTGGTCAGTATGGCTTCCCCGATCCGCCGACCGTATCGCTCGAAACGACACCCACCTTGCGACAGATGCCGACAGAAGAAGCTTCGATGTGATCCCGAGGATGAGATTGGCTGTCGGCGGTGTCAGGCGAGTGGCACGCTCTGTTCGTTCATCCGGCTGCAGCGGGCGGTTTCGATGCCGGTCGCTCTTGCCAGTCATGTTCCCCAGCACGTCTCCCACCCCAGTGTGCCGGTCACACCTGCTCCATACGTGCCACAGCCCCCTCAGCCATGGACAGCCGCCGTCGCCGAATTTCCTTCCCCGTCTTGTCAGCAATCTGTTCAGACACTGGACTTGCTCCCTGGCGTATCGGCACACTTGATCGGGAGCTCAGGCGAGTCGGACCCATTCCTGCTGCGTCACTGCAAGTTCGATGACTATGGCTTCCTGAACTTCGACCATGTCCGAATACGTAACGCTGGTGGGGTGCCGTGGAACGAGAAGATCCCCGTCCACTATCTTGTCACCGACGATGCTCTCTATGAGACCGCAGCGGCATCAACAAAAACTATCAGTCAATATGCATCGTCCCGCCAGCGGCTGGACGCTCTGATCCATCAGGACCATGGCCGGCATCTCTTAACCCTCTTCCTCACCCATGTCTGGCCCAGTTTGCCCATTGTGTCTGCTTGCATCACTTCAGAGGACTTGCGTAATATCTCTGTTCACCTTCTAGCTGCGATCTACGCGTCGGCGCTACCCTTTGTCAAATTCGACGAGTATCTATCCATAGCTTATGCGTATCGACCACCACCAACAACGCAGCTCTGGCGACTCGCCCTTGATCTCATCCTCGAAGAAATCCACAGACCTCGCCTTTCCGTGCTCCAGGCGGGTCTCCTATACTTACACCGACCGTCAGAGAACTCGCAGGAAACAGCCCTTGCTGATAGTCCGTTCGTTTGGTCATTTGTCGGGTTGATGGTCGGTCTTGCCATGTCCTTGGGCCTGCAGCTGGAATGCCGACCGATGGGCATGCCGCTATGGGAACGACGCCTTCGTAGACGACTCTGGTGGGCGATCTACAGCGAAGACAAGTGGCGAGCTCTACTCATGGGACGACCACCGTACATCAACGAGTACGAATGGGACGTCACAGACATTGACGACGACGACTTCGAAGGAGCGCCATCAGAGCAATTCATGCTGATGGTAAAGTTGGCACGGATTGTCGATGAGATTCAGAGCACTCTGTAGTACGTCCTTGCACCCTACCCAATGGTATGTCGCCATGCTAACCATCAACAAGCTCTCTCCGCGCTGCTCAACGGCTGTCCTCAAACTTCGCGGAGTCATTGCAGGTCTCGCGCATTCATCTCCGAAAGCTCCAGGAATGGTTCTCTCTACATACAAGGGCAGGTGAGGGCACAGGAAGCCCTAACCTATCCACTTGTCTCCACTTCCTATACCTTGTCCTTGAAGTCTTCATTTTTCGGGCCTTGCTCCGCCCTATGGTCCCTAATAAGCCCCCTCCGCGGCTCATCGACGAGACAGGGAATATCCCTCTATTCCCGGACATCAATTTAGACGACTACCTGGCACAGATTCTTGGCGACGAGGGCACAGCTCCTGAGATCCCAGCGACCACAGTAGCAGCGGACGATAGATCAGTGCCCATGGTGCTGAATGCAGCTGAGAACTGCGTGGCAAACATGTTGAGACTGGCAACCAACATGAACGTTGTGGAGATGGGCTCGTTCTGGTACTCATGTTTGTTCCTTCCATCCCCTTTACTAGTCGAGAGCTAATATCTTTAGGGTGCCGAATTGGCTTTGCGACCGTTAGTAACTTCATGCTCCTTCTACTCGTCCAGGCACCCAGTAAAGAGCACGCCATCCGTGCGAAGAGTTTGGTATACGGTTGGCAACAGGCACTGCGCAATCAATGTAGGGGATGGGACATGATGGACCTGGGACTCGTACGGCTAAACGGACCGTTGCGGATGGGACTGGGCAATGTCTTTTATCTTCCGTCGCATGTTCAAGAGGTCATAGATACTGCAGGTTAACATCACGAGGAAACCAAGTCTTATGTGTACGAAAGAGATGGGGCGACCAGTGTCTAGCCCTAAACCCGTAGTCACTCCTTACCCAGTAAGCTCAACCTCGAACTTCATCTTGCCACTGCAGAAATTCAGTCAAATGTCAGGCTTCCTTAGGACCATGTTCTATTTCGGAAAATACTGATAGGAAATATAATCGAGTTCGCCGAGCACTGCTTGCATCCACCTGTTGTCGGAAGGCGCATTTCGCGCGACTCCACCTGTCCGCAGAAGGCGCCGTACATTTTAAATCGTCGGCTGTAAGCTGCAGAGTTCGACCAAGTCCCTTTTACTTCACTAACAGCTTATCAAGATGAGACTCAGCAAAATCCCCAAATTTACCCCCTCCGGCCTCCGCATAAACCAGTCCCGACTATGGGAAACCCTCCACGAGACCTGTAAATGGGGCGCTGCGCATCGGTGGGGAGAGTAAGTCGCCCCTACACTCCATGTATTCTTTTACTTGACATGCAATACTAATGAGGGACCGAGCAGGGGTACAACGGATACCGGCATGGCGCGGCTTACACTGACCGACGACGACGCCCGCGTGCGCCGCTGGTTCGCAGATGAGGTGCAGAAGCTCGGTTGTTCGCTGGCCGTAGATCAAATGGGGAATATGTTTGCGCGTCAGAAGGGAAGGCTAGGCTCGAGCAGACCTATGATCGCGATGGGGAGCCATTTGGATACACAGCCGAGAGGTGGCCGATATGATGGGATTCTGGGGGTTGTTGGGGCGCTTGAGGTCCTCAGGACCATGAAGGAGAGTGGGTTCCAAACGAACTATGATGTGGGGATTGTGAATTGGACTAAGTATGCTTTCGTTGACCTTACCTTGTTGCATTGCTGATGAGTTGGCAGTGAGGAAGGCGCGCGTTTCTCCAAATCCATGTGCTCGTCGGGTGTCTGGGCTGGTGCCATCCCCATCCAGGCAGCGTGGGATCTGCGCGACATTCAAAATGACCGGGTTACTCTACGTTCGGAACTCAAGAGACATGGGTATCTTGGTGATATCCCCTGCTCGCATGAGGCATACCCTCTCGGAGCCCACTTCGAACTGCACATTGAACAGGGCCCAATCTTGCCTGAGACCGGCCGCTCCATCGGAGTTGTCATGGGCGCCCAAGGCTACCGCTGGCTCAAGTTTACAGTGACCGGGAAAGACGCACACACTGGAACAACACCGCTCAGTGCACGGAAGGATCCTCTTCTTGCAGCGAGTAAGATGATCGTTGCGAGCAACGAGATAGCCAAGGAGCATGGCGCGCTTGCGTCGACGGGTATTCTGAAGATCCCAGACAACTCCTCAACCAACACTGTCGTCTCGGAGGTGGTATTCACACTCGACATCCGACACCCCGACGATGCGGTTGTGCACGCTGTGGAGGAAGAATGTCTGCAATCCTTCAAGGCCATCTCGACCGAGGATGGTAAAGGGGTTAGCATGAACTGGACGGTTGACACCGATTCACCGGCAGTTAAGTTCCATCCCGACTGCACCAACTCGATCAAAGCTGCCGCTGAAGAACTAGTTGGCAAGGAAGGCTGGATGGAGATGACAAGTGGCGCGGGTCACGATAGCGTCTATACGAGCCGCCACTGCCCGACGGCCATGATCTTCGTACCGTGCCGCGATGGTGTCAGTCATCATCCGACTGAGTACTGCGCACCGGAAGACTGGTAAGTGTGTCGTTTAGCGATCGACCCCGCTCGAAGCTGACGTGGATACAGTGCCCTCGGTGCCCAGGTGTTGCTGGAGAGTGTTGTGAACTATGATCAGGCTCTCGTGGAGGGAGAGGCTGGACAAAAGCAATAACCAGGTTTGAGAAATGCAATTATATAGTCATTTATAGATTCTGGTTGGATAAGACCGACCTATTTCGCCACATCGTCGGTCTGATCAAGGCATGATCGAGGCATGATGTCAACCCGTCAGCATCTCATAGACCCCAACCTCAGCACAATGAGACGACAACAAAGTCACCATCAAACAAATTCACCTGATTCAAAATGGCTACACTCTCCAAACATCGCATCTCCGTTCTGGGCCCTGTCCATCCTCCCAAACTTGGTAGTCTCCGAGTCAAAGAAGTGGACGCACATCCGGTCGAAATCCCAGTGCACGATCCACTCGACCACAAGGCCCCAGCAATTCTACATGAGCCTCGAGACTACGACCCCAGCGAAGCGCGGAATGCAGCGGTGATCTTGATCAGTGGTGCAGGCGGAGGAGTCAGCGGTCCATCTGGCATCTACCCCAGTCTGGCAGACAAACTCGCCATCCTTATCGGCATCCCCGTCGTTCGTCTTGATTATCGCGTCGCAGCACGAACAGAGTACTGCGTCCCTGATGTTGTTGCAACCATGGACTACTTACAAGAGCACTACGAGTCCACCCGGTTTGTGGTAGTTGGGTGGTCTTTCGGCGGAAGTCCTTGCTTTACGGTCGCAGCACAGGAGCCGGAACGCGTCTGCGGCGTTGCAACAGTTGCAAGTCAGACTGCACAGACGTCCGGTGTCCGCAAACTCAGTCCCAGACCAATGCTTGTGCTCCACGGCAGCGGAGATACCTGTCTATCTCATCGGTGCTCCGAGTCGCTGTACAACCAGTACGGTGAGGACGGGTCGCGCGAGATCAAGATCTTCAAGGGCGATAACCACGGCCTATCGAGGAATGCGCCTGAGGCGGAAGGACTGCTTCTTGTTTTTGCTGCGAAGACTCTGGGTTTCCAAGAGGAATTGACAGCTGCCTCTCTGAAAATTGCAGGCCAGGACTGGGTAGGGAGTGAAGGCGAGAGGGTGTTGGAGATGCAGCAGGGACATGATTTTGATGGCGGAGAATCTTTGAATCGCTGACACATGATGATAAATTTATGTAAACTATGTCCATCGTCGCATGGTATAATATTTCGCTCAACATTACCTCACTGGTAGAGTCTCTTTTGCAGCTTCGAGGATCACCTCTGTCGCCTTCTCACTGATCATGTAGATCGGAAGTACGGGATAGGCACCCGGAACGCGAGGGAAGACCGACGCGTCGACAACACGCAGTCCCTTGACGCCGCGTACGTTGAATTTGGAGTCGAGACAGGCCATGGGGTCGTCATCCGCACCAATGGCACACGCACTGGATGCATGGTGGGAGAACGCCTTGTCCTTGATATCCTGTTTGACTGCATCGCTACCCTGAACAGCCGAGCCTGGATTCTCCTCTTCTTGTTGACCAAAAGCGTCGGAAATCTTGCTACTGGCGAACATCTTACGCGCGGTGGCAATCCCCTCGGCCATTGCACTGAGGTCATGGTCGGCATCATTTCGAGGGTCAAAGAAACGAAAGTTAATGGCCGGTCGCTGGCGGGGGTCACTTGACTGGAGAGTAACTGTCCCAACTCGCTCGTTGCGTGGGTGCACCTTGAGCACATTCCAGCAGAACTTGTCAAACGTAGTAGAGAATGCTTGTGAGTAACCAGGGAAGAAGCCAGTAAAGGAGATCGGCCCACCGAACAAGAATAGATCATGGCAGGCTTCAGAGCTGACCGCAGATTTCTTCTTAATACCGAGTGTCTCCCCGTTGGACTTGAACGGCCCTGAGCCGTCGGTCACCCACTGACGCAGAAAGGGATCACCAGCTGCGCCGAGGAGGGAGTTTGCAAGGACAGAAATGTTCTTCGGGGAGCGCGATAGAACATGCGTTTCGTAATTGTCTTGGAGGTTTGTCCCAACGCCGGGCAGATCCGCTACGACCGGGATGTCGAATTTCTGAAGTTCGTCCTTCGGTCCAATGCCGCTTAGTTTGAGCAGCTGCGGTGTGTTGAACGCTCCTCCAGCAACAATGACCTCCCGGGTAGCGAATTCTTGTTTCACTTCGGCGTTCGTCTTGGGATCATATATTGGGGCCGCTTCGTAAAGTCCAGCGCCGGAAAAGAATTCCACTCCGGTCGCTCTCGGCGTCGAGGCTTTGGCGTCGAACAGTACCTTGGTTGCGAGCGAGTGCGTGCGGATAGTCAGAGGGTACTTCTTCGACCCGTCCGGGTTCGTCGCGTTGGCCGTAGCTATGAGGTATTGACGAGGGCTGCTACGTCGGCCGTTCTTGGTCATGGCCAGGACCATTTCGACCACCCCCTCGTCCCCATGAGAGTCGGGTGCATTGGCGTCGTAGATCGCCTTTGGCGGATTGCCATTTTCCGTGGACGGGCCAGTGTCGAGTGCTGCTTCGAGGAATGGCTTCATTGAATCCAATAACCCAGGATCGGGATGTGAGGTCTCCAGGTACCCGCCAAAACCGTGGCCTGGTGTGCCTGTTTCGAGGTAGCCGCATCGTTCGACCCGCTCGAAGTATTTCCTCATTTCCTTCGGTTCCCATGAGCGGTCCTCCGTCAGTTTCGCGATATGCTCCCAATCTTCGTCCGGCGGCAGGAACGTCATCATCGCATTATGCATCGTACATCCACCGATTGTAGCGGCCCTGGGATAGTAAATCCCGTTTTGTTTCGATCCCTCCGGTGCATCCGCGCCTGTTCCGATGAAGGTTGTTCCATCCGGCGTTGTCCAAGTCATCTTCGGATCCCTCGCCGCTTTCTGCTCGCCATCGTAGTGCTGGACAAAGAAGTCCCACCGGATCGCCGGGTCTTCGGAGGAGATGGTGTGGAAGGCAGGAATCTGGGTATGCAGGTTTTCGCCCTGGTCGTCGCCGGCTTCGAGAAGGAGCACTCGGTGTCCATGGCGGGCTAGGTTGGCAGCCAACGGTCCGCCTCCTGCGCCAGAGCCGACGATAATGTATTCGTAGTTCGATGCCATCGTGACTGATCGCGACTATGCGTTCCGTGGTGGATGCCCTGGCGCGACCGTAGATAAGCCCGGCCGTAGATCGTGATGACAACATGACGTATCTTAATGGCAAATGCCCAACGTCAACGATTGTAACAAACCAGGGACCGGAAATACGGATAAAAAAAGGTGGTACCTTGCAGCGAGCCAGTGCCAACGGACGGTGGCCTTGGAGATGAGGAGCGGATACGGCCATGGTCAGCTAGCCAGTGTCGAGTCGGCCCTCCAGCACGGAGCCATGAGCGGACTACAGCAGGTCGTTTCATAGAAACACTGGCACAAGAAATCAGATCATAACAGAGCGAAAAGACGGGCACGGAGAAAAGAAAGGACTGATGGTGAAGGTGAAGAGAAGATGTGGAGAAAAGCGTGAGCCCGGGCGACGCTGAAGATCGGAGAAACGTCAGGGGATATGAAGCCTTTGAACCGTACTAGCTAGGAATACTGATCGAATACTAGGTATTATATAGAAGGTAAAGAGCGTGCTGAATTCTTCTAATCCTAGGAATTCTTAAGGGTTTTTATATGCAAATGTAGAAGTGCTGCAAGGAGTTTGTATAGCCGAATCCTCCATTCACCCTTCGGGAGAATGGCTATAGTCAATTCGTCTGGCTCACGAATTCGGTAGTTGGAGGCCTTGAATTACTAAGAATTCTCCACCTCAGCTGACAGGGGAGCTTAGGCACGTGACCATTGCCGTGACGCTTCAAGAACCAAAACCCTTCCCCATTCTTATTCTTCTTGTCCGGGATAAGGGTCATCGTACGTTGTTGCATACCCTTTTGGCAAGTCGAAGAACTCCTGTTGTACTTGTAGCATCTATCAGTTTGACTCGACAATTCGCCACCGTCTTTGCCGACTACGATACCGTAAGGTGCACATATATATTCTTGGAGTTACGTTGGATTCTTTCGTCGGTATCGTTTTCTTGCTTTGCGGGGGCTAGGCTTATATTAACTAGGGCAAGGCTGAAACCTGTACACAATCGTTCCGAGGTTTTCATACTATCAATTCACGTATACCTGGCAGAGTCTATACTACGCGAGGCCGACCTTCCTAACAACAAAATACGTGGGCACAACAGCCAGACCCCAAAGCCCGAAATTGACACCGAGAGCGGCAATGAGCTGCCCACAATCAAGCTTAGCAAGGGAATCGGCCAGCGAGGTTGATGTAGGGTACTCACCGGTGCAGAGGTTGAACTGAGCCCAGAGGCCACAGCTCCCCCGGCAGCTTCGACTGCACGGACAGTTGATGTTAACCGGATGACATCCGCAGGGTCTCTCGCTACGTAGCCAGCGAGCCAGTATCCGTAGTTGTATGCAAGTGCACTGTATGGATCCATTAGTGGTTCTGTAAAGCTGGAGCTGGAAAAGAGAACAGGGATAGACAAACAAATTGACCTGCATCATAATATAGAATGCCCAGCCTCGACCAAAGCCGCTGTCGACCCAGTCGAGGTTTGGTGGGTTCAGCTCGTAGCTATGCTGCACGACAGCTCCCCAGATCCACGTTCCGCCGAAGAGTGCCATAATGAAGATGTACGCGTATCGCGCGCGTTGGTTGAGACTGAACCGATGCCAGTCAAGAAAGCTGCCGAAGAAGAAGTTGGCTGTGATTTGGGCCAATGCAGAGATCAGGGAAGCGAGTGCTCTGGCACGTACGCTGAAGTAGAGGGTTAGGTACGAGCTAGCGTACGAGAGGAGGAAGGTGGCGTAGAAGAAGAAGGGGATCAGCAGAATGAAGTCTTTACGAATTAAGATCTTGAGGACCTCCTTGAGCTCCTGTAGTGTGGGGATTCGATCAGCCGTTTTGACCTTTTCTCCATCTGCTCTCTGGACCTTGTCCGCCGGTGACAGGAGTAGCGCAACGAAAGGCGCGATGCATTCTGATAATAAACATCAATATAAATACATTAACAACGGTCGGATATAGAGCAGACTCACGGAGCGCCGCGAAAACGATATACGTTCTCCAGTCGAGTTTTCCTGTTGTTTTGCCCGAGTAGTCTGGTTAATGGTTAAGGTTATGGATTGCAGATGAGTAATTTTAACTTACTAAAAGCGAGATTGATGATGCCGCCGATGATCGACCCGCCCTGGGGAAGTGTCAGCTAGAGAAACTGTCGATAGAGTCGTCGTCGTACATTTCGATACGCCAACCAATACGCCAGGTATCGTCCTCGTTGAGACTCCATCGGGTCTGTCCGCGGTGATTAGCAAGAAACCCCTTGCAGTTGTACTAGGCGCACTTACAGCTGATCATGATGGAGCCCTCCGCAGCCCAGAAGACACCGGCCGTGATACCACAAGCGGCCGCCCCCAGGTAGATAAACCATTCGGTTCCGTATCGGTTGTTGGTGTAGAGTGAAGCGGCATAAATGCAGTAGCCGGTCGTGCCAAAGATGAGTGCATTCTTCAAACCAACACGGTTGGCTACTAAACTTCCCGAGGCGCATGTCACCACCATCATCACGTTAAGCACAGAGTTGGCGGCCATGACAAGATATCCGTGCCTTCCAGCGCACCCACCGCCTTCGTCTTATGGGTGCGCCACGCATTTTTCGTAGTCACGCATTTTTTGTAGTTTTCAAAATTTTGAAGTCTTTCAACCCATACAGCCGCACAACATGTCTAATCCTCATAAAGATTATAAAACCCGATTAAGCAAAGCCGTCGCTATCGCCCTATCCAAAGAAAAACTAAACATCGCGGAAATTACGCGAGAATTCGCGGTGTCTAGCACGACAATGCGAAGCCGGATTAAAAAAGTGAAAACACTAATAACTCCCACTACAACAAAGAAAAATACCCTACAGCCGTATCAGGAGAAGGCCTTGGTCAACTAAATTATAAAAATGCAAGCTTAAAACCTCCCGCCCACTGCTTCTATTATAGAGGCGTGGGCAAACCAGGCGCTTGCCCGCGCGGGGTCTCCGGATAAGAAGGTTAGCAAGATGTGGCCATATCAATTTAAGAAGCGCGTACCAGCACACCTAGGCCTTGCGCCGGTGAAGCAAAGGACTAAAGAATTAAGGCATATCCAAGCGGAAGACGCAGGGCTTCTAGAGCACTGGTATTATTAGCTAGAAGTTCTTTTCCGCGGTGTTCCTGCCCGCCTTGTATATAACTTTGACGAATGCGGATTTTAACCAGGCCAGGGGCGGGCTTGCAAGGTCTTTGGTGGATTAAACTGCCCTAATCTTACAAAGGGCGAGCGAGGTGAAAATATCACTGCGGTGGAGTGTATTTGCGCTGACGGTTAGCTTATGGATCCGTTCTTTATCTTTAAAGCAAGCGGAAGCCATATGGAGTGCTAGTATCAAGGCAGCAAGGCCTTACCGGCTAGTACTATTACTGCGATCTCACCAAACGGATGGATATTAGATGAACTCGCGCTTGGCTAGCTAATTTAATTTAACCGGGCTATAAAGGAGCGTACACGAATAAATAAGAAGCGCTACTTAATATTCAACAGCCACGGCTCGCACTTCACACTCGAATTCTTATAATACTGCAAGGATAATAACATTATTCCCTTTAGATTCCTTCCTTATTTAACTCACCTTTACCAGCCGCTTGACGGAAAGCCGTTTCTTAATTATAAGCAATAATTCCGGCTTCTAAATAATAACTTATCATTCTGGGGTGGTAGGCCGTACGGGAAGACCGAATTCCTAGAAGTTATCGCACCAGTACGCGCGAAGGCATTCTCACAGCAAATTATTTAAGAAGCGTTTAGGGATCGCGGAATCTGGCCGGTTAATAAAGTGTAAATTATTAAGCAGCTTTATAATAAGCTGGTAATCCCTAATATATTTATACCGGAGCTCCGCAGGAGTTATACACCACCTTTACTACTATCCTCCAGCGTTAAGAATAGTCCTCCAGCAACAATTAACGCGCTTATAAGGAATCAGGCAAAGATTATAAAGGATGTTACCAATATCTTAGATAAGGCAAGGCGGAATTTAACCAAGATCTTTTAACACCAGATGTCGAAGCTGGAGGAGTTGCAAATAACGCAGGAAGCAATTTGCAAGATACACGCCGCGCAAGAGCCTTAACACCGGAATTATACTAGGCGTCAAGTTAAACCGCTATCCTAGAACGGGATTATAAAGGTTCGCGATGCAATTCAGTCAATTAGTGACTGTAAAGCCAAAAATCGCGCGGCGGAGAAGAGGAAGCTGGCAAAGCAATTTAAAAAAGTTCATGGATATAAGCCCACCCAGCGCCCGCAGGAGAATATTTAGCAGGCAATTAAGAATAAAAGACATGCTATAAAGGTAGGAAAAGACTTTTGGATTAATAAATAATTGTATTTATTGTTATATAGCCTTAAATTTCAAAAAACTACGAAAAATGCGTGACTACAAAAAATGCGTGGCGCACCCATAAGACGAAGGCGGTGGGTGCGCTGGAAGGCACGGATACGGAGACTGTTGGCCACCGGCGCCCGTTGATTGCATGGCATTGTAAAGACCCGGTGCCAGGAACGCACAGAGACCGACCACGGTCGCCTGAAAGAAGACCTGCCGGTAGAAAGGGTGTCGCTTGTCATTGCTGTCGACATCTTGAACATCAGCAGAAACTTCTGTGGCGCCCATTGCTGCGAGTATCCCCCAAGTCCTCTCTGCGTTTTAAGGTTATGTCGCAACTAGGGATTTTATAAGTAGTCGACCGATAGCATATCCTTGCAAGCACGTTATTAATGCCTGTGGTCGCAAATAGTGGACCCTTTACCCATATTGCAGTATCTCCTTGTGTTCATACCCCGGGATTGGCTGATCCTTGGATGTTGTGAGTATGGCGGGCATGGCGTGCTGTTGACTCCAACTACACCCCCCGTCATGCGTCGGGGTTACCCCGACATCGACTGCCTTCTACGCAGATGAACAACCGCGTTTTCTCTTCAGTCACTCTAGGTGCCTTTCGACGTAGCGCCCAGTACCAACCCAACCTCAAGCAGTCATCATGACTTCAGCCGACGCAAATAACAAGCAGACATCATTCGAACCATTCGACTTGGATGGCCAGAGAGATACCAAAGCCTTTGGCCTGAGTTGGTCTGCTCCCTTTCCCTTGGCTTTGAAAGCAATCGATGTCAAGACGACTGCTCAAGCCGTCTCAGCAATCCGCAAATTTACCGAATCAGGCCAATTGAAGGATCTGATAAAGCATCACGGCGGCGCCATCCTAATCCGGGGGCTTCCCATTCGGACTGCTCACGAGTATAGTGAAATAGCACACGCATTTGGATTCGAGCCTCATACAGAGGTTGGCAGGCCGCCTATACGCACTGTACTGGCGCCAAACGTCAAGACTGCAAATGAAGGCCCACCCGAGCTTCCCATCTGGCCGCATAACGAGTACGGATGGTCAACTATCAACCCTTCTTGGCTTACTTTCAGTGCTTTGAAGATCCCATCGTCAGGTGGAGAAACGCCCATTACGTCGTCTATCTATATTGCACATCTACTTGAGAAAGTTGTACCCGAGTTCTTAAAACATCTGAAGAGGCTAGGGGCTAAGTATACGTATCGCTATACACGGACCACGGCGGCATCCAATACAGGAAATAGCGTCCGTGGTGCATATGGACAGCACGTCACGGACGACGATGATGAACAGACCTTCCGCCAAAAGATTGAGGACGAAGTAAGACGACATAGTGAGAACTTTGAGTGGCACGAGGATGGCAGTTTGAGTGTCACGCATGTTGTACCAGGTAAGGCCCATATAACCCTCCACATACCTTGATACCTTGTCTGACCCGAGATAGCGATTCGCCTCCACGAGCCAACCGCCGCAGCGGTTTTCTTTGGAAATATAACCTCTGCATGGGGTCGCAGTCGACACCACGGAGCTACGAAATATCCTTTCCGCGGTGACGACGGGTCTTATCATCCGCCCCCGCAGTTTGGCGACGGAACGACGATGGAGGTTGAGGATCTCGATACCTTGCTGAACATTGCTGAGGAGGGTGCGGTCATGGTCAAATGGGAACAGGGAGATATGGTTATAGTTGATGTATGTGGACCTTATCCCTCGTCGTGTAGAGATAGTACTAACTATGCTCCGCTGCACAGAACTATGCAGTACAACACTCCCGGCAGCCCTGGGAAGGGGACCGACAAGTCCTGGCGGCTCTGTGGGATGACGACGAAGTACGAATTCGGGACTATCCCGAGGGGGCGGCACTTCTAAGAGATAGTCCGAGGAACCCTGCATAAAAAAACATACGGGGCCTAGATTGACACGCTGAAAATTAATCTCAGAATTCGTGCTGTAGTCGATGCGATGTTCAGTTAGGGCGAAGTGGGCCGCTCGTGTCAAAGTGGCAGTGCTGAAACCCTAACTGTGACTTACGTTCAACTTCTTGCTCATTAGAAAGTGTTCTCACTGTTATCGTTCACGGTGTATATGAACTCGATTTCAAAAACAGAAATGGCCACCAACAAAGTCCTCCTCCCCGAGCTCCTGGAGCAAATCCTACCCGAACTCCCCCGGCGGGATCTTCTACTCGCGCAACGAGTCAGTCGGACATAGAACCAAGTGATCGGCAACACGAAACATCTCCTAGAAAAGCTCTTCCTCCGCCCAGCAACAACATGTCTGTAGCCTGAGCCGAAGCCGGATATCGAGGTAAACCCGCTCTTCCCGCCATTTTTTGCGTAGTGGGAGAGGACAACGGGGTAACAATGTTGACGATCATGTGGACTGTTAGCTGCTGGGTCAAAATACGTTAAGCGCAGGGGCATTGAGTCTCTAAAAGAGCAAGAATGGTATACATCCGAGAACAAGAAAAAAGCCGTTCTGCGCCCGGATGCATCGTGGCGACGAATGTACCCCTGCAACCCACCGGGGCGAATCGGGGAATTCGAGATCCACCTGGGAGGATGCGGCTGTTATAGCGACGGCATGGAAGCTCACCTGACGGCGGAACACGATCAAGAGAACCTCGAGTTTGAGGCGAAGATGGGACTAATCTGGGACACGGCCATGTTTATCGTGGATGACTTTCCAATAGGTCAGTTCCGGGTTTCGTGGTT
Organism: Aspergillus multicolor; assembly: GCF_047715735.1. Classification (NCBI taxonomy): domain Eukaryota; kingdom Fungi; phylum Ascomycota; class Eurotiomycetes; order Eurotiales; family Aspergillaceae; genus Aspergillus; species Aspergillus multicolor. The sequence goes on from NW_027395958.1 coordinate 949,003, forward strand.
CAGGAGAAGGGAATACTTTGACGATGACGATAACGAGAATGAGAATGAGCACGGAGACGAAAAAAAAGAACGAAGAGGAGGATGAGGACAAAGGCGAACACAAAAACGAAGGTGAAGAGGACGAGGAAGACGACGAGGAAGGCTACAACACCAAAGTGGATAGAGAGACCAGGTATCTGGAACTGCGAGTGGACACTGCACGTTCCTGGGAGTGCTACTGGCCCATTTGGGAGCCGTGCGTGTTCAAGATTGTCGATGGAGAAGGTCTAATTGAGTATGACTTTTATCGACAGCGCAGGAGGGGTGACAATACGCCTGTCAGTCTGTGCCCAAAAGAACCGGCGGAGGATGCTTCTAAGGCTGCTGCTGATGTCGGAGATGAAGAAGATGACTCAGAAGACGACTCCAGAAGCAGCGACAGTGATAGCGACAGAGAAGACTGTGTGCACAGTGATACTGAATACAGTGGTAGAGCGTCTTACGGATAAGTGGGATAACATTGTATGTAGTTCCAAGTATAGAAAGGAATGGTTCTTTACAAGAAACAACCCAGCCCCATTGATTCCTGAAATACGCGGAGGGGGACGGGATACGCGTGGCAGAATTCTTGAGGTTCATCAGATGCTTTTCAGATGTCCAGGTAACAAGGTTTCCACCGATCTAAGATACATACAGTCGGTGATCGAAGCGTGGGCCAATGCAGGTCAACACGCTCCGTCCAATCATAATACAGCTCAGGCGCGCAAGGACCATGTACCGGGAGACAAGGGCACTGCCAAGGAGATTCAGGGTCGAAAAGTACAAGAATTCTCCAATCAGAGAGAGGCAGAGAATAGTGTTAGCGTGGTTGCCCTGCACTGCCGCGCTCTGCAGCTGCTATTTAAGCCGTCCAGGCTGTGTCGTCGCCGTCTTAGAAAGTATATAGGGACGAGGAGGAACCCCGAAGAATCATGGAATACACAAACGTTCAGCAGCATGGATCAATCTACTAGATATGGCCCTGTTTCCGACCGAGACTCCGACCGCGAGTCCGATCAGCATGCCGCTACCCAAGACATTGAGTTATCCCCTCCTCCCAGATCCAATGGTCCCCCGGCGCAGTGGGGGATAGGCTGGCAGTGCCCGACCATGATGATCGGCTTTACTCTGTCTGGTGCTCTACTGGCCCTAGGTCATCATTTGTACTATTACAGCCTCGACAACACACTGGTAAGCTCCACCGACCAGCAAACGTGGGCTATTCGCATCGGCACGGGATTTGCATTCCTGGTCAAGGCGTCGCTGGTGTCCGCTGTTGGTGTTGCAGCTGTACAAGAGATCTGGGCTGTTCTTCGCAAGAATTTTATTAAGCTTCGTGGCATCGATGGCATGTTCGCTGTGCTGACCAGTCCGCTTGCGTTCCTCGTGCCAGATTTATGGATGTACGCGAAGATTTTGACGATCATGGCCCTTATCTCATGGTATGAATTCCATTCCTTTATAGTATGATTGCTCTTTACAGCTCTTTCTGACTTGTATCTACCATACCTAGGCTCATACCATTAACCGCAGTCATCACACCTGCAACCCTATCTGTCCGTCTCCTTTTAACAACCAACATCACCAATGCCCGCGTTCCCGTCGTCGACTTTAGCGACGACTCCTTCTGGCGCTCTTGGGTGACAGAAACTCCCAAGGGTCAGATCGACACGCCCTCGCCAGCCATCATGCGGCTGCTGGCTACGACTGCATCCTCAATGGACGTGACTCCATTGTCCCCACCGTTTCCGAACTCATCTTATATCCTCGAGTTCTGGGGGCCATCGTACGACTGCCGTGGACTAAGCGAAGCCGGTGAGAACAGGTTCCGGAATTCAACCGGCGGCGACGAGGGCTCATTTCGCGAAGTCTGGAAGGAGCAAATCGGCCTTGAGGAATATTGGTGGTACAAAGGCTACCCCTATAATCGGAACACAATATTCGTCTATGCCAAGGGCAACAATCCGCTCTGGGACGAGCAAGAGAGCGACGGCCAGACAAGGCTCGTTTGCCAGCTCTGGAACACCTCATATGTGGCGCAGTTAAGTTATACGGACGGCGAGCGTACTCTGACACCCCTCTCAACAGAGCTGATTGCTCCATCAAACTTCACCACTGCCGAGGGCTCAAACGCCACGATCATGGACCAGGGCCCCGACATTAACGGCGGGTTTTACCTAATGCACCTGTTGTTTGGGTCCCTGTTTGGCTTTGAGCTGTGGAGCATGGACCCGAGTGCTCTGATGATCAACCAAGCTGGCGTCACGATCATAAGCCCTCTATCGCCTTTGCAGACGGGGCTGTTTGGTTGCGCCGAGTTCTGGAATACTACCGAGTATAAAGACGTCCTTGGGGATGGCGCTGCGACGGCAGCCATCTGTCGGAATAACACCCTCGCTGCAGCGATAGCAGATCTCTCGCGGAATTTCACGTACAGTCTGCTCAGCATGAACACCGCCAACACCATTTTCCCCATCAACGTCTGGAGCGCGCAGAACTTTTACAGTTACAACGCCAGGAATCTCTTCGCGGCCTATATGACTGGGCTGGGTGCTACAATAGTCTGCGTTATTATCGGGCTTTTGGCACTCTACAAAAATGGTGTCCCACAGAGCACGACGTTCTCCAGCGTTCTGATGACCACTCGGAATCCGGAACTCGACCGCCTCGCCGTGGGACATTGTTTAGGGGCTGAAGACTCGTGGAGCCAGGACGCTGGTCAGGTGCGGCTTCGGTTCGGGGAGCTTGATGACGCTGGGAGTCACAGACATGCAGCATTTGGGACGAAGGGGTCGGTTGCGGCGCTATCTCGAGGGGCTGATTATTACTAGCATAGATAATGGCGGTCGTGTCAGGCAGAGACTGGCAAGTATTAGATTGTTGTGTGTTGTTATCGTCAAAGGGGCTTGCTTGTTGCATCTGATGTATTTTGTTGATCCTTGTGAAATAGGAAAACATGCCGTTGGCTTTGCTAAGAAGATCCCTAGCTATACCCCCAGTAGCTTAGGGTTACTTTTGAAGCGGCGCCCTAAGAAGGCGCCCGGTGGGGTTAGTTAAAGATCAGATGATTTAGCACGCAGGCGATGTAACCCTGTCTAATTCCTTCCGTTGCCTAACTGTCAAGAGCATCAAATCTGCTTCTTCTCTCTTTTGTTTCATTCACAAACAAACGACCACGGCCACTTCCTCCCAATCCACGACAACCAGCCGTGCCTTGCTCCCCGGTTCCAGGTCTTCCCAAACCAAGTACCCAAGTCCATACCCACAAACCTCACCACTCGCCATCAAGGATATGTTATCCCGCGCTAGGAGAGTGTTGCGCAAGCTCCGCGGTGGCAGTCGCAGCAGCCGTGACAGCGAGCCCGCGCTACCAACGCCGGCCACGACGCCCAACAGCGAACCCGTTGAACCCCCTCATCCCGCCATCCACATGAGCGATGCAAAGCGGTTACCCTCCGAGTATACCATCAAGCCTCGTTCCATTTTGGGATACATACACCTGGAGATTCTGGTCGCGAATGCCAAAGGCGCCCCTGACAACCACGGTCTGTATATGGTACGTACCCACCCACCATAAAGTGCTTCGTTTACCGTCCGCCAAGCTCATAAAGCGCGGGTTCTTAGCTACTTATGAGAGAGAAGGATGGGAATATTTTCGACCCTTACTGCAACTATGAGACGGATTTCTTTTATGACAGTTACATCTACCAGGTGGGTTTCATGCAGGGGCCCAGCGGCGATTGGCCCTACACAGCTATGCTGGAGGCCTTTCAGCATATCTGCCTTGTCTTCACGTACGACGCTTCGTCACGGGCGTCGTGGGATGAAACGGTCGCCGCTTGCGAGAGGCTGCACAGCCGCTGTAGAGACAAGGTCCTTCCCTTTCTGGCAGTAGTCATCGCCGCCATGGATAAAGGAGAAGGTGAACCCTCCGTGGCGCACGAGGAAGCCGAGGCGTTTGCAAGGCAGCGGAACTGGCGCTTTATCAAGGTCTCCCCGGTCACGGGGCGCGGCCTTTGCGATCCCATCTGCTCGCTGGTTGAGCTGGCGCATCCCGCTCGGAACCAACATATCTTACATGAACAAGGTCGACCCCAGAGGCGCGAGAGGGCGCTGGCAATTGCCGCGTTATTTCGTGAAGATCCTGGCCATGACCCGGTTTAAAACTGGTAAATGTGAAGAGCGTTGCAACCCTAATCACCTAATTGCGCGGCTGCCTTCCTACAAAGACGTCAAAAAGCAGATGAACTCTGGGCAGGGGAAGCCACAGCTAAAAGGGCACAGAGTCAAAGCTAGATATTTTTGGTTGGATATACTGTACTTAAATAGGGGATATAAAAATCGGGCTTGTCACAACCTTCGCTCCACTCCATTCCGTCCCAACAAAGTAAACCGCCCTCACTGTCTCAGTGGTTTCACCCAAAGTCAGAGTCCCTTCAACTCGCCGCGGGAGGTCAATATCGGGAATTGCCTCTACGCGGATAAATAAATCTGCGCCGCCTCGGATCTCAATATCCTTGCCGCCAGGTTGCAAGGCTTCCTCCCAGGAAACCTTAAGCTTGAATGTCGGTTGCGCCTTGTGTGGGTTTCCGGCTAAGGCATCGCCAACTTTGACATAGCCACCGATGCAACCTGTGATTGTCACGGTTGGTTGACTACTTCCCGCGTCGTCTAGAAGGATATGTACGCCGTCGATATCACCGCTGGTCCTGCTGTTGAAGGATACCGTGCGGCTGTCAGTCTCTTTCGCGTAGTCCTCGGGGTTATCCGCGAGCCCGCCAAACGGAACTACTCGTTTAATGGAAGAGACCATGTCCGAAAGCGTGATTGTCCCGTTCCAGATCGCCTCGCGGTATCGGTCGTACACTCTTGCTCCACCCCATGTCACACGCACAATAGTGGCAGGAGCCTGAGACTCGCTCCAGAAGTGCCGAGACCAGATCAAGCCGGATGCATCAAAGGCTTCAATCGTGGAGAACCCCCGGTCCCCGAGGAAGTGGTACTTCAGCTGGACATGCTCAGTCCTCGGTACTGTGATTTCATCCCCCTGCTGCGCAGATCCATCCGCCGTGGACAAGAGACCAACCAGGCGCTGCCCCGTCGTGGCAAAGGTCCGCCGCGCACGGAGCGTCTTCGCGACATCCCCACGCGTTAACGTCGGTGCCAGAATCCCTGTCAACCCGCCGCGTGTCCCAAAGACTGCGGTCCCCGGGACGCCACCACCGCAGCGCCCGCGGTGCTCGTCTGAGTTCGCGCACACCCCCAGCTTCCACGCCCGGCGAACAGCGTCCTGCAGCAACCACTCAAACTGGCCCCAGGCGCTCCCGATTTCGACCAGCCGCTCAAGCTTTGGGTGGTGCCATGCCAGGTTGCACCGACGGCCGCCAACATGGGGGACCAGCAGATGCGTCTCTGCATCCGCCGCATTCGTCGCGTAGACTTCATCCAGAGGCCACGCACCAGGAACCAGATCCTTGGGCCCATGCTCCGACCACTCAAATGACCTCGCCACATTGCCGTGCCTGTTAAACGGGAACTCCGGCGTCTGCGTCTCCGGGTCTCCCAGAAAGACAACGTTATGGTCCCCTCCGGCCGCCGAGTTCCCGCACCACTCGGTGCCCGGGAAGATGACGAATCCCCCGGGCTCGTTCAGCGACTTAATCAGCCGATTTGTCTCGTCCCAATCCTTTTGCGTGATTTGGAAATCGTTGGCCGTGTAGCCGAGGACGTCGAGGGCGGCGATGTCGCGGCCGTATGAGAAGCTGTAGCTGGAGGACTCGGTGCCGACCGTGTCGTCCGAGTGGACGTGGAGGTCGCCATAGAGAATTTTCGGAACTGAAAGATTGGAGGAGACGGTGAGGTGCGTTAGGCTGGATGCGATGGTGCTTCCATCCTCTGCTGCAATACTGACATGGATCGTGTATTCGCCGTCGGTGGCCAGGGTCAGCTCTGAGAAAATGGCATTCGTCCAGCCCTGCTCCGGGACTGCTGCCTCCTGTTCAATCACGGCCGTGGACTCAGAAAACACGCGCAGCTTAAAGACGAAGCCTGTTAGGTCGCGCGTCACATTGCCCCAGATATCCTCCGCGTGAGCATGGATTGCGAATGGCACATCCGGCCGCACCAGCCGCGGCGATACAGTCTGCACGCGATGCACCGGGCCTGCCACAATGTCCCACGGGATGTCCGGCTGGATAGGGGCAAAGCGTCTGCGTAAACGAATTAGCTCAGCCCCCCTCTGACCTCAGTGATTGAACGTTGACTCACGAAGTCCCAACGGGGTCGATGTAGAACCGCCACCGGAAATCCTTCTCCACGAACGTCTGTGCTCTCGTGCCCCTCCCTCAAAACCGCCGGTCACCGAGTCGAATCACGATCTTATCTCCAGGGTTTAAGTAGCCATCATGGATGTCCACGATGACGGCCTTTTGGAAGGGCCGTTCGTGGCCTTTTTGGTCGAACCGGATACTCAGACTCTCCACCGTGGCAGGCGTCTGTCCCGGGAAAAGCTTGTTTGGAACATACTCGGCGCTCACGTGGTTGTCCTTGGTTTTGTCTGACGTTTGGAAGAGGGCCCAGTCCTAGTTTCCCTTGTCAATATGCGATCTTCCAACTTGGCTGCCACTCCTCGAGGTTATAAGGGCAACGGACAGAATAAAACTTAAAGGTCCCTTGGATCCAAGCGCCATCTGCCAATCCGGACGCACCGACCTCATAGTCCAGAAGGATTTCTGTCCATTTTCCAGCGACAATGGAGGATACGTTTCTGGTTACGCGGCCGACGAAGGGGAGGCCCTTGGTGTACTCGTAGAGTCCTTCGGGAGCGAAATAGTCGCCCAGAAGGTCTTTGCGCTCCTCGGCAGTGAGGTACTTCATGGCTAGCTTGACGCTGGAAGTACGGAAGCTCTGAGGGATCTGCTGCAGTGTTAAGGGTATGCCGTTAAGCTGGAGTCGAAAGGGACACTGTGGGGATCGCTGTCTTGCGCCATCGCTGGCCCAGATAGCATCACCCAAATCCTCCATCGCCTGACTCGACCATGTCCACTATTGGGCATCCTCGGACTCGCTGCTCCACATACGAAGTGTGAGCGTCTGGTCTGCTTGATCGATAATGCTTACTCCAAATAGTTGGAGACTATTGCGCCATTACCACGCGGCATCTCAACATCGCGGACCTGCGTGTACCCACTCCGAATACGTGATCATTGTGAGGATGCAATTTCACTGCAAGTAGATCTCAGACTAATATGATTTCTGCGTCCTGATCGTATTCTATTCTTTTGTTTCCCAAGCCTAGTCCTGCCCTAATCCTTTACAGTACTGACCATCATGGCCCACATCCAGGCGTTGAAGAAAAACGTCCGTAACGACCCTAACATCACCAGATTTCTCAGTGTCGCCAGTTGCAGCTTGCCAAAACTACCCAGGGCGACAGCAAACTATGTCGCCGCAGAGGCTCCGATCGCCCAGTGGATAACTGGGTATTCGCCGTCGTGGCTCTGGGGTGACCTGGTAGCAGGTGAGATACATTATACATTTCATACGCAATCTCGATAGAGTGTCCACTAACCCCAGCACTACTGACCAGGGATCACTATCGGTATCCTCCTTGTCCCTCAGTCCCTCGCCTATGCCAAAGTTGCGAATATCCACGCCCGCTATGGCCTTAATTCCAGCTGGCTGCCAACGCTCTTCTACACCGTCATGGGCACGTCCAAAGACGTAACTGCAGGCCCAACAGCCATCATGGGCCTTCTGACGGGGGAAATTGTCACGGATCTTGTGGGGGAGGGATACTCGGCCCCAGTAATTGCCAGTGCCGCCGCATTCTGGGTCGGTGTCTACTCGTTGCTTCTCGGCCTGCTGAAACTCGGATTCCTGCTCGAGTTTATCCCTCTCCCGGTGCTCTCGGGGTACGTATCTGGGGCAGCAATTGCAATCGTGCTTCAGCAGTTTAAGGCGCTGTTTGGACAGGAGAAGACTGGGGATGACACGGCAGGCGTCATCCGGGTTTTCTTCCAACGCCTCCCAAACACAAACTGGCGTGCATTCCTAATCGGGTTCTCCGGGATCGTCCTGCTACTCGGCATGCAATTCGTCGGCCGCAGATGGGGCAAGAAGTATCGCAGCCTCTGGTATCTCTCCATCTCCCGCAACGCGCTCGCCCTCATCCTCTTCACGGCGATCAGCTACGCGGTGAACAAGTCTCGCCCCGATGACCCTCCTCTTCGGCATCTCCCAGGTCACAGGCGCCGGGATCCTCGCACCAAAGAAACCCGACCGTGCCCTCCTCGTCAAGACCGCGGGCCGAAGCGTCGCTGTCTTCATCGCCGCAGCGCTCGAGCATCTCGCCATCGGCAAAGCCTTCGGCCGCCGGCACTGGTACGTGATTGATCAAGACCAGGAACTTAACTACATTGGCCTCGTGAACCTCTTCGGCAGCTTCTTCACTTGCATGCCCGTCACCGGTGGATTCTCGCGTACGGCAGTCAACTCCGAGTCCGGGGTCAAGAGCCCTCTAGGCGGTCTTGCAACGACGGCATGTGTGCTCGTGAGCATCTACAAGTTGACCCATGCATTCTACTGGATTCCGTCGGCCACGCTCTCGGCGATTATTGTCGTCGCCGTGTGGCAGATCATTCTCCCGGCGCGTGTCTTCTGGCACTATTGGAAGACTTCGTTCGCGGATTTTGTGGGCAGCATGGTCGCTTTTTGGGTTACGTCGTTTGTGGATGTCGAGATTAGGATTGCGGCGGCGGTGGCGTATAGTCTGGTCTATGTCCTGCTGCGTTTGGCGTTTGTTAATGTGACCATGGTCACAGGGGAGAATCCGGGCACTCTTTACCCTGGTTCTTCGTCTTCGGACAGCGACGACTGCAGACAGGATGCACCGCTATCCCCACCCGAGGGTACAATGATCTTCATGCTCCGCGACTCGATCCTTTATCCGAATGCATCCAAGGCAGCCCGGCAGATAACAAACTAGATTTACATGTATAGTTCAGGTCTGCACGAGTCAACGCCTGCATCCTTGGTGTCAACACTCGGGCCGGTGGAGAAGAAACCACAAGATAGACTGTGGAATGACACCAAAGCGCGGCACATTGCCAACCTACGCCGCGAGGCCGGTACAGTCAGTGCTACAGATACGCCTCTGGCGCATGGTACCGCGGACTCCATATCACCCGAATCAAACCCCCGCACGCTCCCGCGCCTGTACACCGTCATAATCGATATGACGCGCGTCACGCACGTTGATACCACTGGGATGCAAGCGCTTGCAGATGTTCGGTCTACTGTTGAAGATTGGTCGGGTCCAGACGCGAAGTTAAGATTCGTGGGATTGAATGAGAGGGTCAAGGAGCGGTTCCGCCGCGCCGAAAGCTGCTTTCTCTCTGGAGAGGTTGGAGAGGCAAGGGATGGTGGGTACGTGGTCTTTGAGGTTGCAGGTCGGTTAGACTCGTCTTTAGCGTCGGGCGCCCCGAAAGGCGCTGACTAAGTAAAGTGACCATCACATGATGGGCTCTCTACCCCTTACCGGTCTACTCGGCCTTTTAAGTCACCTTACCTCTTTTAACTACTTACTATCATGATAGCCACCCGCCTACCACAGCTTCTCTTAAATAAATTGTAAGTTTATTACTTATTAATAACTATATAAGCAATTAAAGTAATAATAATGCTAATATCTAGTAATAAAAGTGGTAGCTGGTACAAGTATAATATAGTAAAAGGCCTTCTTAACCCGCCCTTTTATAACCTGATTAGTCCTTATATTACCTTACTTTAGCATTTTTATTCCCTTACTATTGTCCCATGAAACTGGTTCTTAACCGTTTCGCAATTGCTTAGGATAAAGACGGATATGTAATAATTTTCTATAGTGAAAGATTCTGCTGGGTGCCTGACTATTTTAATGTTATAGTAAGTACTATTCTAACTAGTTGCTTAGCATTTGCTAAGTGCTTAGCAACTGCTTGGTAGCTAGTCTTTACTTATTACTTTATATATTTAAGATATCATGTATATAATAAGAGAATAAAAGTTCCGGTATAAATTAGGCCTAAGTACTTTATAAGTAATTATTAAGTAGTTCTAGTGCAGCTTGCTATTAATTTCAAACTACTTATATATGTATATATATATATAGTAGCGTAAAGCACCTCGTCCGGCACTTTCTTATTATAACGCGTAATTAGGAGAATTAGGTAATAGTAGCTAAAGGTCCCTTATATATTATATATATTATATATAATACTAGAGTTAGCTAATTACTGAGTACTTACTAACTATTTTATAAGTGGTTTAGGCATTATTCTAAAGCCGGCGTTGCCTTTTTATAAGGTCAAGCTCTAGCCTTTTATTCTCTAGCTGTTGCAAGCGGACCCTCTCCTCTTTTTCCCTAATCTTTGCCTTTAGATTTTGTAACTCAAGCTCCTGGCGGCGCTTATCCAGATTTAGAAGATTTAATAAAGCAACTCTTCGAAGACCCTGAGTAGATTAAATTAAGCTAGGTGGCTTATAAGCGCGTGAAAACTATTTAATAAATAGTAAAACTTACTAAGAATTACTAGTCCGTGTTGCTAACTAAGACCGTGAACATGATTAACTTTAAGGTAATATAAAGCGCTGGTGTTTCTGACTAACTAGAACCAGTAAGTAAGTGCTTAACAAGTAGTTAATAGAATTAACTAACTTTCTTAACACTAGTCTTGTTTATAGCTTTTTCTTATATTTAACGTGCGCCATAAATAATAAATATTAAAGTTAGTAAAATTATAATACTAGAGAATATTATCCTTGTTAAGCTTTGCAGAACTAACATTAATTAGCCTTAAGTATTTAAAAAGTGCTTAGGAACTACTTACTTCTTAACTGTTTTTACTAATATTAAATATCTCCTAGATATATTAGACTTATGATAAGACTGCTTTACTATATTTATATAATTATAAAGTAGCTAATAATATTTAAAAGAAATCTTAAAGCATGCTTTATTTAGCCCTGCTTTAATAATATAGGACTTTTTATATATTACCTAGTCCTGTACTAGCTTTGCTTCTTTTTTTATTAACTAGTTAGCAAGCGGTTCCTAAGCACTTAATAATTAGTAAATACCTATTATTAAGTCTAGTAGTTTATTGTATCTTTCTGTAAATAAATATTTTAATAAATTTATTATTCACGCCCAGAGAGGTATTCCTTGATTTTTTATTTTAATAGCTTTTAAAACTATTTATTAAAAATAAACATGGTAAAAAATAATTAAATATTCTAAATGCCATGCTATATCTTAATACTGCGGGTTAATTTTAAAGAGATATTAACCAAGGCCTAAGCACTTAGCAAGTGGCTATTAAGTAGCTTTTAAGTACTTACCTGTGTATTACTTATTATTTATATCCATAATAATCCCATGTATTCTAGTTGCATGAAGGTGATTAAAAAGAACTGGCTGCCGCGAGACCTTATAAAGTAAAGCAAATGCTTGCTTAAAAAGTAAGTGGTACCCTCTTGTTATATCCTTAGTAGTAAAGACACGGAGTAGAGTAATAACTAATAATTTAACAGTTAGCAATTACTTAATAACTAGTTAATTAATACTTACTTTTACTTGGTTTAGGTAAAAATATTGCAAAGAGAACCTTATTTATATTCTTAGATTAAATTTGCTTATAGGACATATTTACCTTAAAAGAAGATAGCTTGGCTAAAAGCTTAATCTGTTTTATAAAGGCATAGAAAACCATACTATTATTAGAATTATAATAGATTTCTTGGATATATTCCTATAAAATGGTAAGTACTTGCCAAGTGCTTCCTAAGCAGTTTAAACCACTAACCTTAATGTAATGGTTAATTTGTTATAGGCAAATTAGACTGTTCATATCTTGGCCATTAGGATATAAAACTAAATGTTGTTTCTTAATAATAGCTGTAATCCGGTCTTTATTACAAAAGCTCAAGTGTATCTCTGCTAATGTAGAAGCACCATACTATTAGCAAAATGCCTTAAGCTGTGGACTTCAGAGAAAGTGCGCTAAGAAACACAACTAATAAGTAAGTAGTTTCTAATAATTACTAAGCAGTTACAGAGTACTTACCTGTTATAAGGCTTGTATCTTGCATTTAATAAATAATCTCCTTAATCCCTTGTAAGATTCGCTCTGGGGGCCGTGTAGGTGGAGGAGGAGGATGGCTGTGTATATTATGTAATATAAATAAGAAGTATAAACAGTGATTTAAGTCCACTAGTACTAAAGTATTAAAGATTATATCATACTTTATATACTTTAACCGGCCTGGGCCTTGCGGATAATCTTATTCTACGTAGAACTGGTTAACAAGTGTTTGGGAAGCAGTTAGTATATACTTATAATAATATTCTTATCTAGATACTATTAGCTTAAACATACCACACTCCTTAGTTAGCGCTAGGATCCCTTTATTAAAGAGATTCTTATAAAATTATAGATTTAATACAGTATAACCTTAAATTATCCCATGATAATGCTTAGTTAGAAGCCCATGGTTTTTATTAGCACACTTAATATAGGGTGCATGTTTATTAAGAATATTTTATAAAGTACTTAGCAAGTGGTTACTAACTGGTTCCCGAGCGCAAAGCTTAGACTTACCGGGTATGGGTAGTGTTTAAAGACTGGCTTGCATGACAAAAGTTAATTAATGCAGGCCATGCTTTTAGCAAAAAGTTTAGTCTTTGCCTAATAAAAACTAAAAGCAGTTAACCAGCACTTATTTAATAATTTAAATAAAGCATACCTATATGTATTTTGCCGTGTAGTATCTGTCTCCCTAAACTTCACCTCTTGCTAAGACTCTTGAATTATATTCTAAGTAGTCTTCTTTATAAAGGTATAATAGCAAGATAAAAGTAAAGGGCTTAGGTATTTATATATATAGATACCTAAATATCTCCATGTTTATTTTTAAGCATGGTATAATAAGAATAAGTAATATAAAGGCCGCTTAAGTCCCTAGGTTTACTTTTTTATATATTAAACCTAAGTGCTTAGTAAATAGTTACTAACTACTTAGGAAGTACATACCTTTTATAAAATCTGCTTTATTGCAGGTTGGGTTTAATTTACAGAGGTAATAATATTAGTATAGCCTTAAATATATATTATTAAATACTCTGGTAGGTCTTTAATATATTTAATATATAAAGTTATAAGGGGAGATGTTTTAGCACTAGTTAAAGGAACCGGCACAGAATATTATTATAAGGAAACTAGTTAGTAATAGGTTATTAACTAATTACCAAGCACTTAAATACTTACTTTAATACCTTTGTCATCCTCCCTTTCTAAAGTTTTATTAGTATTAATAATTATTAGTGGGCTAGGGTCCATCTTGCAAAGTACTTAGGGGTTAATAGTTAGTTACCAAGCAGTTACTAACCACTTGGGAAATTAGGAATAAAAAAAACTTAGAGAGCAACGCATGTAGGGTAAATAAAGGTAAACGGAATTTTAATGTTTGTGTATAATATTTATATGGGTCGCGAGACCCGAAATGCTTACTCATGAGCTTGGCGCTCACATGATTCGAGGTATGGGTCGCGCGCCCCTACGGTTTTGGTCAAGTGACCTGTAGACTCGTGGTCTTTGAGGCTTTGCAGTCGGCTTTGCTTAGTCCACACAGGGGTGGCGTGTCGAGGGTGGAGGGGCAGGGGGTAAAGGGTTCCAGTAGGTAGGTAGCGCTTTCTGTATATGTGATTTCTGTTACTCTATAAAATCAACCTGCTGCTTGCTGCTTGCATGTGTAATGGTCATGGTCTCTTTTAGTAATGGGCCTTATAGCAGTTGAACCTAATAAGGCTAACATGTTCTTATCCTTTAAGACTAAACATGCATCACCTGCATGAAAACTTATAATAATACACATTTAATTTAGGGAGTCTAGAGCCTATACTTATGATAAACTTAAAGTTCTTAATCTATGTAGATTTTTAATAACTTATATAGGATTAAAATAAAATAATAACCTATTTATGATAAAAGCCTAGACTTATAAAAAAGTCATTATGTTAAAATATGATTTCATTATTATAATAAAAGAATTAAAAAATTCAATAAGTAATCAATAATAATGTGTTAAAGTACTAAGGTATTAATTCTTTAAATTTATTATATAAAATAGACATGCATAACCTATACTGTACAACCTGCACCGCCTGTACTAAAGCCTGTAGTAATATAGATCTAGGTTAATATACTAAGAACACGCACCTATTATACCCCTTAAGTCTTTAACCTGGGTAGGTTTTTGGTAAACTATATAGGCGTATAATAAAATGATAACCTGCATGTAATAAAACGCTATTGTATATGGCGTGCGGGTATGCCTGCACGCCCACCCAGATTACGGGTTGCCCATAAGACTCCTATCGCGCAGTTTTGAAAGAAATATTGGTTTTGGCTGTAAATTGCCTGTTTTAGTAAGGTTATGGCTGTACTAGAGGTATTTAAAAATAATATAAGTAATATATCCTATTATTATTCAAAGATTAAAGCAGATTTTCCTAATTATGAAGATACAAAATAAGTTTAAATATTTAAAAGCTTAACAAGTTTATTATTTAGGGGGAAAATAAAGGCTTTTAGTAAAATTAATAAAATTATTAATTATTAATTATATTTGTAGCCCTTTAAAGCTTAGAATTTTCATTTTAAAAATCTTAAAACTATTAGTTAAAAAATTTCTATTTTAATTATTATTTATAACTATATACAGTATATTATAAAATAATATACTTAAAAATATAATTTTTCTAAGAATTTCTGAGTAAGGAAAGTGCCAAGTTAATTCTAAATCAAAAAAAAACTTATTATTTAAGTAATATATATAAATATATATATATAAAGTGTCACGGTGCCGGCCTGGAGGCTTATTCCAGGCACCGTGCCCGAAATGAGCATCGCGACATTTTGCCTGTTCTGGTCGCCTGGTTGGCCGATACTTCCTGAGCTCCAACATTGATCCTATTCCTGACCTCTGAGCAACGTCTTGTTACACTTGTTACATTAAGCACCTGCCTGTTAGCCTGATTCTGCATCTTGCCTGTGTATCTACTTCGTTGCCCTGTTCTGAATACACTTCCGAGGCCGCACCTTGACATAAAGTATAAAAAGTAATAATAATATTTAAAATATAATATATAATATAAATTCAGAAATTTCCTATTTTAGTATCTTTGATTAAAGTTTTTTTTATAAATAACTATTAAGGTAAGTAGTATTATTATAAATAAAAATTTATTAAAGTTAAACTATTTTCAAAGTTATATATATATATATCCACACCTATAATTTATTACTGCCCCCCTAAAGTCCATGAAACTAAGCCTAATTTAGCTCATTCTTTTTTCCTAGATAGGTGACTTAATTATCTATGAATTCCTCCTAGAAACCAGCCAGATTATGCTTAGTATGGCCGAGCTAGGTAACTTTGAAATTTGGTCGAAATTTCTGTTGGGGTAAGCCTTGGCAGGCTAAAAGCGGGAGAACTATTCCATTCTAGGCCACCACTAAAAACCCTGTACTAGGGGGAAGGCCTTAGGCATCTTTTAATACTAAGTTATATAAAGTAATACCAGTAAAACAATTAAATTGATTAAAAAAATAAAAAAAACTTCATAAAAAATTTTTTTATGATAAAAAAGGATTTGAAATTTTCTTTTCTTTAACCCTAAACCCTGGATTTATGAAAGTTATAAATGGTATAAAATTTATGCAAAGTATAAAAATTTGATAAGATTTAAACATTTATAGATTAAAATAAAAGTTATGATACATGCCAAGACTTTCCTAATTAAAATGTAAGAAATCTAACCCTAAGCCCTAACCTTCTAAATTTTGAAGATTTTAATGTCAAGGTGCGGACTAAGGAATGTATTCAGAACAGGATAATAAAGTAGATACACAGGCAGAACGCAGGATCAGGCTATTAAACAGGCACTTGGTGTAATAAGATATTACTTAGAGGTCAGGAATAGGATTAATGTTAGAGTTAAGGAAGTATTAGCTAACTAGGCGGTTAGAACAGGTAGAATGTCGCGATGCTCATTTGGGGCACGGTGCCTGGAATAAGCCTCCAGGCTGGCACCGTGACAGCCTTAAGCTATTATATTATAAGTAGTAATAGCCTTAGGCCACTATATTACTATTAATAATTTAAATAATTACTAGCAGTACTTTAACCTCTTTAATAGCTATATAAATCTTCAAGGCCTTACTACTAAAGGCCTTTAAATAATTTGATATTTATTTTCTTATTTTTTTTAGTCCTTGGCAGATCCCCTAGCTCCCACTGCCCGGGGATCACGCCACGTCAGGCGCGGGCATTATCACAAAAATATAATACACTTAATTAAAATAATGATAATTTTTGATTAAAATATATTAGCCTTAAGCCTATAATTAAAATTTTAATTAAATAATAATAGGTCTTAGGGTTAGAACACTTTTATTATAACTATAATTCAAAAATAAAGTAATAGTGTTTTAAATTTGAGAATCATAAAACTTATAATATTAAAAGTGACTTTAAATAAAAATAAAATAATAAAATAATAGCTATAAATAAATAACGTTTTAGTTTTTTTTATTATATTATAAAGCTATTTAAAAAATAAAATAATTTTTATTTGAAAAGGGTAGTATATGTCACGGGCTAGCGCCCGTGCACGTGACCTTGGCATGCTGACAGGAAGAACGCACCTGGAGAACTTCCCTTTCTCCAAGCTTTTTGTACATAGTTTATGGCCTAGCTAGATTAAATATAAATCCGGCTTTAGCCCTTCACATACAAAAAGCATCTGATTTTTAATTGTTAATTAATCTAACAAGACGCAAATAAATAATAATTAAAATAATAATAATACGCGACACGACCCCTGACAGCCATGCAGCCACAGGAGTTAACAAGCCCTCTTATATAGGCGCAGATGCTACTATAGTAGATGGCATAGACTTAAGCTATGTAAAATAAAGAGCGGGAGTGATATATACTATATAATACTACCTAAGAAAAATAAATATAATATCTTAAAGTAATGCTAGAGCAGTAAGCCTTACTATTAATAGTAATAAATAAAGAACTGGAAACTCTAAATTAGATAAAAATAAAATTGGCGCTGGAACCTTAATAAGTAAAGAATATTTACTACCTAAAGGCATGTTTACCAGACCTAGTATTATTTAGTGGAAATACAAGTAACTAGCTAACATGGCGTGTTATAATAAAAAATAAGCTTAGTATAAATAAAGAAGCTATTAGTATACCACAGGATTAATTTATATACATGTTCTTTAGGCTAGAGAAGCTTGCCTGGAAGAACTTAGGGATGTTTATAAAACTATAATAAAATATTAGTAAACCACAAGAACTACTTTAGTATCTTAAAAGTATTTATAAAGACCCTAATATTAAGGCATGTGCAGCAAGACAGCTATATTAGATTTAATAGCTAGAAAACATAAGCTTTTTAAAATTCCTTTTTTAATTAAAGAAGGAGTTCGCGGATATAGATACCCTAAAATAATATAATAAAGCTAAGAGATATATCTTACTAGGTATAATTAATAAAATAATATTAAGCTTTTTTATAAATTATAGTATTCCTGCCACCTTTTTGGACCTGATCTCTTGGCTCCACGAGATTAGCATGAATATAGATGCTCTTAATATTAATAAGGCAGAGTAAACATGCTGCTAATACTCTGGGTTTAATAAGATGGATTAAACCCATACTGTCTTTGTAAACTGTATTACACCGCGTATAAAACCCTAATAATATGTGAATAAATAACATAAGCAAGCGAAATGGGTTAGCTAGGATAAACTTAACAAGTAACAGGCTAAAGGAACCTGCCTATAATATAAAAGATTATAATACTTTATTACAGAGTGCATACTTCTACTAGCAAAGCTACTAAGTCACACATGTATTATAACAGGCAGGAAAAGACGCGAGCGCACTATTAAGATAAAGAAGACAAGGCCTGTAAATAATAAATAATTAGTTATCACTACCTTAGACAAAGACATAATTATAAAGGATAATTTAAAAAAAGAGTAACTCCTGTTTTAAGTTATAAGCAGGAGTAAAAAGGTATTAAAAAGTTACTAAAATATAAGATATTATTATTTATAGTTAATACAAGGGTAAACAAAATCTAGTTTACTTAGGCCCTTGTTAATAGTAGCTATTACTGCTATGTGATAATAAATAAGTGTTTAGTACAAGCTCTTAACCTCCCGCGTATTTAGATATACCCATGAATCCTTAACAGAGTAGTGCCGAACCAGTATTAAATTACTTATGCCATGTATTTTAATCTTAATGTTACATGGCCATTAGCAGGATGGTGTATTCGCATATATTATTAAACCACAGGAAGATAGCATGATTTTGGGAGACCCATGGTTATATAATATTAATAAATAATACTTAGCTAGGAAAGAATATCTAGATATTTTTACTAAGAAAGGCAAGCAAATAAGATGCTAGAACCGCGCGAACAGCTTAATTAGACCTACCAGGGTAAAGAGGCTACGTGTTACACAAGCTATAGCCTTGTTAATCCATAAACTAATACACAGTATACTAATATTAGATTAACTGCAAGTTGCTAAGGTTTTATTAGATAATATTAAAAAGGCACTCCTACTAAAGAAGCATATTAATCCAAGGGATAAGCTACCTAAACACTACTAGCGGTGGCTAGATATTTTTAGCTAACAGCTAGCTAACAAGCTACCACCACACTAGCCAGGAATTGATTATAAAATACCACTAAAATATAACTAAAATAGTATTAAAGAGTCACCATTATATAGCCCCCTTTATAATATAAATAGGGAGGAGCTCCTTTACTTATAAAAGACATTAATAAACCTGCTTAAAAAGAACTTTATATAAGTAAGCTAATTACCTGCAGCAGTACCAATCTTGCTAGTTTAGAAGCCAGGCAGAGGCGTATAATTCTGTGTTAACTACTATGGTTTAAACAAACAAACGGTAAAGGACCGCTACCCCTTACCCTTAATATAGGAGACACTACGGAATATAGGCCATGCCTGCTGGTTTATAAAGCTGGATATTATTACAGCTTTCCATAAAATCCATATTTAACTAGGCGAAGAATGGAAAACAGCTTTCTGCACATGATATAGGCTTTATAAATAGAATATTACCTTATTTAGGCTAACAGGCGCCCCAGCAACCTTATAAAGATTTATTAATTAAACTTTGCAAGAGTACTTAGATAACTTTATATTAGCATATGTTAATAATATAATTATTTACTTTAGTAGAACACTAGTAAATTATTAATAAAAGGTTAGCAAAGTGCTATAAAAGCTAAAAAGGGCAGGACTATAATATAATATTATAAAATTAAAGTTTAAATAGGACTTTATAAAGTACCTTAGCTTTATTATTTAAGCTAGAAAGGGTGTCCATGTTAATTTAAAGAAGGTAAAAGCTATTAGAGCATGGGAGGCATTAAAATCTATATAGGATATATAAAGCTTTATTAGGTTCGCAAACTTTTACTAACTATTTATACCATGATTTGCCGACATTTTGGCACTATTAATAAGACTAATAAAGAAAGACGCCTTTTTTAAGTGGGATAATAACTGCCAGCAAGCATTCGTGGAACTAAAGGACCTTTTTATTAACACCCTAATTCTCGCGTATTTTAAAGAAGGACATGAAATAGTTATAAAAGCTAATATATCTAGCTAGGTAATAAGTACAGTCCTGTCTTAGTACAGACCTAATGGGGAGTTATAACCATGTGCCTATTTATTCTAAAGGCTATCTCTAGCTAAGTTAAACTATAAGATTTATAACAAGGAGCTACTAGTAATTATACAAGCCCTATAAAAATAAAAACTAGAGCTAAAGATAGTATCCTAATTTATTATTATAATAAACCATAAGAATCTATAGTACTTTAGTAAAGCATAATACCTTAATAAATAATAAATATATTAGGCAGACCTTTTAATAAAGTTTGATTTTAACCTTTACTACCGTCCTGGTAGGCTTGTAATAAGACTAGATATATTATTATAATAAAGCTAAAACATGCCCACTAGTATTATAAATAAAAGGCTTATAAATCACTTTTAAGTCCTACTTAAAAGGGTTTAAATTAAAATAGGATAAATTAATTTATAATTAGCTATAAAAAATCTTAACTTTAAGAAAGATATTCCTCTTTTAATTAACTAAAGTTATAGGTAAAATAATAAAAAGTAACAGCCTTTAATATAATATATTAATAAATTTTTTATGTTTTGCTTAAGGGGGAATACTAAATTATAAAGCTAAATATTAAAACTAGTTTATTTAAGTATTATATAAATAACTAAAGGTTACTTAACTTTAAATAATAAATATAAATACTGGAGAACAAAGTCTTATACACAGGGATTATATAAAAAATTTATAATTTATATATAATAACGCACCCTGGGCGAGATGTTACTTATATAATACTATCTTAATGGTTTTTCTGGCCTGGAGCAGCAAAAGACGTATAATATTTCCTTTAAAATTACACAGTCTACGGACGAAGCTTGGTATGGCGTGATACTAAGCATAGACTGTTAAAACCACTACTAATTCCCCAGTGAATCTGGGCCAAGATATTAGTGGATTTTATTACAGGACTGCCACCTTCGGGGCCTACAGGAGCTATAAATTGCATGGTAATAATTAATTAACTAATAAAGAGTGTTATTCTTACCAGAATAAAAAATATAACTATAGAGGATGTGGCAAAGGTATTTCTTATATACTTTTATTTATATCATGAAGTCCCACTAGCTATTACAAGTGACTATAAACCCTAGTTTATGGGCGTATTTTAGGGTAGGGTCTGCGAAAGACTATTAATTCAACGCCGGCTATTAACTGCAACCCACCCCCAGATAGACGGCGTAATGGAACATGCTAACTAAGAGATTAAACAAATCCTATGTATATTTACTATATACGCGCAAGACAACTGGAAGGACCTACTACTAATAATTACTATTATAATTAATAACCGCGACGCTGCCTTTACAGGAATCTCACCTTTCTTCTTTATACATGGATATTATATTAACCTAATTAGCTTAGACAAGACAAGCCAGCTACAGGACGTCTAAATACCACCAGGAATAGTAGGTGAAATATTTGTGAATTACCTACAAAAAGCTACTAATTAGGCCCAAGCTGCTATTACCTCCGCGCAGGCCTAATAAGAGGAGCAAGCGAACTAATAATAATAGGCCGCCCCATGTACAAGAAAGATAATTAGGTTTAGTTAAACCTTTAAAATATACACACGTAATAACTATTAAAGAAACTAGACTGGCTGCATGCATGCTATTAAGTAGTAAATATCCTATTACCATATATTATTTAGCTTAACGTACCTACTAGCATACACCTAGTTTTTCATGTTAAACTAGTCCGCCCAGCTGCTACAGACCCATTTCCATCCTAAATCATGGATAATACACAGCCGCCCCCACTACTTGTTAACAGAGAAGAGGAATTTAAAGTTAAATACATTTAAGCTGTATAATATAAGAAAATAGGGCAAGGATACCAGGATAAAGCACTAGTAAAATAGGTAGGATAGGCACGTGAGACATAAATAAAACTAGATTTTATCCAGGACTACGCAGCGCTAAATATCTTTAAGAAGTAACATGGCCCTGTTTAAGAGGTAATTTAGTGCTAACTTAATAATAATAACCATGTTATTATACCCCTTATAAGGTTTAGACTAGGAAGGGGGTATTATCACAGGCCAGTGCCTAATATTAAACACGGGCTAGCGCCCGTGCACGTGACCTTGGCATGCTAACAGGAAGAACGTACCTGGAGAACTTCCCTTTCTCCAAGCTTTTTATACACAGTTCGTGGCCTAGCTAGATTGAATATAAATCCGGCTTCAGCCCTTCACAGTATATTACGCCCTGAATCTCCAGGTAGTAAGGTAACAATATTATACTAGTAAATTATAGTTAAGGTAATATAACCACTCTATATATATATATATATATTCAAGGTTAATATCCACCCTAAGATTTTATTAGCCATAAGTCAGTCTTTATAAATTTTACCCAAAGATTTACTACTAATTCTGCATAAATTCCTATAGTGTTTTACTTTGTACCTAGTCCTTTCTAGGTCTGTCATATTAATTTAGGCCTAAAAAAGTTTAAATATAAAATACATAAAAACCTCAAATAATATAATCTTAGTAGGGTTAAGCGTAGGCTATTCAAATAATAATAATCTTAATTATAATTTTGTTTATATATATATATATATATATATATATAAAGAAAATACTATATAATATTTATATTAAAAGTAATAATTAAAATACTTATTTAATTATCAAAATTCTTTTGATTATTTATCAAGAAAAATTCACGAAGTTAAGTAAGGAAATTTATATTAATAATAATTATAATATATTTTTAAAATATTAAATCATGTATATTTAAATTATTATTACTTAATAAATCATAATAAACCATAGCTTTTAATATTACTTTGTTGTTTAATATAAACATAATTTCACTCTAAAAAGTTTAACTTAATAAATTTTTTTATTTATATACTTATATATATCTATAACTTTTATAATTTTTAATAATTTATATAATAATATATCCAATAAACTTAATTTGATGAAACTTTTATAAGAAATGATAAATATATATATGTAAAAGTTTATACTTCAATTAATAAGTAAAATATATATAATATTATATTTAAGTTCTTAAATTATATAAATTAAGTTATTGAAAACATAATCTAGCATAAATTTACAAATATCCTAACCTAATTTAAATTTTCATAATTTAGGTTAGGTTTGGGTTAGGTTTATAGGGCAGGTTAGACAAGTCTAGTGACAGCAAAATTCCAGGAGAAGCATAAGACTGTTATGTGAGCTTTAGATTTTGAATATAACTGGCTGGAATAATACACCTTATAGATTTTAGCTTTACAATGCCAAGTTGACGCCGCATCAAAGTATATATATAAGAGATACAGCAATGGTACAGAATTGTGCCAACTTTTTGGTGTAAAATATTGTCATGTTATTACCTAGCTTTGTTATAGTTTCAGTCAGCAAGGTCCTAGGGAGATTATATAACGCTTTTTAGTTATATAATATTAAAAGACTAACTAATCTATTATATATATCTAAGTTTCTAAAAATAATAATTTAATCCTAGTAGGGGTTTTTTAATTAGCTTATACCCCTCTAGGGGTAAGGTCTAAACTTATAATAATAATTATAGTTATATAACTATACTTACTTACCTGTTTTTTGACACCACCTAGGCCATAAAATAAAGTAAAAAGCAACGTAAGTATTATATTATTGCTGTCAGAGAACGCGGCCAGCGCGGAACGATGTCAGCCAATGAATCTGCTTCACAAACGCAGGATGACAGCCCGTCATGTCACAAGCCGCCAAGAGGAGGAATGGGAGTTATTCCGTACCGAGCACATCGGGTGATATGATGCTAGGACACATAGGGCTACGGTCATACTGGGTGATATAATGAAGCAAAGCGGACGCTTTGCTACAACATACTGGTTAATTTAAGGAGATTTAATAGTGTTTAGTATTTAAGGAACTGTCTTTATAGTGTTAGATAGTTTTAGTTACTGTTTGTTATCTTCGGAAACCAAGCTACCCTACCTTTTAGTTTCTATTCAGTCTTCCGTATAAGCTCTTTGACCTTAAGGCTTGTACCTTCTACTCGTGCGCACAGAATATCCTTAAATCCCACCGGTTTAAGACGGATCGGCAGGCTTTATCTGACAATTGCCTAGTTATCTTATAGTTCCAGTTAGCAAGGTCCCTAGGAACATTGTATAGTGTCTCTTGGTTATGTGGTATTGGAACACTGGCTAGTACATCACAAATGTCATATTGCGCGCAAGCGGGCCTGCAAGACAAATGATGCACAGTCTTACCAAGCCCATTCACCCGGGTTTTAGCCAGTTCTGATTATTATAGTGAGGCACTGTGAGGGCAAGGTCCATGCCATTTATTTCTTTAAGATAATAGCCATGCATGAAGGTCTAGTACCCTCAGCCAGTCTAAGATAGTACCATGCTGTTTGGCAGGTGGGTATAGTGCAAAAGGGCGGAAAGCTTCTTTAAAATCTCAATATATTATCATTATGATAAACAACAAATTAATTGACTATTATTAAACAGTAATAACATAAGTAAGCCTCTAAACCATTAGTTATTAATTAATACCCGCTTATTCTTATTAATTCATCCGCTTAATCAAAGTTGAATTAGTCGTCGGCAAAGTGGTAGGCCAGACTGGTGGCCAGTATGTTAAAGAAGTAGAGGTAGTTGTTGTCTCACTAGTTGTCCCCCATGTTGTTGTGGTATCAGTAGTATGGCTGCTGCTTGGCCGGCTAGTATGGCTGCTCTCTGAAGAGCTTGTGGTGGAATTGACAGCAGGGCTTTCTGTAAGCGAGGTAGTAGACCACTTGGTTGATGTTGGATTTGTGGGTGGCTGGGATGTATGAGTGTTTGTTGGGAAGCTTTCTGTTGTTGTTGTTGTTGTGTGAGTTGTGTGAGTTGTTGTTGTCCAGTTGGTCTGCGTTGTTGTGTTTGTTGAAGGTCTGGTTGTATGAGTCGTTGTCGGCACGCTTGTGTGGGTGACTGTTAAGTTTATTGGGGGCTGTATGGTATGGGTGGTTGTTGGCCAGCTAGTATGACTTGTTGTT